>NC_040077.1:107163156-107466187 GCF_003369695.1 Bos indicus x Bos taurus | reverse complement strand
TGTCAACAGGCACGATCATTATCTGAGTCACCTGATACGATACAAGAAGAGATGTCACACGAGCTGCCAAACAGGACACATTATTGCCAGGCTGTGTGCCCTGAGGGAGGCGACCAGGGCAATCCAAGCAGATGGTCTATGAGCTCTGACAGCCAAAAGCTTTCACAGGGGCATCAAAGTCACGAGTGAGCTGAATCTTCAGCACCGATCAAGGAAACACCAGCCGCCCTCTTTGCTGAGAGGAGAAGAAAGAATTAGCCCTTCTCTGGGCCTGAAGTGGACTTGAACTTGTCCAAGGATACTGAAAGCTTGGGGCAGCTGCCCAGAATGCGGCCATATCCCTGCTCAGAGAGCTGCAAGGGGAAGGGCTAAGATGGCAATGAGCCCACTCTCCTCCTTATTGGAAGGGTCCTGGGCCATCCCAGATGTGCCCACTTGCCAAGCTGTTTCCATTGTAAAGCAGGAGGTGGTGGAGCCCGTCACTCAGAAGTATGGCCTCTACCTGCCCTTATCCCAAAGAGCTGCACCACCAGGACCTCATGGGCTCCTCTCCCTTGGCTCCCCTCCACCCTTGGAAGAAGGCAGCCTCAGTCAAGCTGCAGACCTCAGGGGGATAAAGTTGAAGGGTCAGTAAAGAGAAAGTCAGAGAAAACACAGATGCCGCCAAGGCCTCAGGACACACTCCAAATGTCTCCAAACGCAAAGATCTCTGAATGATCTCTGAAAGGCCAGGCCACGAGTCTTTCTGTGTGTTTGTCACTGTCCCATTCCCCTTGTCTTACCCTGGCACCCACTCTCCCTCTGTCCTCGGCCGTCCCTCAAGGGACCCATCCCTGGCAAACCTGTGAGCTGCTCAGCCCCCTAAGTGGTCTCAGCACCTCCAAAGACCCCCATCCTGGGTGAGAAAGAATTCCCCCCAACGCAGGCCCAGTTCAGCGCTTATGTTGGCCAATTCTGGCCTTGCACTTCCTTCCCTACAGTCGTCTTCCCTCTGGGGTAGGGGTAGGGGAAGGGGAGGGTAAAGGTGATGATCTCTAAGGCTCCAAGCTCTTAGGCATTATTCGTGTCCTTTCCCATGGAGGGGATTGGGAAGGGATGTCCATATCCAGAGGTTATAATTCGCTCAATCTTTCACTGAAATTTGTTCACCTAATTTCCTTGGTGGCTCAGTTGGTAAAGATTCAGCCTAGGATTCAGGAGACACCGGGTTTGATCCCTGGGTTGGGAAGATCCCCTGGAAAAAGAAATGGTAACCCACGCCCGCGTTCTTGCCTGGGAAATCTCATGGACAGAGGACCCTAGCGAGCTACAGACCGTGGAGTCGCAAGAGGCGGACACGAATTAGCAGCTAAATCATCATCCACATTGTTCTGACTGAGGCCTCGAGGGCCTAGTTATACTGGAGGCCACCTGACCCTTGGTGATGGACAGGGAGGCCTGGCGTGCTGCGATTCATGGGGTCGCAAAGAGTCGGACACAACTGAGCAACTGAACTGAACTGAAGACTCATTCAGTTTCCAAAGGCCCCGCCCCCTAGTTTCTCAGTTTTCCAGTTGAGCAACGCCCACAGTTCTCAGTTACTCGCCAGGCAGAGATGACTGACACAAACTCTGTCCAATGAAGAGCCGAGATTTCAGGTCCCAGGTCACTACTTCCTCTCAGGTGTTCTGATAGAAGTTGGTTCCTTCCCGTGGGCGTCTTAGCATCCCCAAGACCCAACAGGGAAGCTGCCCCAAGGCCCAGAAGATGGGACCAGGCGACCTGATTTAGAGCTCAGGAAAGGAACAGGGTCCTGCGTGCAAAGCATCTCTGCCAAGGCTATATCTACGTGTGGCCTCTGCCATCTCCGCATTTTGTATCGGCTTTGCATGCCTCTGTCCCAGTTTATATTTGACCTTCACTTTGCTCCTTGGCGAAGTTCCTCAGCAATTCCACCTGCCCTTGGCCCATCTAAGGGAAAAGGAATTTTGTCTTCACGGAGGGCAGATGCAATTGGAGGCCTTCATGGCGCCAGAGACTCAAGCAGCCGACTGGACTGAAACATTAATACTTAAGTCTGAATGACAACCGAGGACAGCTGGAGGGACACCTGGCGTCTCTCTTCCTTATGAACAGAACAGTCTCACAGCTCTCTATGCCCTCTCCAAATTTCAGGGCTCTAAGCTGTTGGCCTGAACATCTGGGAGGAAAATGGGGAAAGAAGAAGGAAGAAGTTGGGCCAGCCCCAGAGGAAGTCGTTAACGTAGGGTCGAGGCATCCCAGTTCGGGTGTTCACGGGAGTCCATGACACCTCTTTGCCCCACCCTCTTGTCTCCCTATGTTATGCTTAGTTGCTTAGTCGTGTCCAACTCTGCGACCCCATGGACAACAGCTCGCCAGGCTCCTCTGTCCATGGGGATTCTCCAAGCAAGAATACTGGAGTGGGTTGCTCTGCCCTCCTCCAGGGGATGTTCCCCACCCAGGAATCAAAGCCAGGTCTCCTGCATTGCAATTGGGTTCTTTACCAACTGAGCCACCAGGGAAGGCCTAGGAGTTGCTTCCCTGCTGCTGCTGCTGCTGCTGCTAAGTTGCTTCAGTCGTGTCCGACTCTGTGCGACCCCATAGATGGCAGCCCACCGGCTCCCCCGTCCCTGGGATTCTGCAGACAAGAACACTGGAGTGGGTTGCCATTTCCTTCTCCAGTGCATGAAAGTGAAAAGTGAAAGTGAAGTCGCTCAGTCGTGTCTGACTCCTAGCGACCCCATGGACTGCAGCGCACCAGGCTCCTCCGTCCATGGGATTTTCCAGGCAAGAGTACTGGAGTGGGGTGCCATTGCCTTCTCCGGTTGTTTCCCTAGGAGGAACTAAATGTACTTGAATGGGATCTTTGACCACAGCGGGTCCACCAGGTGGCAGTGCTTCCCGGGCGCAGACCGGACAGGGCCTGCAGTGTAAGAGAGCGGCCACCAGAGGGCAACACAGGGACTAACGGCTAAAGCACGCTGCTGGTTGCCTAGTAACTGTGACGCAACGGGCTCCCAGTTTGCACCCTCCTCAAGGCCTCCCAGGTTATTTCTGGCCTAACAAAGACTGTTGCACAAGGAGTGGCCTCAGGAGTCCCAGAATTGCCTCTCCTTTAAGCCTGGAGAATCTAAAATGGTCCAGGGACCCCAAATCCAGCTCCACCCTGGCGTCTAGGGGACTGGGCAGCTACTGTCCCTGCTCTTCGGAATGTCAAGGATGACGAAAAGAAAAACATTTTCCATTCCCCTCAGTAGCTCCACAGTCATTGGGACGCTCTGGTTTCCCTAGAGGCTAAAGCAGAGCAACCTGCTCTCTCTCCCCTCTCCCTCCCTCCCCTTCTAAACTGGGGCTGCATTAATGGCAAATGACCTTAAGCCAGACCTTGAGCCTCCAGCAGCTGAACTGTACTTCAGAGGAGTAGGGGGTGGGGTTGGGGGTGGGTGATAAGGCCCATCTCTGACCTTCTATGGTCTCCATTCTCTCCATTTCCCCCAAGAATTCTGTCCTTGCCTCAAAACTCTCCCTGATTTTGATGACCCTGAAAACAGAATTCTTCCAATTCCAGATGGTAAGCATGACCCGAGAAACCAGAGAGGGAACAAGAAAGTGAAGCAGACACAAGACAAGGAGTGTGGTTATAATGAGCTCAAAGCCTGTGCCGGTCTGGTCTGTGAAAGGACCTGGGTGAGACGAGGTCAGCGCCAAGGGTAGAGTCAGGGGGTCCTTCTGGTCGAGGCAACGGTAGTGGTTCCAGGCACGTCTCTGGGTCATGAGCAGCCAGCTGGCCCTGGGGTTGGGCTCTGACTGGGGCCCAGGTGTTGATCACTAAGGTGTCAGGGTCTCCCAGCGGCGCCGTGGTGGAGGATCACACGGGCATATGAAGTTCGTTGTACTCGTCCTGGCCATCTTCATCAAAGTTTGGTTCAGCATCTTCAGAGTCCAGCTGTAGAAGGGAGTAGAAAGTTGGGAAAGGCAGGGGAAGTGGGCTTGCCGCCTCCCATTCATCAGCTCCTCCTCTGGATGGCAGCCCTCACTGCCCCAGACCTTTAGGGACCATGGCCCCAGGCTGAAGCACCTCCCTCTGGCCAAAAGCTTCAGGTCACCCTCTAGTGACGCCTCCTAATGATGATGATAGGAGCCACCACATTGAAAAACTTTCTTGGTGCTCCGAGCTCCTGGGGTGCCTTTGTACACCATGTGTGAATGGACAGTTTTCAAAAAGATGTCCCTTCCTCTAGCTCAGAGGATCCCAGCCTGGGCCAGTTTCACAGAAGACAGGTTTTCCACAGAAAGGATGGGGGTGGTGGGTAGAGATGGTTTCGGGGTGATTCAAGCACATTGCATGTATTGTGCACAGTATTTCTATTATTATTATTACATCAGCTCCACGTCAGATCATCAGGCATTAGATCCTGGGGAGTGAGGCCTCCTGCTCCAGCTGACCGAAGCAGGGCTCAGGATGCATTTCAACGCCACCCACCCCACCCGTCCCTTAGCTGTGTGTTTTGTTCACAACTGTCTCCAACAGCCTCTGCTTCCTTCACACCAAACCACCCTTCTCATTGCTTTACCTGGACTCGTGTTTAATCATCACAATTTCATACGGGAGAATCAATTAGTAGCCCCATTGTGCTGTGCTTAGTCACTCAGTCGTGTCCAACTTTTTCCAACTCCATGGACTATAGCCTGCCAGGCTTCTCTGTCCATGGGGATTCTCAGGCAAGAATACGGGAATGGGTTGCCATGCCCTCCTCCAGGGGATCTTCCCAGCCCAGGGATCGAACCCAGGTCTCCCGCATTGCAGGTGGATTTTTAACCAACTGAGCCACCTGGGAAGCCCAAGAATACTGGAGTGGGTAGCCTATCCCTTCTCCAGGGGACCTTCCCAACCCAGGAATCCAACAGGGGTCTCCTGCATTGCAGGCAGATTCTTTACCAGCTGAGCTACCAGAAACCCAGGAGCCCCACTGAGATTTCAGAAGATCAGTCACACAACAGAAGAGACTGGGAGCCAGGCCTCCCTGAATCCAGGACCCAGGCCCCCTAAGACAGACCCAAGCACCATCCCTTACCGCCTGCAGCTCCCTGTCCTGGAAGAGCCGGGGCAGAAGGCAACGCCTCAGAGGCACTGTGAGCAGCAGCACGAAGGGAAAGGCGAGTGAGGCCGCCGTGGACTTGACCACCCAGAGCAGTGCGATGCAGCCCAGCTGAATGCACGTAAAGAGGTGCATCCGCCAGGTCTTCACCTGGGGAACAGGTGTCGGGTCTCACCACATCCTTAGGGACTCAGCTCCGCAGGTCCCAACTTATCCTCCAGTCATCAAGTCCATCTCCAGCGCTGGGGTCCCTCGGAGTCCCCCCATCACCCCATCTCCCCATCTCCATGCTTCCCAGCCCTACCTTGGTCACGTAGGGCTGTTCAGGATGGTGTTTTGCCGGCATGAGGATGAGCAATAGACGCTGGGACAGCTGGATACCAGACAGCGATGTGACCCCCATGTACAGGAAAATCCCAAAGAGCACGGCCAGTGGGATCCGACGTAGCACAGCCCCCATGACGATGGACAGGCCTGGAGGAGGAGATAGACACCTCCATGATGATGGACAAGCCTGGAGGAGGAGACAGACACCCACAGGACCCCTCCAACAGCGCCTTCAGAGACAGATGAGCCTGTGCAGTCACTGAGATCTAGAGAAGATGGAGCCGGACAGAGAACCAAGGACAGAGAACCAAGGCAAAAAGCACGTGGAGTGTCAAGGAACAGGTATGGGGTCAGAGCCAGGGCTATTTATGATGCGTTTGGAAACTCAGAAGAGATCTGGGTCAAGTCGGGGATGGAGAAAGGATTTCAGGTTCCAGAAGGCAAGTCTGTGGGGTGGGGACCGGAGCTTTACAAGGTGGGAGCTCTCACCTACAAGGCTGGCGATGAGCACTCCAGTGACCCGCTGCTCCCGCACTTCCTGGATCTGGGGCTTGTCGCCGGGCGCAATGGCAGTGCGCATAACAGTCAGCGCATTCACGTGGGTCACCGAGCGGACGGTGGCGGCTGTGAGCCAGGGCAACCCAAACAAGCCACAGAGCCCACCCAGGGAGCCGATCAGAAGCAGGTCCAGGTGGAAGCCAGAGCCTTTGAGCAGCCTCCGTGCCTTCTGGCTAACGATGAGCCTGGGGGAGAGCAGGGGTGAGGGGTGGGTGGGCACACCCAGCAGGGACCAGAAGTGGGCAGAGGACATGCAGAGCAGAGGCTGTCCGCCAGGACCTGCCAGCTTTCTCTTCCAAGCTCTCAAACTGAAGTTCTCACATTTAAGCAAGTTTGAGGCAAATTCCCAATACTGTGGATACTCAAATACCACAAAAGCCAGATGCCAACTCTCACCACGTCATTGTGGTTTAACCAAAATGAGACACATGTGAGGATCACAGACTGAGAGAGCATGCTGCTGCCAGGGTGTTCTGAGGACTGTCAAGTGCCACCCTGCAAGCGGTGGTGGCGACAGATACCCTCTCAGAGCACCACGGGGACACCGTGCCCAGGTCCAGGGACCGTCCCCCGGGGGCTGCCAGTCCCCCAACCCCACTCCTCTCCCACCTCCTCCGCCCGGGGCCCGCCCAGTCCCCTCACGCGGTGATCTGTGTCTCCATGAAGATCAGGATGAGGACCAGGAGCGCGGGCACGGCGGCCGCCACCATCATCCAGGGCGGGAACGGACGCGCGCTGCCCAGGGGCGGGATGAACCACGTGCGCTTGCTGGGGGAGGTCACCGAGAGCCCCGTGGGCACCGTCAGCTTCTGCACGGCCAGAAGGAAGACCGGGTTCAGGGACGCCAGTGACTCCACATAGCAGCTGTTCCTGCCCGGCTCTGTGTCCCCAGCACCAGGGCTCCAGGGAATTGGGGTGTGAACAGCTTTGGGGAAAATTAGTTCTGTAATCCTCCAAAGTCATTGTCCCTCCAAGGGTCTGGCAGTGAATGAGGAAATGATCCACCTTCTCCCTGAGCCCCAGAGGAGCTGTCAGGAGACCTGCTCTGGGGGCATCTGTCTTTCTGCCCCCAGTCCCACACCGGTTCTCCCAAGAGTCTTGACTAGGGTCACACACAGCCCCAGACCCCCTGCTGTCCTCTGCAGCTGCTTCTGAAACCCCCCACCCACCCCTGTGCGGCACCAGCATGTAGCAGCTCCACTAGGGAAGCTGGGTTCCAGCCCTGACTGGCTGCTGGGGCAGTGGGGACCTGTTATAGCCACCCTCTCAAGGCCTTGGGGATGAGAACCAGCTGCCAGACGGTGTCGGGGCTCACTCACCTGTGTGTAGGTGTCTGTGATGGAGTAATCCACCAGGACCATCACCAGAATGGAGATGGGGATGCCGAAGTCCCCGATGATGCGGCGAGCCTTGAGAAGGACCAGTCAGGGGAAGGGAGTCCGAGGGGGATGAGGGGAGAGTCAGGAGACTGACATGGGGGTTTATTACCCAGACCCTTCTTGAGCCTGCAGTAGTAGCAGCATTATTCACTCCGTCATGTCTCTTTGCGACCCCGTGGATTATAGCCCAGCAGGCTCCTCTGTCCGTGGGATTCTCCAGGCAAGAATACTGGAGTGGGTTGCCATTCCCTTCTCCAGGGGATCCTCCCAACCCAGGGATAGAACTCGGATCTCCTGAACTGCGGGAGGATTCTTTACCAGCTGAGCTACCAGGGAAACCTGAGCAGGAGCCAGAAGTCTCCTGACCTGTCCCTTTAAACCCCACAGGTGCCCACCCAACCCAGGAGGGCATTAGTCTCCTGGTCACACTTCTCTGAGGACTTCAGACAGGGGCAGGGGGCTACACGGACTTGGCTGTGTTCTCCCATGACCAGGAGAAGGGAGGAGCCTCTCCTCTCCAGAGCGGAGCCCGATGGTGCCAGCAGGAATGGAGGGACGCCCACGGGGACTCTACAGGCCCTACTCCTGCCAACCACGCACCTTGCCGCCCAGGAAGCGGCTGTTTCTGAACTTTCGCAGGAAGAAGGCAATGAGGAAGGTCCCCAGCATGAGGATGAGGGACAGCAGAGCGGTGTTAGGCTGGTTCCTGGGGCCCGGCGGCCCCTCGGTGGGGGGCAGGGCACTCGCATTCAGGTCCAGCTCCGCCTCCAGGGCTCCCTCAGGGGGGTAGAATGGCAGCAGTGGGTGCTCCGTGAACACCTGGGTGAATTACAAGGTTGCCCCAGTGCTCACCTGGGCAGGTGAGCCTGACTTCACAGCATCAGTACACACCTGTGAGGGCAAGGACGAGGGCGGGCCCCTCCCTGGGCCCCTCCCTCCCACCCCTGACCAGGCAATGTAACACAGGACATCCAGCTCCATCTCACACACATCCATGCCGCTCCCCTACACACAATGACCCAAGGACCCCCAGCCCAGAAGCACTGACAGGGTGCTTTCTTCCCCTTTCTTCCCATACCGGTGCAGGCGAATCCCAGACTTTAAACCTCTGGCTTTGACTCCTGCATTTCAGCTCAGATCTGGCTGAGAGCATCCTCACTGCCCCGGGCCCACAGCCCCCTTCCTCCTTGTCCCCTCCCCCTCCAGTGCTCCACACCCTACCCAGGGCGCTGCCCAGCCCCCACGTAAACCCACCCCCAAGACCTCTGGGGGCTGCCACCTTGTAGAGCTTGTGGAAGGTCTCATAGATGAAAATGAGTGAGATGAGGAAGGCGAAGATCTCCTGGGTGAAAGGTGAGATGTAGCGGACCAGGAAGCTGCCTTCCGCGGCCACTAGGGCAAGGACGAAGACCACCAGCCAGAGGCCAACCCACACACGGCCCGTGAGATACTCTAAGTCCTGGGCCCGGCAGAACTAGAGATCAGCAGAGAGAGGCACTTACCCGGGCTGTCAGGGCCCCACGGGACAGGCGGGACAGGTGAACCCCGAGGGAGTGGAGGGAGCCACCCCGGAGGCCCATCACCTGGGCCAGGGGTGCGAGGTAGAGCAGGTGGCCCCTGGGGAGGGACTGGGTGACAGTCACCTTGAAGAAGGCTTCTTCGAAGACGAGCAGTGGCCCAGAGAAGCCGACCACGAGCAGCGGCTGGGCCCCCAGCAGAGAAAAGAGGACGCCAAGCACAGCCGTGGACACGATCAGCTCAGACACACCCATCAGCCCCTCCGTCTTCTCCCCTGGAGCGAGTGGAGGTCAGTGGGATGGCTGTTGCCCAGCTCCTTCCACCTGGCCCCCCTTTCTCAACTAGCTTCCCCTAACCTGTGCTGTGTTGTGCTGAGTCGCTCAGTCATGACCGACTCTTTGCGACCCCATGGACTGTAGCCCGCAAGGCTCCTCTGTCCATAGGGATTTTTCCAGGCGAGAATATTGGAGTGGGCTGCCATGCCCTCCTCCAGGGGAATCTTCCCAACCCAGGGATCAAACCCAGGTCTCCCCCATTGCAGGCAGATTCTCTACCATCTGAGCCACCAGGGAAGCCCTCCCCTAACCTGGGGACCCAGGAAATACAGAGCAGTGCCCCCCAGAGTGGTAGACAGGGCTACCAGCAGCACCGTCAGCACCAGCCCCCCAGGGTGGTGACCGGATGCCCCACTCCCTCTCACATTACAGGCATCCTAGAAGTGACCATGGGACCCCCTGGCCCAGGAATGCTGCAGGTGACACTGAGTCCCCTCACCTCTCCTCCTGCCCCTCACCTAGCAGCCCCCCGAAGGTGATGGCGGGGCTGAGGGCAGCGAAGTAGATGAAAAGCACGGCGGCCACGCACTGGGAGTGCAGGGCGTCCCGCAGGTCGCTGGGGTAGTGCGGGTACCGGCGCTTCACGTCCCGGACAAGCCCCCCAAACACCGAGCCAGTCCGCAGCAGGGGGTCATCATCAGGGGTGGCCTCAGAGCCCCCCAGTTCCATCGACAGTTCTGGGGGAACACAGGGGCTGCTGGAACTTTGTGCTGGGAGCAGGCCCTGGGCCGCATCCTTCCCAGCCCAAGTCCCAGGGCAGAGACATGGGTCAGGGATTGGAAGCCAGAGTGCGGGACTCAGGAGTCAGATGGGGCCAGGGAGACATGGGTGCAGGGGGCCCCGGGCCCCATAGGGTCAGACCTTTCCCGGGGGCCACGTAGCCGCCCTGGGTGGTCAGCTCGGGTTTCGTCTGCTCACGCTCCCGGCGCTTTCTGAGAAGCTCGCGCTGGAAGGCAGCCACGGAGCGCAGCAGGTCTCGGCCCTCCACCTCGGACGGGGGGATCACGATGCTGCCATCCAGGAACTCACTGATGGCGCTCAGGAGGTCCTGCCGGTCGTCTGCCTGATAGGCAGCCTCGTGGAACAGCTGGAGGCAGGAGAGGCAGGGCCTCAGCCCACGGCCCAGGGAGGGGGGCCTTCAGGGAGGAGGTGTTGGGCCATCACAGAGCCAGAGGCAAGAGGGGGATGTTCAGCCACACACACAGGTCCAGGATGCTGGTCAGAGCTCTGACTCAGGTCCTTTCTGGCAGGGAGCCACGGCCCTGAATACCACTCCTCACCCGGAGGAGCATTCTCTATCCTCCTGGGAGAGTCTCCAGACTTTTCCACAATGCAACAGTGATGCCCGGCATGGCCTTACCAATCCAACCTCCATTCTGATTGGAGAGTGCCCACAGCCTGCTGGTCAGTATTTCGAACACCATCCCTGGCTAGAGGGCCCTCCTGTCCAAGCCCTGGAGGATCCTGCCTCCCTTTCAAGTCTCCTGTCACATCCAAAGCTTCAGAGTCTGGGCTTCTCTCCTGCATCCACCTCCCTGTGCCTCAGCCCAAGGCTCCCTTTCTTCCACCACTCCAGAGTACTGCCTCCACCCAGCGGGGGCGTAGCATCCCTGCATCCGTGGGTACCACTGGGGGGCAGTGAAAGGGACAAACAGGGCTCCAGGGAACAAGACCCACCTTGTCAGACATGAGGGTGGCAATGGAGCGCCCAAGCTCATGATAGTCGGTGCTGGTGTGGCTCGGCCCCAGCATCACGAAGAGGAAGCGAACTGGCACAGGGACCTCAAGCACAGACTCCAAGAGTACAGCCTCGTTCAGGCGCACAAAGGCGGCCGCTGGCTGCTCCAAGAAGGGCACACAGCCTGGAAGGAGAGCAAGGCGCAGGGTGCTGGGCAAGGGGGAATGGTCAAGGCAGGCCCTGCAGGGGATATTTGGGGCCATCATGTACTTGTTGAGCAGGTTGCACACTGCATAAAGGAACTCCAATCTAAAGAAGCCCTATCTGTTTATATGCTTGTATATTTATTATAATTTACCAACAGGTGGAAATCAAGGGTATTAAGGAAGAGGTGCCTTTGTCTAATTCTCACAAAGGTGCTATATGGACTGGCAGCAGGCCAAGATAGCAGAAAACTGAACAGGAAGCAGACAGAGGATTAGGGAAGAAAAGGCTGGGGCAAGATGGGCTGAGAGGAAGAGAAGGGGCAGGCTGAGGGCCTGGCTAGAATGGAAGAGACAGCCTGCAGGCCAAAGTCAAGACAAGCAGACTGTGGTGGAGGCATCCACGCCCTATAACCCCTATCCCCAGCGCCCAGCCCTCCTTACCCACGAGCACAACAGTAGCCTCAGCATCTTCAGGGATCTTCTCCAGCAGCTTCAGGCTTTTCCCCCGGTGACCATCTCCCCCGGGCATGTGCAGGGGCTTCTGAGGACGCAGAACTGGAATAGGGCTGGGACCCAGACCGGAGGCCGTGGCAGGCCCTCCCATCCCTCGCTCCAGGCCTGGGCTCTGCCTCCAACCCCTGGATCTGGGTCTTGCTTTCTCCCTGCACCACCCCCAACCCAGCCAAGGTGGGGGCTCCTGGTGATGTGCCCCACATCAGGAGGAGACCAGCCCAGGATCTGGACCCCTCCTCCAAGTCCCACCACCACCGCAGCTTTATTTAAGTGGCTCCCCTGGCCCTGCCCCATGATCCCACTTAAACCTCCTGTTTCTCCATGCCTAGCTTGGCACCAAGCATCCAACCATCCTGATCCACTCAATGAAACCCTTGCTGTTTCCCAGCCCAGGTCAGAGCAAAGCAACTGACCTCCTTGGCCTCAGGGTCGTGAGGCCAGAGTGGAGCTGGCTCCCCCAGGTCATCGGCCATGGTGGGCACTGCGCCGTCAGGGCCGTGGCTGGGGGTTGGGTGGTGATTTCCTAGGACCGAGTTCACACTGGAGCTGGACGCATTTCGGGGAAAGAAGCCACTGTCCTTGTCATCATTGGGATGGCTGGAGAGAGGGCAGAGGGGGCAGGCAGGTGAGCAGGAGAGGCCCTTGGTGGCCTGAGGTCATGGGGAAATTAGATATGGAGGGTTGGGGCCTCCATTCTCTCTGCCTCAGTGTAAGAAGGAACTTTCTAATGGTTGATACTTTCTAATGGGTTAAGGAATGAGCTCTCTGTCACTTGAGGTATTCAAGCAGACTGGAAAGAGCCATTCGAGAGAGTCTGCACTCCTGGAAGGCAACTGAACCTGAAGGCCATCCCCTCTCCCTGGCGCTCCAGCCTGGCACCTGTGTTTCAGCAGCAGAGTGCGAAGGACACTGGCTCTGTCCTCCGGCCGGATCTGGTCAGACACGATCATAGTCTCTACCACGAGGTGTGCGATGCCTGGCAGAGTGGTCTGCTCCAGGTCGAGAAGGGCAGCCCCTGGGAGAACAGACAGGGAAGGGATCTCATTCCCATTAGATATAGACACACACACCGCCCCCCCCCCTCAGTGGCCTTGCTCCCCCAAGGGCAGGCAAGTATGCTGGGTGAGCATAGCATCCCATGTGCCCAGGCAGATACACAGTTCCACATGGGATGGGAAAAGAGAGCACGGGGTGAGGGCACGGCCCCTCCTTGCCCAGAAAGGGGTCATCTGTTGGCTTTCTGCCTGGACAGACACCTACTGTGCACCAGGTATAGAACCAGGTCCCCAGGCACAGCCCCGGCCCTCAGAATACGGCTGTGCGGACCCCACATTCCCGAGGGGCAGCCAGGCCTCGCCTGGCCCCAGGGCATCGTCCCAGGAGCTGGGCAGCCTGGCACCGGCCGAGCTCTGCAGCGCCCCTACCATGGGCTATGGTCCTCCTGAGTTCCAGCAGGCTTCGGAAGGAGAGCGAGGCCACGTGGGGCTTCCCCCAGCGCTCCGTCTCTTCCTCCACATCCTCCTCAAACTTGATCCAGCGGGCCGTCTCCCGCCAGTGGGGCTCCTGGCTGCGATCCAGCATCAGCTCGTTCAGCTCCACAAACACCTGGGGTGGGGTGCCCAGGGTGAGGGCCTGGGGGGCCGCCAGGTGGGCCTGGCCGTCCTGGGGATGTGGGTGATGGGCCAGGCAGGCAGGGAGGGAGGGAGAAGGTGGGAAGAGAGGCGAGAGGAACCGAAAGGCCCATCCCTGCAGGGTCAGGTACCTCATGGGGCCGCCGGTCCAGCTGCTGCTGCTTCTTCTTTCTGCGCAAGATGGGGGCCAGGCCGCTGGCGCTGCCCCTCCCACTCTGCGTCCGAGACGGCTTCTTGACCAGGTGCCGCCGCATGCCGGGGTTGTCCTCCAGCCGGTGACCTGCGGAGAAGGTGGGCTCTGCCATCCCAGGGCACCAGCTCAGGGCCGCCCGGGGGTCATGGCCAGCTCCCCCTGCTCCACCCAGCCAGTCTACTTGGGGGACGGGGGGTGGGGGGGCGCCACAGTCACCCAGGGGCTATGCCAACAAAACCACATTGTCCGGGGTGGGGGGCCGCATTTCGTACATGAGGAGACTGAGGCTCAGAAAGGGGACAGGACTAGTCCAAAGTCACAGAGGGGACGCTGGCTAAGCCACAGGAAAAAGGCAGACCCCCACCCACCCTGGTCCACAGCCCCTGCCATGACCACTGCCTCTCAATCTGTAGAGCCAGGACCCACCGTAAGTCCCCAGGCTCTGCACCCTCAGCACTTTGCCTGTGCCCCCTGGCACCCACGTCCCCCGCGTGGGTACAGTCAGGCAGAGCTTCCGTCCCTCTCTCCCCACGCACCCCTTCCAGGCCCGGAGCCGGGACAAGGCCAGCAGCCCAGTTACTCACAAGCCAGTTCCCCCGCCATGGGGCTCAGCTGGCCCCTGATGGATTCCCACAGGTCATAGTCCTCAAAGTCCAGCACAAACATCTCTAAGTCCTCTGAGGTCAGCGAGTCTTGAGGGCTGGGGGCTGGAGCCCTCCCAGGGACCTGGCCCTCAGTGTCCCCGGCCCCAGGGCTCGATGCCCCCTTGGGCTCTGTGACCTCCTCCAGTGGGCTCGTCATCCCCTAGATGGCTGAGTCTGCAGCCCCTGCTCCTTCCCAGAGCCCTGGCTCTCCGGAGAGATAGGAGCTTGGACAGCGGTGGTCTTGGTCCGACCAGAGCTGCAAGTGGCCAGGCCTCCCAACCCTGACTCCCCAGCTCCCCAAGCCTGCTCCCCGATGCTCCCAGCCCCCACGCTGGGTCTGTAAACACGCCCTCCCCCTGGCCCCCCCATCCCGCTGCCACCGCTGCTCCTGCTGCTGCTTCTGCTGCCATCGGATTGTTCCTGTCCCTGTCCTCAGGCCCTGGCAACTTTCCATGACGTATTGAGCTCAAAGCCCTCCCTCCAACTCCTCCCCCTACCCCGACACACTGTGGTTCCAAGGGGGAGGAGGGAGGGGTCGGTGATGCCCCTGGCCTGGGCACAGTGCCCCATGGGTGATGACAGGTGGCACAGAAACCAGGGCACTGATAAGATGGAAGGAATGTGCCGAGATCACAGCCAGGCCCAGTTGAGGGTGGTGTGGTGGGAGCAAGGGGGCCCCGACACAAGATGAGTGGCCCAGACTCAGGGGTCTGGTTCGGGGTGAGGGGGTTAACAAGAGTTTGCCCCAAGGAGAGGAGCCTCGGGAGAGGGGGTACAAGGATGTCTCTAAACATCATGTGGGGGTTGCCTCATTCCAGGGGTGACTCAGAGGACACAACCAGGACGGAAGGCTAGGGGTGTCATCAGGGGAAATCTCAGCTCTGGCACCCGAGGCATAGTCTGGTGAGGTAGTGAGCTCCCTGTCACTGGCCACATTCCAGCAGGCAGGGATACTGCAGAGGGGGCTCAGCCCTGGGTAGGGGAGCGCACCAAGCTTCTCCAAGGTCTCTCACAGGCTGGGCACCCCTGGGAGTGTGTGTCACTCACTCTTCATATCGTCCAGGTCCGCAGAGCCCAGCATCTGGGCCTCTGCCTCGTCAGTGGGCACCTGCTGCTCTGGGCTGCCCGGGCCGCCCAGGGCACTGCCTGGGCACAGCCGCTCCCTCAGGTCATAGCTGGCCGACGGGCTCCACGGTCGGCCCTTCTCTCCGGTGATTCGGGAGACGCGGGCCCGGGGACTAGGAGAGCTGAGGAGGCAACACGGCAGCCTTGAACTTGGCAGGGAAGCTCGATGGAGATGGGCCAGGTGAGGGGGTTCCCCTGCCCTCCCCCAGCTTGGGACAGGGCTGGACTGGCCCCCCTGGGGACTAAACACAGGCTTCTCCTGGGCAGAGAAAAAGCTTATCTCCACCTTCCTAAGCCTATCACACAGGTCCCCAGGTCCTCTTTGTCCCATTCTCCTCTCCACCCAGACACCCTCTCTCTCCTGGAAGACTGTCCCTGCCAACCCTCCTGGTCCTTCGTGCAGAGAAGGGGTACGCCCTGCCTGCCTCCTCTGCCCGCTTCTCTCGTCTCCTCCCAGCTTCTTCTCTGGGGTTCAGGAAGGAGCCTGGGACCTGCGCTGGGCTGGGCCAGGGGCCGGTACCTGACAGAGTGCTGGGGGCTCTTGTCCGAGCTCGGGCCCACCGAGGGCAGGGGCTTGGTGAAGGCAGCCCTCCCGGAGAGGCTGGGACTGTCATCCTCGTCACTTCCGATGGAGAACTGTGGATAAACCGTGTGTGCCTTGGGTCCGTGCCCCGACTCAGCCCCAACCCCCAACTGCCAAGCCTCCCCTCCTCTCCGCGCCCCTCCCTGAGCAGCCAGCCCCACTTCAGGGGTCCCTACCTTTGCTTTTGTTGGGGACCCTGGGGGTGGGGGCTCTGCAGGTTCAGCCTCAGATTCCCCCTCTTCTTCCTCTTCCTCCTCCTCCTCGTCCACTCCGGCTGCCCCCTCCTCCTGGATGGGAGGAGTCCCCTCGGAGGGGGGAGCAGAGGTTTTCTCCTTCTTCCTCTTCCTCCTGGTCTGCCGAGCAGAGGTGGGGGGCAGTCGCCGCAGCTTGTGGGGTGGAGGCAGGCGCGCCGAGAGCGGGTGGTGGGTGTGGTGGGATGTGTGTCGGTGAACTGGGGGTGCAGGAGAGCCGGTTGGGGCCCCCACAGCAGAAGGGGGCCCCTCACCACCCTAGGGGCACACACCTTATTATTCTAGCTCAAGGCCACAAAGAAGGGCACCCTGGTCCTTCCTCCAGAGTCAGGCTCCCCCCAACACCTGTATCCACAGCCTGTCATGGGTAAGGCCTGGTAGAGGGGGGGATGGAGTGATGGAGAGGGGAAGATGGGGGTATGAGAGGCCAGGATACAGCAAGGAAGGTAAAGGTGGAGTCAGCCGAAACAAAGAGGGGAGGAGAGGTGGCCGAGAGGAAAGGGCAGGGCCAGAGGAAGGACAGAGCCTTGAGGAAGATGAAGGTCACCAAGAGCGGCCTCCGGCCCATCTCCCTACATCTCCCCTGTGTCTGGGGCCCAGCTCCCCTGGCAGGCAGACAGGTGATGGGTGAGTGAGGCAGGATGACTTAACACGGCGTGGTGGCCCAGCGCAGCGTCCAGCATAAGATGGCCCTGGGTGACCCAGCCAGTGGTGAGCACGGTGATGGTGGCAAATGAAGGTGATGGTGGTGAGGGCGGCCACACTAGGGGTCCCCGGGCTACCCACACTCAAAGTCCCGCTCGCTGTAGCTGCGGCTGGGCTTCTCGGGGTCCCAGGCCGGGGGCTTGCTGATGAGGTCCCCAAACCTGCTCACAGCCAAGGTCTTGCCCAAGTCATCATCCTCCTCCATGTCTGGACTCAGAGGTGGCTCCTCCAAGGGCACCCGGACCTGCAGACCCAGCAGCCTCTCCTAAGGACCCTCGATCCATGAACTTGACACACCTACCCCAACTCCAAGCCCCAGGTGGAGGTGGGGGAGACCAGCAGACCCCATCTTCTACTCCCTGAGGCCCAGACTGGGGTCAACTTCCCAGGCTCTCAGGGCTTGGGACCAGAGGAGTCAACAGATCAGAAAAATACCAAAAGACCCCCCTCCTTCTCCATATCCCTGCCCAGCTCCATCCCTGGATCGGGAGCGGGGTGGTCACAGAATCGACCAGAGGACACCCCCGCCTCTTCCTGCGGTCCCTCCCCCTCCTCTTCTCCCACCCCCGCGAGCATCAGTCACCTGGGGTAGGGGGGAGGCGCCCCCGGGTGGCGGGATCACTCCGTTGGCCATGTCCGGAGAAGCAGCTTGGGAGGCTCGGACTCACTGAGGGACCCGTGACCCGGGTGAGAAGAAGGGGGCGCTGCGCGAACCTAATGGGGAGCCCTGGGGAAGGAGGGCGGGGTCAGGAGTCTCGCGCCGCCGCCCCCTCACTCTCTCCAGAGCCGGATCCCCCCGGCCTCCCCAGCGCCCATCCAGGCCCCGCCGAACCCCGGACAACCCCCGGGCCGGGCGCGCCGCGCCCCGCCCCGCCCTGCGGTACCTCGGGGCTCCGGAGAGTGCGAGGCCTGGGCCGGCCGCCGCGCCCCATCTCCCTCCCGCGCGGGCTCCGGGGCCTGTCGCCACGCAGGGTCGGACGGCCGGGGGGCGCCCGCGGCCGCGGGGAGTCGGGCGGACGCAGGCGCCGGAGCCCGCAGCCCGCGGCTCCACCTCCTCGCGCTCGGCTCCGCAGCTCCGCCGCCGCTGCTGGGCCGCACAATGGGAGCGGGCGGGCGGTGACTCACCCCGCCCCGGCCAGCTCGGCTCCCACGCACCGGCCCCCGCAGGACCCCACCTTTCCACCAGCCCCTTCTCCCGTGCCCCACTCGTTGCCCCGGGCGGGTGCGCCGCCCTCCACTCCCACAATCCCCAGATTCACGCATCAACCTTGCTTTTAGCCTGCCCTCCCCGCAAGAGTTCTGGAGGCGACCCCTCCGCAGACGCCAGCCCCTCCGACCGTGAGAACTGAGCTCGCAGACCTGGGGGAGCTTGCACCACCTGTCCCTCCGGTCCCGACATAGCCCCAGATGCCTGGCTCCTGCTGCCGGGCACCGCCCAACATTTGACCTTGGCAGTTACCTCCCCTCCCTGGGCCTTGGTTTCTCCATCGTAGCCAGAAGGGCCTGTAATCAGGACGTTCCAAAGTTCTCTCCAGCTCTAAGATTCTCTGGCTCAGTTTCCTCAACCTCCGCCCCCCTCCCCCCCCCCCCCAACTCCCTGAAGTAGTCACTTCTCCTTTCCCAAGGGCAAAGTCTCTGGAAGGCGACACTGGATCCCAATTTGACCCTTGGGGTCTGGATGAAATGGCACTTAGCACATTGCCATGTCCCTAACTTCCCCTCGCTGTACAGCTGATGAAGACGCGTCCCTGAATCCTTAGGAGAACTTAGGAGGATGTGGCAGGGAGAACCCAGGATGGAGCTGATGGGCAGGGGAGAGTGGCACTGGCCAGACCCAGGAGAGGGAAACCAACATCGCGGGCGGAGTACAGGGTGCTGGGCGTGATGGGCTCCGGGTGGGAGAAGAGGTTTAACCCTGTGACCTTGGACTTGTAATTTACCCTCTCCCAGCCCTGCCTTCTGGCTCAGATGGTAAAGAATCTACCTGCAATGCAGGTGACCTGGGTTCAATCCCTGGTGGGGAAGATCCCCTGGAGAAGGGAATGACTATCCACTCCAGTATTCTTGCCTGGAGAATCCCATGGACAGAGGAGCCTGGTGGGCTACAGTCCATGGGGTCGCAAAAGAGTGGGACACAACCGAGCAACTGACACACCCACACAGCCCTGCCCTCAGCTGGGTCTCCACTCAACCTGAAGGAAGATTTTCTACATTCAGAGTCGACAGCAGGGAGAGGGGAAGGCAGCTAGAATCAGCTGAGCACTTTGTCCAGTCTGGGCCCTCTCCATCCTCCTCTTGACCTCATCACAGCTGAGAGTCAGGGAGGCTGTGACCCTGCCATGGTCACAGCCGGGAAGCAGGTTGCTGACAGGGCATCTTCAATGTATGTCCCGGCTGCCGCCCGTTACTACTCCCAACCTCTTTCAGCAAAGGAGAGGTGGTCAGCCTTCCAGGCTCATAGGGTGTGGAAAGAGTGAACCAAGATGCCCATGTGAGAGTCAGCTGGGTTTAAGTAGAGTGTGTGAACTATGCCCCGAAACTCAGGGTGTGAGACCCATCTGTTACAGGTTGAATTGTGCACCCTCCCCTGCCCACCACACACACACACACACACACACCACCAATTCATAGGTTGAAATCTTAATCCGCAGTACCTCCAGTTCAGTTCAGTTCAGTCACTCAGTCATGTCTGACTCTTTTCGACCCCATGGACTGCAGCATGCCAGGCCTCCCCGTCCATCACCAACTCCTGGAGTTCACTCAAACTTATGTTCATCGAGTCGGTGATGCCATTCAACGATCTCATCCTCTGTTATCCCCTTCTCCTGCTGTCCCCAATCCCTCCCAGCATCAGAGTCTTTTCCAATGAGTCAACTCTTCGCATGAGGTGGCCAAAGTATTGGAGTTTCAGCCTCAGCATCAGTCCTTCCAATGAACACCCAGGACTGATCTCCTTTAGGATGGACTAGTTGGATCTCCTTGCAGTCCAAGGGACTCTCAAGAGTCTTCTCCAACACCACAGTTCAAAAGCATCAATTCTTCAGCGCTCAGCTTTCTTCACAGTCCAACTCTCACATCCATACATGACTACTGGAAAAACCATAGCCTTGACTAGACGAACCTTTGTTGGCAAAGTAATGTCTCTGCTTTTGAATATGCTATCTAGATTGGTCATAACTTTCCTTCCAAGGAGTAAAAGATGACCTTATTTGGAAATGAAGTTATGCTGGGAGAGGGTGGGCTCCTTTTCTAATATGAAAGTTGTTCCGTTGCTGAGTTGTGTCTGACTCTGTGACCATGTGGCTGCAGCACGTCAGGCTTCCCTGTACTTCACTGTCTCCCAAAGCTTGCTCAAACTCATGTCCATCGAGTCAGTGATGCTATCCAACCGCCTCATCCTACACCACGCTCTTCTCCTCCTGCCTTCAATCTTTCTTTCCCAGCACCAGGTTTTTTTCCAATGGCTCTTGGGATCAGGTGACCAGAGTATTGAATGGTGTCCTTATAAAAAGGGGAAATGTGGACACAAACACACTCAGGAGAATGCCATGTGAAGTTTGGAGTTATGCTCCCACCAGCCCAGGAATGACCAGAAGCCGGGAATAGATCCTTCCCCTGGGCCTTCAGAGGGAACACAGCCCTGCTGGTGTCTTGATCTCAGACTTTCAGCCTCCAGAGCTGTGAGACAACAGATTTCTGTTGTTTAAGCCATTTTGTTCATGGAACTTTGTTAGGGCAGCCCCAGCATGCTAATACGTGACCCAGTCCCTTATCCCTCTGAGCCAGGTAACTCAGTTCCAAGTCTCTACCTTCTGTGCTTTGGTGGAGCCTACCCTTGCTCAGAGGTACATAGGAACCTGGGAGTCCCCCACCTTGGGAACATTTCCCAGGACCCTCTGACACCTGGTTCTCTCGGGGTCTCAGGCTCCATTTTCTAGCCTGTAAAGTCAGATGGCAGTACTTTAATACTGAGACAGCTTAGGGAGGGTTTTGACAACCTGGTCCCTGGATATTGATGCCTTAAGGCATCCCTCTGAGGCTCCATCATCCCAAGGGATTAGCCTGAGCACAGGTCTCATCTTCCTAGGGCCCTCAGACTCCCATCCTCTTCCCAGTTGGGGAGTTCCCCACTCTGCCCCCAGTCAGAAGCTTTGGTCTCCAGCTCTGCAAGCCCCTTCCTCTATCCCCTAGCCCCTAGGGAGTGAGATGGAGTGAAATCTCCCCTTAGAGGGTCTTTGGACACCCATACTCATCGCTCCTTCTGGGGTGGAGAACAAAATGCCAATGGCCCCAGCTGTTTCAGACCAATTTTTTTTTTAATAAAAAACAATTTTTTTAAGATAATGGGAATTCCTGGTTAGCATAGTGATTAAGATTCTGGGCTTTCATTGCTGTGGCCCAGGTTCAATCCCTAGTCAGGGAAATGAGATCCTATGGGCCCCACGGCGCAGCCAACAATAACAACAACAAAAAAAAACGTAAAGTTAGCAACCATGATCATTTCATCACCCTAAATTTAGGTACAAACCACTTTAATATTCATATTCTCATGCACTCACAACAACCCTCTAAGGTAGAGCATCTTAATCCATTTGACAGGCGAGAAAAGTGAGGCTCAGGAAGCGCGAGTGACTTGCCTAAGGTCAAAGGCTCCTAGCCAGCATGGCCAGGAATTGAACCCGAGGGCTTGTGGCTCCATGTATAATGTTTATCCGCATACACTACAGTGCCCCCTGCCCCCCCACCACCACACCTTGGTGCCTTCCCATAGCTGTTAAAGACCCAGTGGAGACAAATACATTTTTTATATTTATAAATAAATTTATATACAAATAAATATACAGATTTTGCATACAAATTTGTATACAATAATTTTGTATACAAAATATATTTTGTAGAAATATACAAATACACAAATTTATATAGCAAAAATATACAAATAAATAAATAAACCTTCCATGCCTGGAGAACAAACTGAAATATACCACTCACTTCCCAGACGAGTTTTTTAAGGAGACCACATCTTTGCTACCAGAAGCCATACAGGGGAGGGATCAAGCAGCGCCAGTTCATAGACCAGTCACTGGTAATTGCATGACCTGGAGCAAGTTATTTACCCTCTATGGGCCTCAGATTTCTCATCTGCAAAATGGCAATTAGAACAGGATTGATGGGCTTCCCTGGTGGCTCAGTGGTAAAGAATCTGCCTGTCAGTGCAGGAGAGACAGGTTTGATGCCTGGTACAGGAAGATCCCACAGGCAACAGAGCAACTAAACCCATGCACCACAACTCCTGAGCCTGTGCTCTAGAGCCCAAGAGCCACAACTACGGAGCCCACGTGCTGCAACTACTGAAGCCGGAGCACCACAGAGCCCATGCTCTGCAACAAAGAAGCCACCGCTATGAGAAGCCTGCGCACCGCAGCTAGAGAATAGCCCCATTCACTGCAACTAGAGAAAAGCCTGCACAGCAACGAAGACTCAGCACAGCCAAAAACATTTTTTAAGTTACAAACAACAACAAAAAAAAGAACAGGGTTGTTAAGAGGATGACATGAACTCCTCTGTGTGAAGCTCTTAGACCAGTACCTGACACATAGGGCTTGATAAACGTTAAACTAGCCTCAATACTACTACAAAGCAGAGACACAAAAGCCCTCAGGTAACTTGCAGTTTGAAAAATGATGAAATGTAACACACAGGAAATGAGTGAAAATGGGCTGACATCTCAACGGGCAATGTGTCTTGCAGCCAAACTGAAGCTACCAACCACATCAGCTCAGAGAAGACAAAGATGTTTTGCAAAATCTACCTCCACCAGGTAGGTCCTGACAGTCCTTGGCCAGTGGACCAATCTTCGCATTTATAACCCTAACTTGGCAGGATGAAGAGTTTCTGGAAGACGGTAAAGTGTGGGTTCAGGTAGCTCCACGCTGTCACTGAGACTGGCCTGGAATTCCCTCTTGCCAATAGCATCTCCTCCTTGCTTGCCAGAACAGACCACCCAGTGCTGAATGCTGTTGACTGGCCTCATTATGTATGTGTATGTGAG
Source organism: Bos indicus x Bos taurus (assembly GCF_003369695.1). Taxonomy (NCBI): domain Eukaryota; kingdom Metazoa; phylum Chordata; class Mammalia; order Artiodactyla; family Bovidae; genus Bos; species Bos indicus x Bos taurus. Next base: position 107,443,390 of record NC_040077.1, on the reverse strand, counting down.
TCACTCAGTCATGTCTGACTCTTTGGAACCCCATGGACTATAGCCCGCCAGGCTCCTCTGTCCATGGAATTCTCCAGGCAAGAATATTGAAGTGGGTAACCATTCCCTTCAGGGGATCTTCCCAACCCAGGGATCGAAACCAGGTCTCCTGCATTGGAGGCAGATTCTTTACCGTCTCAGCCACCAGGGAAACCCAAGCCTCATGGTGAACAAGACCTTTTTTTTTTCACTAGAGAAGCAACATGGCTTTGATAAAAAGCCCAGACTCTGGAGTTAAGAGATGCTATATATAAATGCCAGTTCAATGCTTGGCACAGAATAGGTGCTCAATAAATGTCATTCTTCTTATTTACTATTGTTGTTACTCTGCAGTGGTTTATCTTGTAGTAGTCCATATGTCCCTCAGAAAACCTGATCCAGCTTTGGGCTCTCACCCTACAGAGTCCACCTTTCAGCTCCAGAGGTGCGGAGTCATTTGCGCTGGGGTGCCATTTTGACATGAGTCTAGGTCCTTTCGCTCTCCTTCCCCAGACAACTAGCCTGCTTTAGATTTCATTATTTGGGGGAAATGGGTGAGACAGAAAGCCAGTGAGCCTTTCTGCCTTTTGTTCATTCAGAGCCAAAGTCTTGGGAAACCTAGGAAAGTTTGAAGAGGAAGAAAAAGAAAAGGTTGGCAAGACCCGAAGTGTCTTGGCCAGGAGCTGGGGGCGAGGAGGGAGGTAGAGGAGCTACTCTTTGCCTTCCCCCATCAGCAAAGAAGGAGGTTCCCCCACACCCCAAGGTGGGGGGCCAGGAGGAGGCGGTCAGTGAGTCCTGCCAACCCCACGGGATGGGGACTTGAAATAAAAGTTTGTGTTGAAAATGTTGTAATGTTTCCTGCACCCCAAGTGTGTAAACTGAGACCCACACACTCACGCTATGCTCTACACCAGGTGTTGGGTACACATCAGTGAAGAAAACCTGACGTGGCCGCTGCCCTTAGGCACCTTACAAACAATAAGCAAGCAAATGCATAAATTTATTAATTATCAAATGGGGCAAGCGCCATGGGGGGAAAGGCGCATTTAGGGAACATTCAGGTAGCGAAGTTAAAAACGTGTTCTGTGAAGAGGAGACAGTTATGCAAAGACCTGAACGGTGAGAATCAGTCATGCAATGAGGGGTGGGGTGGGGAAGCAGGGGAAGCACTCACAGCAGAAGGAAGAGCTCTGGAAAAGCCCCGTGGTGGGAAAGAACAGCATCAGTGTGGGGATTTGGGTGCTGAGGATCTGAATGGTGGTGGGATGTGGCAGCCCAGGAACCTGGTGCCACAAGGAGACAAGTTTAAAAGGACTGGAGGGTGGGTATCCTGGAAGGTATATGAGGGTATACGGCTTCATGGAAGGAGAAAGATCATGAGTTTGGGATCCAGCATCCCCTTGGTGAGAATCACCTTTCTTAACCTGAGTCTCAGCTTCCTCCCTTGGAAACTAGAGATCACACTTTTCCTTCAGGCAAGTGCAACGATGTCAATGAAATGATTTGAACAAAGTGCTGGTCTAGAGCTTAGTTACTTCAGTCTTGTCCAACTCTTTACGACGCCATGGACTCCCCTGTCCATTTGACTTCCCAGGCAAGAATACTGGAGTAGGTTGCCATTTCCTTCTCCAAGTAGAACAAAGTAGATGGCCATTACGATGACATTCTCCTTTTATAATCTTTCCCATCCTCATGACCCAGCTCCAAGGCGCCCTTCCCCAGTCCCTTCCTGGGAGGTAAACCCCTTGAGAGCCAGAGCCTCATATCCCACCCTCTTCTCACAGAGAGCCTAGCACACTTCTAAGAGTTCAATAATGTCATGGCATTGAAGGCTAGTGCCCAAGTAACTATAGTAACTAATAAACTGAAGAATGTTTCTGTGGAGGGCATAGAAGTCACTAGTTTCAAGATGATCAAATGACCAAGTATGGGCCAAGAGAAACATGTCATGGCCTACTCATGTCTCGGGCAGTGTCTGAGGCTCCCTTTGAAGCACCCTGGAGAATAGCCACTCATAAACACCCAGGCAGAAGATGCAGTCTTTCCTCTCTGCTTACAAAGGGCTTTTCTAGGCAACAAAGCATGTTGTATTAACTAACAGGCAGGCTTTTTTAAAACCAGCATCTATTTACTGCCTCATGGTCCACTTAGCGCTTCCATGTCTATCACCACACTCGACAATGTTGTGACCTGGGTAAGTTATTGATTAGTCTTATCCCCTCACTTTAGATGAAGGAGCCACAGAGCAGTAAGGGCAAGTTGCCTTACTATGGTTAAATAGTGTGATAAGACATAATCCTGGATCTTTCGGATCTAAATCCCCTGTGCCTTTTCATGTATGACCGTCACACATGCTGACTCGAGTAGGTGAGTGCAAAATACTGCACGCACCCAGAGATGGGCAAAGTAACCACACAGAACAGCAGCTGAGGTTCCAGCCACAGCTAACCAATCTGGACAGGGTCTTCTTAGAAGCCACTGCAGCATCTTGGCAAAGGAGGACACCACCCTTCACTCCACGTGATGTGACCCGTCAGCAAAGACAATACCTCTCCCATTAAGAGGGAGAGGTTTTCAAGTTGACCTGCTCCCCTTCTTCCTAAGTCTTCACAATCAAAGTTTACATCACTCAGTTTGGCCACTGATCCCCATCCCAGAACCTCATAAAAATGTTTAATATAATTTTTGAATCATAATACATTGAGTTTTAAAATATTTTTCAATAAAAAAGTTTAAAAAAACACCCAATACCACCCCTCTCCTCCATCTACCTTGTCCCATCTTCACCCACCTTTTATTTAATAAAATATTTAATGTGTGTGTGTGCTAAGTCGCTTCAGTTGTACCCAACTGTGTGACTCCATGGACTGAAGCCTGCCAGGCTCCTCTGTCCATGGGATTCTCCAGGCAAGAATGCTGGAGTGAACTACTGTGCCCTCCTCCAGGGGATCTTCCTGACCCAGGGACCGAACCTGCGACTCTTACATCTAACCTGCCTTGGCAGGCGGGTTCTTGACCACTAGCACCACCTGGGAAGCCCCCAAATGCTTTTATTCCCTCCATAATCTAATACAAATAGAAGCAAATGTGAATGTCTATTTCACTCTCTCTCACCTTGTTTCTACAGAAAATGTGACATAGTGTTGTTATGTACAATTTCAGGTAGCAAATCCTTTCTCTCCACCACCTCAGGCCTGCTCTGCCGGCAAGCCCAAGGCCAAACAGGCAATCGATAAGCACTCGTTGGAAGGGAAAGGCCAGGCTGAATGGCCAAACCTATCCCTGGGGTCAGTTCAGGGTATAGAAGGCAAGTCCTGCTGACTAACACCTATGCATGTGTGCCAGGTGGCAAAGCTGTGGTCCGTCAGAGGAGGAGTAATGTCCCGGCACCTCCTCCAGGTGGGGTGCAGGGCTAAAGGTCAGATACTCCCAGGAGTGTGATGGCCTCGGGGGACAACACCAGCACCTCTGTCCTCTGGCTCACCAAACAGCATCCCCAGGACAAAGAGTGCAGAGGACTTGTTAAATTGTTACAGAAAACAAAAACAAGCCCAGAGATTTTAAGCAGGAGGAAACGGATGAAGCTTTTCTTTCAGGTCCCCCAGCCTCACACCGCTTTCCAGGTCACTCTGAGATGACTGGAGATTATTCTACCCCATCCGGACCATGACCCAATGGGGCTTCTGGGAATGTGCTTGTCCACGGACCCGGCCTCCCTGAAAGGCAACTCTGGGCCGGCAGCTGGGGAAGGCCTTCGGCAGGACCAGCACGGACTCCTGTTTGCAGATGGTGCCAAATCACTAATGGGGAAGGGGGTGTGCTCACTGCCAAGAAAGTGGACTAGTATTTTTGGGAAGTTTTAATTTGCATCAATTAAAAATTCAGGCCAGCTCTGAGCAAAACAGAAGTAGGTGAACTTATTTCCTGAACCTCTGCACTGTCTTCCCTGGGCCCCCTCCAGCCTCTGCAGGCCTGTCAGTGAGGGATCCTCCACTGGCCAGCATTTCCCAACAGGCCAGTTCTCAGATTCACACGATTTTACCCCCACTCTCCTGCCAGTACACACTAGGGCCCTGCAGGGAAGGGAAGACAGAAACCATCTGGCTCCAAGAAACAGGAAAAACCCGTCTCTGGAGCCTCAGCACCAGCCTTCAGGTCTGGGTCACGTCTATACACTGAAGGCTCTTTCTTGAGCTTATCAGCTCTGTATCTTTTGACCAAAGGAATATGAGAAACGCCTGGGAAGATGAGACGCTTTAAGCAATGCACGGAACGTAGTAAGCGCTCACTAAGCTATGGCATCTTGTGACAGGTGAGGATTGTTTAGGGGTGTTCCTCTGTAAATTTCCAAACCTTAAGTCCTGGCCCCACCACGCCCACCCTGCCGTCCTGGCCCAGAGAGCAGCTGTTTCATGGGGGTCATTCATGAGTACTGGAGAACCTCTCTTGAGGTATGCTCTAATGGGCTCTGCGGTAGAACCTGTGTTCTTTTAACCCCTGCTGAGTGAACGGACGAATGAACGCATCCCATCAGTGGATTTATGAATGAGTATGTAATGCACTTGCTTCAGGAGACAGACGATGCTGACCCACACAGAGGTCAGGAAAGGCAGAGCTGCCAAGAGTGACCCTAACTACCCTAAATGCCTTCTCCCCGCTGGGGCCCAGCAGTTCTTCTCCCTCCTCAAAATCCAAGGATCTGGAGACAGGACTTTCAGCCATTCATGAGGAGGGCTTGAGGCTGAGTGACGGTAGTTCCATTCTCCCAGGACCCAGAGTTTGCAGAGGGCTGGCTGGGTCAAGGATGGGTCCAGACCCCAGAAGAATTTGTCTGCTCCCTGCCCCCCAAGCCTTAGGAGCACCTGGGGGTGCTTTTTCCTCTATAACTCAACTTAATCTTTGTAATGAGTCCCCACTTCTAACCAATAGAAAAGTTAGCCTAACATTCCAGTGAACTCAGTCCAGTGATTTAAACACAATCGGTTCGACTTAAACTTGCTCGCTTCCCCACATGGGGGCCAGGCCTATCCCGTTCTGCAGTGGCCCCTGCACACTCTCCAGCACCCTCTCAGCTGGCCTCTGGGCCCCACTACGGGCCCACAGGATCTTCTGGGCCAGCTTCCTCCTCCAGTCAAGGAACACCTGAGCAAGTGTCATCAGCCCTATTCTTTTTTCACTTTTATTGGTGTGTAGTTGATTTACAGCATTGCGTTAGCTTCAGGTGTAAAGTGCATCAGTTATATACATATGCATCTCCATTATTTTTCAGATTCTTTTCCCACATAGGCCATTACAGTTTGAGTTCCCTCCGCTATACAGCAGATCCTTATTATCTATTTTGTATATAGGAGTGTGTGTATCAGTCTCAATCTTCCAATTTATCCCTCCCACTGCTTTCCCCCGGTCACTGAACATTTTTTTTCTACATCTGTGACTCTATTTCTGTTTTGGAAGTAAGCTCATTTGTACCGTTTTTTTAGATTCCACATAAAAGTAATATCATACAGTATTTGTCTCATACTTCACTATGACAATCTCTAGGTCCATCCATGTCGCTGCAAATACTGTTATTTCATCCTTTATATGGCTGAGTAATATCGCATTGTATATATGTACCATGTCTTCTTTATCCATTCCTCTGTTAAAGGACATTTACACTGCTTTGCTGACACCCCAGGTTTGAAGTCATTTGAGCCTGGACATCATCAGGTGTCCTCTACTTACTGACGGGATCATGGCCAGTCATTCACCTCCTCACAGCCTCAGTTTCCTCACCTGTAACAAGATGCCACTGTCTCCCAGGACCTCTGCATGGAGCAGACTATCAGCACGGAACTCAGTGCCTGGCACGTACATGCTCCCAAAATGAAACCCATCTGTTAGTTCTCAAAACCACACACACACTCAGCCCAAGCCGGGCTCAGGAGTTCAAAGGGAGTCCCCAACACTCCCTTCTCAAGTCCTCTCACAGGACCCCTGTACACAAATATATGGGTACCACCACTCCCCTTGGGTTATTCTTGCATGCAGGAAACAGATCCCTACTCAGACTGCCTCAAGTCAGAGCAGGGGTGTATGCAGAGAAGACCCTTTCAGTGCCTCATATCTGGCTCAAATTAGCTAAAGCCAAAAAGAAACAAACAGGTCTCCTTTGGCTCACATAACCTAAAATTCCAGGGTTATGTGCCTCTGGGCACAATCTGACCCCAGGACTCCATGGACACCACCCACACCTGGCCTCACTCACCCCACCTACCTCAGCTCTGACTCCCTCTCTCGGCCTGGTTACTCCCCTTTCACGATCAGCAGCTGCAGGTCTATTCTCTCAGCAGCCCTCCTGGGGGAAACCTGCCTCTTTCTTGGATGTTCTGGCAAAAAGCCAGGCCTGAGGCCTGGGAGGCCAAACCATGGGCATTCCTGAACCACTCACCATGGCTGTGGAGACACAGGTAAAGCAGTGGGGTCAACCCACCCAGGCCCTGAGCTGAACAAAGCAGTGCAGGAGAGAAGAAGGCAGGGATGGAAACCCCCAGATACCTGCCCGCCTGCCCTCCCTCCACAGCCCGGCTCTACACACCCGCTCCCCAGTCACACTCCTTTCCAGCTTGCACCACCAGTGGCCTGAGATGCTCGTTAGTCCCCAGCTGAAACTCGAGAGAGTGGGAACCTAACTGGCCCAGCTGTTGGCTGGGCAGGGATTTCCTCGCCAGGTCACATGACAGGCGCTGCTGGCTGAGGACGAGTACCCGTGGGTAGGAGTCCAACTTGATCCCATCGGTGGAGCCAAAGCAGGGTTGGAAGATGGTTAGTGTCGCAGTTCAAATGAGGTTGCCTGGCTGGTCCATTATGGAAGAGCCACGGGCAGGGCAGTTTCTGTAAGAAGTGGGAGGACACCAGGCCTCACAAGTGACACATCCAGGTGCCCCTAGGGCATCTGGAATGGAAACAGCTTTATTGATACCTGAGGAAAGCACAGGAGAAACACTCCTGACCACTTGGCCCATCCCCTGGGGCCAGGTCAACTAGTCCCTGCCAGACTAGTCCTCTCACCCTGCCCGTGCGCTGGGGGTCAGCTGGGGCCTTGCTGGCCAGTGCCCAGACGAGTCAGTGGCCAGAGTCTGGAGAGAGGACATCTGTAGCGGTGGCTTCTACGGCAGGGGCGGGGCGAGCCCAGCAGCCTCACTGGTCAAGGTCCAGAGCCTCCTGGGTCACAGTTCGGAGTCCGATGGAAAACAGCTCTTCCCAGGGCTTCCGGATCCAGGCCAGCAGGGCCGTCAGCTGATCCGGACACACAACGCGGAGTGCCCAGAAGCTCTCCAGCCGGGACACCTGGCATACAAGCAGCAGTGAGGTGAGACACACGAGGGCCGTGCCCAAGCAGCGGGGCAGGCGGGTCTCAGGAGGACCCACTGCCCCTCCCGGTTCAAGGCCTCTTCTCGACCCCAGGCCTGTCTCTCTCCGGAAAAGATCCTGACTCTGAGCTTTTAAAACAGAACCCAATTGGCACTGATGGATGACCCCACAAAAGAGCTTTCTCGTTTACCACTTTGTGTCTTTAATCCTTCCTGCTTTCAGACTCTCAGTTCTAGAGTCAACTCCAAGGAGTCGCTGGGACTTAGTTCCTGGCTCTGTCATTTATGACCTGGGCCCGCTGGTTAACATCCCCCCAGCCCCAGAGTCCTCAACTGTAACTGAGCTAAAAACCATACTGCCTCCTCACGTAGAGGCTGTAAAAATCACACGGCTGGCGCACAGGCCCAAAGAGACACAAACTCCAAGTGGCGGCTGCTTCCTCAGGGCCTCCGAGCTCACGCAAGGCTGGGCTTCAAGGGCACAGTGTTCCCACCGCCCGTAACTGCTTCCTCGCTACTGTTCACACCCCACAATAGGCTCCCAGGTCCCAGCACCCTGTTCTCTGCGTTCCCTGCCATCACGACTGCCTGTGGTTAGGTTCCCTAGAGCCCAGATCCTAGACTTCCTAGACCCACCTGCCGCACCGCCCCTCACCACCCCCTCCCCACCCCTCTCTCTCGTTCGCTCCACACCTCGTCGTAGAAGACCAGCCGCAGAGCCTCTGGGGCCACGCGATACAGCAGCACAGAGCTCAGGCTGCTGAGGGGCTGCTGCTCCCTGACGCTCACTGAGGGGCCTGGCCCGGGGGGTGGGGCCTTCTCAGATGCTTCGCCAGACGCTGCTGGAGGAGGGGGCTCTGCCTGGGACCCTGCAGGGTCCTCATCTAACAGGTACAGGGTGGACAGAGTCAGCAACAGGGACACAGGGCAGGTAGCCGGTCCTAGGGTACAAGAGACAGGGTGAGGCCCAGAGAAGGCCATGGAAGAGCCAGATCCCCGGGCTGGTGTCCCAGTGCTGCTCGGAGAGGAGGAGTGACCACAGTGAGGCGGCCACAGCAAGGCCTGTGCCTCTGGGGACCACAGTTCTCACTTTCCCAAACTCCAGGGATCTCTAGCCTCCAAAACCTCTGAGGCCCAAGTCAGAGAGAACCTGCCCCACTCCCACCCCTACATCAGAAAGATGCACCCACTCTCCCCTTCACCAAAAGGGTAGGATAGGGCAGACTGAGATGATCTGCTCTACTTCCCACAAAGCCTGGGCCCCAAAGCAAAGATTCCTGAGCAACAAGACACCCCATGGCATGCCCTGGACCCTCCAGAGAGGCCGGGACACTGAGACTGCTACTGGGTGGAAGTCTACATCCTGGCACTGAATTACTACAAAGGCACGAAGAGGCGCCAAGGGGCTGGACGGCTGGAAGGCCCGGGCCAGATCTCACCTTCAACCAGGAACACTCGAAGGTAGAAGAACCGGGGAGGCTCCGAGGAAGACTCTGTCTTCAACAGTGGCCTAGGGAGAAGGCAGCAGGCCCAGGAAGGAGCGGTCAGCCACGGGGTGGGAAGAGCCACAGTGGGGTGGAGTGAGGAGAAGGCCAGGCCCAGGTCAGGAGGCGCGGGCGCTCAAGATTCCACCCGGGGCTTGTGAGTGGAGGGGCTGTGCTCCACGAGCAGCTGTCTGGGCCTCAGCCTGGCCTCAGCCCCCTCCTCAACTCACCAGAGCCTGTGCTTAGGGGTCACCTCCTCCTCCGTGGCGCTGAAACTGCTCCTCCGTGTTGGGGGCAGGGACTGCAAGACATCTGGACAGAGCCAGCCGGGGACAGGGAGCCCTCAATGACTCCGGCTCTTCCATCCCAACCTCTCCACACCTTCCCATCCTCCATGCTGCAGAACTTCCAAGAGGGATGGGTCCTGTTACCCGTCTGTCTTCACTGCGGGCGCCACACGTGGCACTGCGGTCCACAGCCCCCGGCCCCAGCCTCCCTCCTCCCCCTGCCCCTTCTCACCGGTGAGCTCCTCCAGGAAGGCCCGGCAGCGCTTGGCCTCTCGGGGCAGCAGGACACAGGCCCCTGACCCAGCTGCCCACTCCAGCCGCAGGCTCTGTCCTGCCAGGCCCAGCTCTATGTGCCGCAGATCCTGCAGGGGAACGGCCAGGGCCGGCTGCAGCCAGCTAGCTGGGGGCCCGCTGTGGAGACGGGGAGGGCAGAGTGGCAGGAAAGAGTGAGAGCAGAGTCAGAGTATGGGGGCCCGGGCCCTTCCCTGGCAGCAGCCCCACCCACTCACCAGATCTCCCCTGTCACCTTCAACACGTAGAACCTTTGGTCAGACACAACGACGAGACACAGAAACTCCCCAGGGTGGCCTGCCAACGCCAGCGGCACCTAAGGGGAAGAGGAGGTTGGCAAGAAACAGAGAGGACTAGAGAGGCGGCCGGCAGATTGAGGGGACACCAAGGTGTCCTGGGGATACTGCTCAGCCATCCGGCACCTCCGTCAGCCTCGCTCTCTAGCCCACAGCCCCGCCTACACTCGGACCCACGTCAGGCTCTGAGCAGGTCTCCCTGACCGCCATCTCACCCCCTCCAGCCCACCCTCTGAGAGGACGACTGCCCCCAAATACAAAACCCACCACCACTCCCCAGATCCCCAGACTTCAGAGGCGCCAGAGGCCGTGGGATCAAGTCCGAGCTACGCGGCAGACACCAGATGATGCTTCCAGGCTCCTCTCAGGACACCTGCCCCGCTCACCCTGGCTGCGCTGCTCAGTCACTTCTCCCCACGAGCTCCTCTCAGGCTTTAGAGCAGTTGCTGCCTCCTTTCCCTAGAACACTCTTTTTCTCCCTCCCGTCACTCATCCCGCAGGAAGGAGAGGCTTCCCAGGCCCCCACAGGCTGGATCACATGCCTATCAAGGACCTGAGCCTGATTCCGGCACAGGCACACCTCATCGTGGCTGCCTGTTCCTCACACCAGGAGGGACAATGGAGAGCAAGACTGCGGTACTCTAGGCCCTCGGTGTCCCACAAGCGCTCACAGATCCAGAGGCTGCGCCAGACAGCCTGCAGACACTGGCTCCCATGTGTGCCCCACACCCTGTGAGGTGAGCAGGGTCCTCCCCATGGGAAAGGGGAGACTTCGGAGGTGCAAACACCAAGGAGCAGGTCCACAGCCACACTGAGAGTCACTGCCGGCATTCAAACTGGAAGCCGAGCCTCGTGGCTCCAGAGTGACTGCCCAGACAGTTTGCTGTGCTGGAAACAGGCAGGGGGGCACAGGGCAGGGCCAGGCTGGCACAGACCTTGAGGCAGCACTGGAACTCCTCCTGGGCATCGGTGAACACCTCGACGTCCAGGAAGAGCCGGAGTCGGTGGTCCACGGAGCGGAGGCCACAGCGCTCAGGGGCTGGGGGTGAGTGGTGGGCCATCAGCCTGCCCGGGCCACTCCAACACCCCTCCCCCCCCACCACCTGTCTCTGTTCACCTAGACTCACGCGGGCTGAGGCTCCAACTGTGGTGGTCATGGGAGGCCAGGGCTTGGGATGGGGCACTGCCAGCCCCGTTGCTGGGGTCACTGTGGCCAGGAGGGTCGTGGACAGTGCTCAGGGACTGCGAAGGGGCCATGGATTGCTCTTCCTGTCTCCGCTCCCCACTGGGGGTTCCCGGGGACACGGCCAGAAGAACCACGTGATCACTGCCACAGTATGGACACACAGCAGATGATTCTGGAGGGGGGATGGACACAGCTCATCAACCACACACATACACACACATAACATCCTTCCCCCCAACCCCGCCCCACTGTGCTCACAATACTCCCTCCCGACTCTGGGACTCACCTGGGCCCCATCTCTAGCTTCACATGCTCCCCGTGCTCCCACCCGACCTGATGCCCTCAGCAGACCAAACTGCTGACCAATCACTCCCCATCCCAGTGACAGATGAGCAGGCCCACAAGCTCAATACACCTGCCTTCTCATTTCAGGAGGCCCTTTCAGAGAGGGCCACACCCACTCAGGCCCTACTGAAGGCCCCTTCCACAGCCCTGGGCTGGGCATGTACTTGAAGTCTGAGAGCCCGAAAACAACAGATAAGGGTCCAATTCCAGGTTCTCTGTGCTTGGTTCCCCATCTGTGAGATGGGAATGATGACAATCCTAGAAGGTTGTCAGGACGAGTGAACTGAATTGGGTAAAGAAACCTGACACAGATCAGCGACGAGACAAGAGACACTCTTTGAGTAGCTATGACATGCTGGAACGTGCTAGACCCTTCGACAGCTGTATCGAAACTCTCCTGACCCTATTGTGCAAGTGAGGAAAGCAAAGATGGAGTCACTGATGCGCCCTGTCAAGGCCATATAGCTGGGGTCAAGGTGGCAGCTACTGTGTGTGGAAGACCTCGGCTCTGAGCCAGGCATGGTGCCTGGTGCTGTTCCGTCACACTGAAACCTCCTCATGTCACGGGCCAAGTCCATCCTCTCCTTTGCTCAGAGGAGGAGACTGAGGCTCGGATCAAAAGACAGCGGAGCACAAAGGAATGTACAAGACTAACGCACCACGGAAGGGACACCAGGGCCACACGACCCTTGGAGTACAGATGGGTCTGGGACAGGGCAGGGCTGTTTCTATTATACACACTGTACTGCTGGGCTTGCAGCTGCCCAGGCAAGTTCAGGTTGGAGAATGAATGAAGAGGGCTCAGTTTCTGAATAAAATTTAAATCCCTATTTCAGCTACTTCCAGGAAAAAAAAAAACACAATTAATAAAAATCAAACATTTCAGTGCAGGTGTTACCAAGAATATTTTTTTCCTCTTCAATGTCTTCAAAGACACGGCTTTTTGACTGGTCTGCAGTGGAAAAATCTGTCATCTTAACAAACAGGGTGTGAAGAAATGCCATGAAGTGTTACTCAAGTGACTCACAGGGTCAGTCAGGGAAGGACAACCTAAGCCCCCTCACACAGCATCCCACTGCGGCTGCCAGACAGCCCAGCACTGCAGAGAGTGCTCGTATGTTTTACGTGGCTTCTGAAATAGTAGCCAAAAAAAAGGAGAGAAATGCTCCAAGTTATGGAAAAATAATGGGTATATTTAAGCAGTTACAGAGATTGTACTTCCTGACTTAAGAGAAAAAGAGGATGTAGTTTTTTTTTGTAAATGTGGCAGGCAGACAATTTTAATTCTTCCTCCAGGCTGAAAAGCTGGCCCCCGCTCCTTTCTTCCCTAGGGCTCCCCCTCCACACTCCCAGCTCAAAGCCATTTTCCCTGAAGCAGCAGGAGGCGCATGGACACTGAGGTCAGGGGCAGGGCTGGTACCTGTCTTCCGGAACAGTGGTCTCCAGCCTTCCTCATCATCCAGCCCCAACCTGGGCTCCTCTGGCTTGAACTCACGGCCACAGCGCAGACACTGGAGTCTGTCCCCTGGAGGGGCCCCCGCTTCCTCAAGCTGATGCTGAGAGGTGGCTGCTGGGGTCAGCACAGCTAGCAGCTCCTGAGACAGGGTGGGCCAGACACAGCCGTGAGCAGGACCCGAGTCCTCAGGCTTCCAGCCTCCCCCAGCTGCCTGGGCCCCGCGCTAGGTTCCATCACCTGGACAGCCGCCTGGGCATCCGGCTCCAGCACCACGTAGCGACGCAGCTGCCGGTCGGGGCAAATGTAGGAGAAGCGGAGAACAAGGATGGGGCCCTGGGGTTGTGGATCTGAACTCTACACAGGAAGAGGTGGTCAGTGGGATTAGGGTTATGCTGAGAGTGTGATGCAAATGATCGCTCTAGATTCCACAAAAATGCTTTTGCTGACAGCCATGCTGCAGCCCAGGAGCTCTGCCCCTCGGCCAAGCCTCCAAGCCGCCTGGGGCCTGCCTCTGCCCCCTTAGTGCCCCTCCCCGGCTCCAAGCGCAGTGGCAGAGTATGGGAAACCCCGGCCCGGTGCCTGACCAGGTTGTTAAGAGTCAGTTCCAGAAAAAAAAGCCTAGCACCCCTCCCAGAAGCCCTGGTCCTTACCACTCACCTCAGGCACCTGCTCGCTCTGGGTCTGGGTCTCTGCCTCTACCTCAGCTGCCTCCAGACTCCGGAGCTCAAGCCGTTGCAGGGTTCGAGCTGCTTGGAGTTCCACCTCAAACAGGTGGCCCGTAGTGACCCAGAGAAAGCACTCCCTGCCCCGCACGCCCTCGGGCCCCTCTAGGGGACACACCAATATGGGCCGGCAGAGCTCCACTGAGGAGAGACGGAGAGTGGGACACCGTGATGCGGCCCCTGTTATGGGGCGGCCGTCCGTCCCCACCCTTGGGCTCTCCCGACTCCCGGACACACGACCACCACCTGGCTCCGGGCCCCCTCACAGCCAGCGAACACTCACCCTCCACTTCACTCTGCTCCTCTCCTCCCTCCTCTTCTCCCTGCTTCTCCAGCTCCTCTTCTCCCTGCTTCTCCAGATCCTCTTCCTCCCGAGGCTCCGGCTCCGGCCAGACCTCCTCTGCCACTTCCTGTGGAGACTCCTTCTCAGGGGGTGGAGGGCTGGGTGCAGGCCCTGGGCTCGGGGCGTCCGGGGACAGCGTGCTGAGGGCAGAGGCCTCCAGGTGATTCCGATACTGCAGCCAGTCGCAGCCAAACCGCTCCCGAAAGCTGCTCATGAGTTCCAGCTCCCGATGCTGCTGCACAAACCACCCTGGGCAGGTGGGGGAGCACACGGCTTAGCAAGCCCGGCCCCACCATGACCCCCAGCCGCCCCATCTTATGGGCGTGCTCCTCAGGGTGAGGTAAAAAAGGGGGTGTGGCGGCAGGGGACGGCCAGTTCAGAGGGAAACCGAAGTCTGCCCTTTCGGCAGCATGTGCTGAAGCGAGTTCTATGCAACACTGAGGTCACGTGCAACTCAGAAGCACAAAGCGCCTGCCGCTTAGAGAGATTCAAGAGACAGGGCAGCGCATTTAAGGTCTGGAGACGTCCTCTAGTTTAACCCAGCTTTTCCCAAACTGATGGGGCCACAGGATCCTCTCATTATGCGACCCGCTGACATCGAACAAAGATAACGTTCCCTGAAAAACCCTTTGGAAAGTGCTGCCCAGGAGCAGTCTCTTCTCCTTTCCCCAGACTGAAACAGGAAGGATGACGAGGTCCCCGCAATGTTCCACTCCACCAAAAAGAGAAGTCCTCCCAACTAGAAGACTGGAGCGCGTGGGACTGAGGCCGGGGGGCTGGGCACGGGCTGACTCACCAGCTGGGGAGGGGTCCAGTGTCCGGGGCTCTGGGTCGGTGTCACTGGGTTCCGAGATACTTGCCCGCCTCACGCGGACTCGGCTCTGAGGTTGGGAGACAGACCCCACATTCTATGAAAGCCAGTGGCCTCCCACCCAACCCACCCAGAACACCCACCCGCAGGCAAGGACATGCCCTGACCACTCCCAGGACCTCTGTAGCCCCCGTAAACACACCCAGGCCCAGGCATGAGGCAGCCTAGGACCCCACTTACCTTCACCTTGCGGAGCGGAGGCTGGGCCACAACGCCCCCTGACGAGGGGCTATCACTCAAGTCAGGGCCACCGGAGGTTTCGATCGTACTCCCCACTGGCCAGGGCGGAGGTGGTACCGAGGTGCTGAGCCCCGAGGACGTGGAGGTCTGGCATGGGACAACAGGAAGGAGACAGAGGTCAGAGCCAGGGCGCACCCCTCTTCCACCCATGCTCACCGAGAGACGGGGCCTACCTTCCAGCTGATCGGACAGACCCTTCCTGGACACCCCCCTGTTTCCCTTGGCTAGCGCCCTTCCTTCACCTCCGCCCCGTCACTCCCGCCACACGAACCTGTAAATCAGTCAGTGACAAGGCCTTTCCATCGAGAAGGAACTGAGCAGAGATAAAAGGGGAGGGCAGAGTCGGTGGGAGCACACACTCTGGGGAGCCCCTAGCCAGGGTTGGGAGCCCTCCTAGTCCTGTAAGGACCAGCAGCTTCAGTGAGGGGGAAAGGCATAATAAGCCAGCAGCCTGAGGCCTCGGTCCCTCACCAACGGATGTGGGGAAAGGCAAGAGCATGCAGGGGTGAAGGAGGCCTAGGCAGGAAAGGGAACGCAGAGCGGGCATGGGCAGACCACTCACCCCAGCAGCAGTGTCCCTGGCACGGGACGACAAGTACCGGGCGGTGGCCACTCGGTGCTCAGGGTGGAACCACAAAGGGTTCCCCTCCAGGTAGAGCTGGGCACAGGAAGAGGTGACTGAGGTGGGCCTGGAGCCTCCTTATATGAGTAAGGGGGCTGACCAACTCAGCACGGGGGGAGGAGGGCACGAAGCCCGCTGCCTGGTCCTCACCTTGCGCAGCTCTGTCAGCAGCCACAGCGGTGCCAGCTCCCTGTGTCTCTCCAGCAGGTTGTAGGCCACATCCAGGTGCCGCAGGTTCCGCAGCTGTTCCAGGCCTGGGGCAGAGATGAGAGGAGAGGTGTGAGCAAGGCTGTGGGTGAGCAAGGGTGGAGGGGCTGGGGTGGGGTGGGGTGGAGTAGAGGGGGCGTGCCAGGGGAAGGCATGGCAGAAAGGCCAGCCTGGGCATCCCACACCTGTCTGAAGGCTGCAGGAGGCTCTGGTAGGCACACGGATCCCAGGCCACCCTGAGTCTCATACTGCCCCCATTCCTTTCCATGCTGGACTGCTCCCCTGCCCCAGCATACTCCCCCACTCACCATGCAGGCTCTGGAGCTCATTGCCCCGCAGAATCAGGGTTCCCAGAGCAGCCCCTGAGGGTCCCATTTTTGGCACCAAACGCAGGTGGTTATAAGAGATGTCCAGGTGACAGAGCTCAGACAAATCCTGGGAGGGGATGGAGGGGGGCAGTAACAGTCTCTCCTTGATCACACTCTGGCCAGGCTTCTCTGAATCCTCTTCTTGACTAGGCCTCAAACTTGGCCTACAAAGACTACAGAGTCTCAGCACAAATGATTTCACCTGCCCCTCTATCAACCCCCACATTAAGACGAACAAATGTACCCGTTTCTCACAGCTCTGGAATGATCACCCCAGTCCCCTGACATCACTGCCCAGGAAAACTCAAGGTGGCAGAAGGATTTAGTTTGCTTCAGACAACACCTGAAAGATAGGGCCCGGCTCTCTGCCTCCGTGGGGCTTTGACAAGAGCCAGTTAGCAAACCAGACAGGTTCACATGGACAAACGCCCCTTCCTGTTTTTCGTACACGTCCACTTTGCCAACTTCAGGGGAACCCGACTAGGGTTTGGTCAAAGAGAGAATCTGCCCAAGCCCCCACTGTCCCACTTCCCACTGCCTCATGCTCCCTTGAAAATGCTCACCTCTGCACAAATCAAACTGGAGTTCAGTTCATACCGAAAAGCTTACTGATTAAAATAGTTTTACTACTAATTAAATATCACCAATAGTTTTTTGCCATTTTAACCAGAATCCAGCTTTATCTCTGACAGAGAGACATGGGAAAAGGATTCTTCAAGTTCATCATGAAAGCTACCCTTTACTGAGCTAGACCCTGAGCTAAGTAATATCAGATACTCTTCACAATAATTTTCATACTATAAAAGTAGGTACTCCTATGACGTGTACTTTACAGATAAAAAAACTGAGAGGTTAACTAATTTGTCCCACGGAGATTAAGAGTTGAGGTTTGAACACTGGTTTGTCTTATGCCAGAGTCTGTGCCTCCAAAGAGTACTGCCTCCCAGGATGCGACTCCATGGGGAGTAGGGGTGGGGAAGCAGGGGGGTGGCAGGTGGGAGGCCAAGAGCAAGGTGGGAGCAAAAGGAGTCTAGAAGAGAATGTCTGAGCAGAACAAGTGGAGGCCCAGGTGGCACCCGCCCAGCCAGGCTGTTCATACTCACCATCAGGAAGCCCTTGCAGTCCTGGACTTGATTGTGGCTCAGGTTCAAGAAGCGAAGAGCTGACAAGAGACGCTGAGGGGGGATAGGGATGGGAAGCAGAAAATCAGACGTCCCCAGGCAGCCAACTGGCCCTCCACCCTAAGGGCCCATGCCTGTCGTTCCCCAGTTTCCCAAAGCCCCTCCTGAGGCTCGCTCACCAGGGAGCTGTCTAAGGCGGTCAGGGCATTGTAGCTGAAGTCGGCAGACAGCAGAGCCAGCCAGGGCAGGGCAGAGCAGAGGTCACCACCGCAGGCTGACAGCAGCTCCTGCGCAGACAGGCGGGTGCTATTACCTCCACTCTCCTCCCCCCACCACACCAAGGCCACGCTCTGTCACCTGGCCATGCATTCACTCTATATACTGAGCTCTGTCTGGAGATGCAGACTTAAAAAAAGCCCAATGCCCCCTTCCCAAAAATGTGAGCAGACAGAGCAGCGGGGGAGGTAGACGTGAGAATGTTGAATACAATATGCTCGGTGTGATTTTAAACTAGACAGGCACAGAGGGCTGTGGGAACACAGCAGAGGGAGGGAAGACACTGTCTAGCAGGAGGCAGGGCAGGCTGCAGAGAAGCGGGAACATCAGAGCTTGGTCCTCCACGTCCCTCAGGACAAGGCTGCCGGGCTTGCCCCTGACCTTCCTTACCTCTAATGCCTGGAGGCTCCTGCTGCAGATCAGGGTCTCCAGCTGGGAATAGATGCCACGGAGGCCACGGAGGCAGTGGACGGGGACACCTCGGAGCTGGAGCAAGCGAAGGGAAGGAGGGAGGGAGGGAGACTGAACTTCAGAGGACAGATGTCTCATCCCCACCTCCCAGTGGGGAGGAGGGGAATGATGACAAAGCCACCTATGGTTCAGGGCAGCCTTAAATGGAAGAGTAGGTGGTGCATCACTGAAGAGCAACAAGCACACTTCGGTCTGCCCCCCACACCCCACCAAGAGGCCACTTCCCTGTTTCTGCCCCAAATGTCTGCTCAAGCTGGGTTTTGTGCACCAACATCCCCCAGTGCCCCATACCTCCAGCTGCCGAAGGGACTTGAAGGGAAAAATTTTGATGGGCCCTGAGAGGCCAAGACCTGGGACATGGACCAGCTAAAAAAAAAAACAAAAAAAAAACTACTCAGGTCACTGAGGCCTGGCACATGTCCCTTTCCTTGGCCTCTCTTCCCTAGCACTGCCAAGCACATCTCTCTCCTCACCTGGGTCTGGGCCCTGTAGATTTTGTGCATGCATGCCACACCCCCAACCCCACCTCCACTCTTCTCTTGTGCTCTCAGTACCCCCGACCCCATCCCCACCCCAGAACCTTGAGTGAAAGCGTTTTCTGCAGCACGTCAAAGAGGAACTGAAGCTGGAGGATGATGGGCGAGTCAGCAGGGTGGGACGGCAGAGCCACAAAGCCTGTCTGGCCAGGGCCCCATGGCCCCAGATGCAGCTCAAATACGTGGTTCAGGTGCTGCAATGTGGCAGTCAGCAGGGTCAGAGTGCTATGGCCAGACAGCACCACATCCCCTACAGGGAGAGGGGCAGACAAGAGGAGGACATAAGAAAAGGCTCTTTCCATTTATTCTAAGACTTACGACCCCAGGATACACCCCCTCCTATTCATAGACCCGTTCCCATTCTCCACAAGGATCAAACTTCACCACTCTTCCTTGCTCAAGTCTTCATGGCTCTCCTCTATCTTTCAAAACGTCCTAACTTTTCCGCCTGATAGATTGCTTCACTACAAGACTCCAGGTTTTCTAAATTTCCCTTCGTCTTCTGCTCAAAAGAGTCTGGCATACTCATAGTGCTGGCAACAGCACTGGTTTGCAGCTTCCTCATTTTCTGACACACCCCCTTCCACTCTGCCCAGCCCAAGACCCACCTTCTCCAGGAAGCTTTCTCAGCATGCACCGCTGCTGAACTCTTCACCGTAATTACTCACTTTATATGAGAGTGAATGAGAAGTTTTATCTGTATTTCTTTGTCTCATTGTACAAGGAACATGTGCACTTAGAGAAACTTTCAAACAACACTAAAATGCATGTCAAAAAAGTAACCACTCATTTAAGCACTAAGATATTGCTACTGCTCTCCACATTAAAACTGCCTTCTCTTGTCCTTGAGGGCATCTTCTGGTATTCATTACTGCATCTAAAAAAATACAGCTACAAGGTCCTACTGTACAGAGCAGGGAGCTATATTCAATACCTTGTGATAAACCACAGTAGAAAAGAATGGAATGTATATGTGTGTATAACTGAGTCACTTTGCTATACAGCAGAGCTTGGCATAACACTGTAAATAAATTATACTTCAATAAAAATAAGTACAAGTGCAACTACAAGGTAGGTACAGAGATTTTTAAGTTTCTTGGAAAAAATAAGGATTGACTAGAACGATTTTGCAGAAATAATACAGAGAGATCCCCATACCCTTATTTGTAACCACCAATGGTTTTATTTTATGTGGAGTACAATATCAAAATCAGGAAATTAGCATTGTGGAAAAGGTGTATAGTTCTATGCCATTTTGTTACATGTAGATTCCTGTAACTACTACAATCAAGATATAAAACTATTCCATCACTGCAACACTCTCCCTCCTGCTACACCTTTAGTCACTTGCGTGCCTGTGTGCATGGACTCACACACACACACACCCCCATCAGCCCTAACCTCTGGAACAAAGTCAGATTCTTGCTAAATAAGTTATCAAATCCTACACCCTTGTATGAAGGATTTTCTATGTACTAGACAGTAAGGATAGATACAGATAAGGTTCAAGGACTCTCCCTACCCCGAAAGAGCCTCCCAGTCTAGAAGAGGAGGTAAGACATGTGCACAGTTAATACTACAAGCCAGAAAGTAAAAATGCTATACAGATACCATCAACAGGAGTGCAGAGAGATAAAAAGGTAGCTAACATTGAATAATATGTGCCAGACACACGTTATTTCATTTAAACTTCACCAAAATCTCCTAAAAAGCACTGTCAATACCATCTTACAAATATGGGAACTGGAGCGCAGAAAAGTTAAGAATCTCAATTGAGATCATAAATCTGATAGGAAGTTGTTACTTCCATCTGTTCTCAAAGTCAGCCAGAATTTCTACAACTAAGGCCAACCATTATTGAACAACTACAATGGCTCCACTGTGCCTAGGCTCAGAAGAAAGAAACTAGAATAATTACTACCAAGTTTGAGTGCTTACTATATATGCAATCACTGTTCTAAATGCTTTATATGAATTAAAATGAATCCCCATAGCAATCTTTCAGTTAAGTACAATCCTTATCCCATTTTGCTGGTGAGGAAGATCTAAGGCTCAGAAAACTTGAACAATTTGGTCATGTTTGAAAGAGCTGGGATTCCAACCCAGGGGCTTTTAATTATCCTATACTTCATGCTTTGCCACTGTCAACTACAAAGTGGCACTCGCCATTGGCACTTGTCATCCACCTCTACAAGGATTAAATCATGTGCTACTGCAGCTGCTGATTCTGGACACCCCCTGAAAAGTTTAGGGTGGAGAGCAGAAATGAGGAGCTCGGTGCTCTGGAACAACAACAAAAAAAACCTAGCAGATAGTTACATATTTTCAGGAGCCAATTTTATTATGAGCCCAATTCTTCTGTATCTCTTTACATCTAGCACTCCTCATAAAAACACTAACATCCTTCGTGGTGACAACTGCTGCTCATCACTAGCAGAAACGGTCTGCAAAAAATATGTGCTTGACAGCATTTACTCTCTCTCCACCAAACTCACATATATACTGACCTTACTCCCTACCTCTTTGGAGCAGTTTCTCAGAGCCATCTGAGATGCTAGCTCATGGGCTATAGTCCTCATTTTGCCCAAATAACGCTTTTTTTAAGTCGGCACCACAGATCAACAATTATGACTAGTCCTTGGTCTAAAAGGGTTTACGGCCAAGTAACGATCACTCCCCTCTCTGAGTATCAGAGAACGCATGAAGCAAGTGGCACCCAAGTTTGGCCTAGAAGGATGGCTAAGGTTTAGACAGTCAAAGACAAAGAGCGACAGAGCGAACAAACTCTGGGAGGAGTAGAGAAATTAATTCTTTGACACCCAAACCCTCGTGACCCTAAACAGCTGTAACCTCATGACTCCTAACGAGGAATGTCTCTGGAACGTAGGAAGTTCCCCCTCTCGCCCAGCCTCAGCCCAACCGGAAGTTCACTCACCGGACTCGCGCAGAAGCCCCGCGAGCTTCCACACCAGAGAGTCCCGCGGGGCGGTCGTCATGGCCACAGGACGCTGGGGGCGGAGCCAGAGAAAGGAGGAAGCGGAAGAGCTTCAGGTGGTAGCAGTGCCAAAACGCCAGGACGTCCGCGCAAACCGAAGCCTCGCGGAGAAAAAAAAGCAAACAAGAGGGCGAGAAAGAGCTCCTCTTTGGTTCCCTTTCAAAGAGCATAAGGCCTGACCAGCTAGACTGACCTTCCTGTGTGATCCTCCCACCAGCTCTACAGCCGGGCGCCTATCAATAATAGACAGGAAGTCCCGCCCCGGAAGAAAGGCGCTCGGAAGGGACGGCCGAAAAGTAAGCCAGCGCTGCCGGAAACCACGCGGTAAGTCGTGTGAACGTGTCGAATGGGGGCGGTGCCCGCTGGTTCGGGCGAAGGCGGTCCTTTCGCGTCTCAGCTGCCGGAGCCCAGACCCCAATCCCAAGCTGGGCCTCCGCCGTCCCTGCCCCTCTGTGGTCCCCGCAAGGCCTGACACAGCCACTGAGCTCGGCTGGGGCCGCTCCGGGTCAGTGAGGAAAATCTGACTCCTTGTTTGCAGACTGGGCGGGGAAGCACAGTTGAGAGAAAAGGAGTGTTCTGTTACTGAGGAAAAGACTCATCCAAACACTCCTTTTTCAGTTAAAGGAGAGCGTGTCCGCCATGGGAGGCAGTTTTTTCACATCTGTGTGAAAGAGCTGGGGCTGGCAGAGGTGCCATTTCTGGGGTCCCTTGGACCCTTTTTCCTTCATCTTCCTCCAGACTCGCTTTTCTTTTTCCTTCGTGAATATCAGCCTCTCACATTAGCTTCGTAACGCTCCACGTGCACCACGTCCTTTATTTTTCCTTTGTTTCGACTCCTAACACTTGAATTTAAAAGTTATTGTTTCGAGTGTGAAAATGTGAAAATAGATTCACAAAAGCCTATGTTACTTGGGAAGGTCATTCAATTAGTAACCGATAGGCCCAAGACTGCCGACTTCCCATTGTAGCTTTCACCTAGACCCGGTGAAATACAGACGTCGACTACAGAATTAACGAGTAATGCAATGCCTCTTTAACAAAATTTCTTGTTTTCAGGGAGGGTTTTTGTTTTTTTTTTTTAATGTAATGCCCAATCTTCTGATTTATTTTTAAAATTAGTGGTAGGCCAGTTGAGAGTAGGAATGAGGTCATAGTCATTTTTATTCCGAGTTACAAAATTTGAAGGGTCTTCTTTTCTGAAGACAAAATATTCGAAATGGCAACTTATGCCTCTAAAGCACACAACTTAGCGACGATGGCATACTATATGTGACTTGAACCCAGAGCTTAAAAGAAGTGAAACAGAGGAAGCACATCATGAACAGCAAAGCAGTATACAAATATAAAGTAACAGTGGGACCTCAATATATTTTTGTTGATTATTAATCCCATAAAGGTGATGATTGTCAGTCCCCGTTTATCAAAGGCCTGGAACTAGAGAATGGCTGAAACTAGAGAGTGGGTTCTCCCATAGGGCTACTGCTAATTCTAACCTTTTTAGACAAGAAGAGACAGATTGTTTTGATGTTTCTGACATTGCAGTGCTTTGAAATCAATTTCAGGTGTGCCTCTCCAGCCCACAGAGTTCTTCACCATTCATATGGGTAGCCTCCCACCCCGCCTCCAACCCCCACCAGATTTGTTTTGCATCCTCTTGAATGTAAAAGTGGGAGCAAAGAGCAGCAAAGAAAGCTTAACTGGAAGAAGAAAATAGCTCCTAAGAGAAGCAGCAACAAGAGACTAAGCAGCTTTTTTTTCCCAGCCCTCTGTGAGGCCCATTCCCCTTTCTGCCCTTGCCTGGAGGGGAGGCCTTGGCCACCTTCCAATGAATTCTCCCCACCCCACCTGACTCCCTTTTTTCCAAGTTAGAGTGTATTTCTGTAAAGTGCTGCCACAAGGACCTGGACTAAGACAGAACCTTTGCAAAAACTTAAAAGTCTTAAAGGGAAAAAAATTACCCTTTTACCATAACAGAAAAAAAAAAAAAAAAAAGACAGCATACACCTATATTTTGAGAAATGTGCAATATCTATATGAAGAAAACCAGAGAATTGTAAGGACATTAGGAATGACCTAAGTAATTGAAAAGATAACATGTTCTAATGAAAAGATTCAATATTATACTGATGTCAATTTAATGTAATTTCCATCAAAATGTCAATGGTAAGATTTTGGAACTTGACAAGTTGATTCTAAAATTCCTCTGAAAGACTAAACATACGAGCACCGCCAAGAAGCTTTGAGGAGAAAATAGAACAAGAGGCACTTGGAGGGCCATGCCCTACCAGATAGCAGAGTGACCTATGAAGCCACAGTAACCAAAGCAGCATGATACTGACAAAGAGATAGACAAATATCAACAGAAACAACTAAGATTACATGGCAACTTTTTTTTTACTCTCTCTTTCTCTTTTTAGTTGCTAAGTCATTACCAACTTGCCACCCCATGGACTGTAGCCTGCCAGGCTCCTCTGTCCATGGGATTCTCCAGGCATGAATCCTGGAGTGGGTTGCCATTTCCTCTCCAATTGACTTTAATGGTATAAAAATGTGAGTTGTTCCATAGTTTTGGAACAACTAGCTCTCCATCTGAAAAAAACTTAAGTTCCTAACCTTACATCACACAAATTAAATTCCAGGAGGATCAAAGAGCTAAACATTGTTTTAAAAATTAACTCTAAGGACTCTTTAAAGTTTGAATTCAAATTCACCTCTTAAAGAATTATTATCTTAATTTAAAAAACATGCAATGTCATTTCAAAAAAATTATTCTTAGAAAATAATATACAGGCCTTGCTACTGCATAATTGCATATTGTTCAGTCGATAAGTCATGTTTGACTCTGCACCCCCAAAAGCTGCAGCATGCCAGGCTTCCCTGTACTTCACTACCTGTCCATTGAGTCAGTGATGCCTTCTAACTGTCTCATCCTCTGTGGCCCCATTCTTCTCTTGCTCTCAATCTTTCCTGGCATCAGGGACTTTTCCATATTATCATGAATGAAATTATGTTTCTCAAAGAAATGCTATGACATTATGCTCTTAATTTACAAACACCCTTCTGAGTTTTATGCCACAGGAATCACACTCCACCTAAAATCAGAAATGTGCATCAGGTTTCATCTCCATATTATTGTGTGAGGAGGAAAGTGAGCTATAAGCAGCTTTCACTGCTAGCTTCCCTGACACCTCAAGTTCCCTGGGGTAGCATCCGCAAAATGCTTGTTACTAAAGGGGTAAAGGAAGTTATGCTGGTGACTAGCTTAGGCAGCAAGGAAGGAGAGAAGGAAGGAAAGGTATCTTCATACAAGAATGACAAAATCAGCCACCAGAGAATGTAAACCTCAGCATCCTGGTCCAGTGCGTGTTTGTTTCTGCAGCCTTGGATCATGCAATCCCCTGGACTGTTGCCCATGGGGAACAGAAGTAATAGTTCATCTTTAGGACGTGAGCCTCGTCTCTGACCTGGACCTCACCACTCTGGTGCAACAGCCTCCTACAACAGATCAGATGACCAAAACCTAAGGATTCCTTTGTAATGAAAATTTCACACTTGAAATTGCATTGTGGGTAGGAAGGGTAAAATTAGATGCTTTGTTTCATCAGCTAGGTATCTTCATGGAGTGGAAAGGCAAGGGTTGGGGGGAACATGGAAGGGAATGAAGAGGTGCAAATATTAACCTCCAAAAGTAGATTTTGGTAAAAGAGTTTGTACTAGTTAGTCTGTGTGCCTGGCACCCACAGCCCCAGAATTCAGTGGTCAGAGGCAGTCTATGTTAGAACCACATATCATGTCTCTTGGCTCTGCTCCCAGACTGAGCCACAAAAGACTGGTCCAGGAACTGACCGAGTCACCACAATCAAACATATGGGACAAATCAGCAGTTTTGGAGATCTGGCTTGAGAACTCGGCGTTGGACCACAACTAAGCAAGCCCATCCTGCCTGGTTACAGGAGAGACTGAATGTTAGGTGCACAGAGGGAAAGCTGGAGAAGCAGAAGGCAAGTTCAATGTGAAATCAGCGAAAGCCTGAGAATAAACAGCTGGCTGAGAAGCTGCAAAATAATGTTTCAGTGATCCAGCAGCAGCCATGGTCACCCAGCCCAGGAGGAATTGCAGTTCTGCACAAAGTACACTGAGGGATTCCCTGAGTGGCTTTATGGTAAACCTGAGGTCACCTGAGAGTGCCTTTAATTCTTTTCATTATCTGTCCTGGCAGCCCATGGAATCATCTGAGAAGAGGACTAAGAAGGGCTATAAAAAGATTGACCTTGGGTTTAATTCAGAACACAAAAAGGAGAAGATGGTATGAGAACTACATTCGCTGTTCAAGCTCATGGGAAAACAGCAAAAGCCTGATAGGAGGTGAGAGTGGAGGCAGCTATGGAGAAGAGAAGAAAGCAGACATCACTGTTTCAGGCATAACCCATATAAGACCTGTTGACAAAGTCAGGTACATATGTGACAAGTGTCTGCCATCTCAGTTCTGCCTACATGCAAGACTGGAGAGAGGAAAGAAATGGTGCGCAGCAAGGGAAGAAGCTGCAAATAGAATAGCAATAAAAACCTCCAAAGTGAAACAAAGACAAGTGAGATCAGAGAGCTTAGGGTCTCCAGGACAGAGGTAAGGGGAAAGGCAGAGCCTGCTTTGGAATCTCAGAGCTTCTGTAGAACCTCAAACTTAGAGCACTCTTTAACTCTTTCACTCATTCGACCAGTATTTACTGAGCCCTGACTATGTGCCAGATTCTGTGCTGCATTGGGGGTAGATATAGACAACAACAGTGCAGCTCTTGTTCTCAAGAGCCACCAGTGTGGTGGAAGAGACTCCAGCAATCACATCTCAACATTGTATGTGCTTCCTATCATTGCTGTAACAAATGACACCAAACAGTTGCTTGAAGCAACACATGTTTATTAGCTTATAATTGTGAAGATAAGGAGTCCAAAATGGATCTCACTGGGCTAAAAATTAAAGTGTCCTGGGGGCTTTGTTACTTTCTGGAGGTTCCAGGGGGGAATCTGTTTTCTCGTCTTTTCCAGCTGCCTGCATCCCTGGCGGGCAGCCCCCTTCCATCTTCACAGCCAGCAATGATTCTTTTTCACATCATATCACTCTTGACACTGACCCTTCTGATTTCCTCTTCTCTATTTAAAAAGGATCATTGTGATTACATTGGACTCACCTGGGTGCTCCAAAATATTCTTATTCTGTGGTCAGTTGATTTACAACTTCAGTGCCATCTACAATCTTAATTCTCCCTTGCCATATAACATAACATTTTTAATTGAATAAATTTGACATATAACATTGTATAAATTTATTAGAGTGTACATGTAACATTTGCCCAGATTCTGGGAATTAGGACATAGACCTCTTTGGGGGGAGGGGCCATTATGTTGCCTATCACAAGCGTGATGCATGTTATAGTAGAGATAGTGATATGGGAAATGGGTCTCATCCCAGACTGGAAACTGAATTCCTGCTGCAGCCTCTCCCTCTCATCCCAGATAGTTAGAAATAACAGAAAACATATAAAAGTAGGTAAATAAATTCATAATTACCCTGGATAACAAGGAGGGCCCTTAGTGGGCCAGAAACCATGAGGAGTCCCTGAAAGAAGGATGGCAAATGGAAACTGGACAGACAAGAAGATCACAGCCCCAAATGTGCATAACAGTAGACTGCTGAATGAGTTGAAAACAGCAGCAAGAGCATGCCATGCCTAGAGAAGGTGGATCCCGGGAGCTCCCGGCCTCAGGAGTCATCAACAGCGCACTGATTATTCAGCATGCTGCAGCCTGTCAGCCACTCCACACATTCTCTCCCTTCTTGTCTCCTGGGGCCACAAAATTCCAGCAGGAGTATATGCCTTCAGGTGGGAGCAGTGGATATAAGATTGTCAGATGGAGAAAAAGGACAGTGTTCTTGGTGACTGGTGACATAAAGGAGAAAAAGGGAGCACCTGATTGTGGAAGATGAGCTGCTGAAACATCCTATCTCTGAGTATATCCCCCTGCCCGAGTAACTGACAAGATGATGCTGTATATATCGTGACATTATCTCATACCCCTTTTGCTAAAGAGTGTATAGTCATACAGGAATCTGAGGTAAAGGAGGAGCCTCCAACTAATAATTACCAAACATTGGGAGAAAGCATCGTAAAAGAGACAGCAGTGCGTAGAGGAACTTTCATGCAGTGAAATAAATCATAGAGCGAAAACAAGACTTTAGAAGAATTATAACATTCTTAGGTGGAAAAAGATATCACACTGACTTTTTCTTATCAACTGAAAAATTGAACATGATTATGAAGCAACAGAAATGCTCAAAAGAGTGATTTGAGTAAGCCCAGGTAAAGGATACATGTGTGACCAGAAGGATTGAGCAAATATGTGTTTTTTCAGCACGTAGCTCAACACCAAATATACAAAGTATTTTATTTTTTTTAACTAAGATACCCAGAGGATTGATCTAACACTTTCAACATCAGCTAATAATAAGGCTCTGAAGGAGAAAATACAAAGAATATGAAAGGAAATTATACACAAAGGAACAAAATATCATAGAAATGAAGGAAAAAAACCAAACATGAATCTTCAGTTTGAAAGGTCCCATCAAAGGCCAATTAGGATCTCCTTTACAAATTAACATGAGATTTAGTGTGACATAATTTCAGATGTGTGATAAGGAGGAAATCTTGAAAATTTCCAATGGGGAAAAAAAAATAGATGAAGTACAAAAGTATGAGAATCGTATGAGCATTAAGTCTCATTGAAAACCAGGATACAAGAAGCAGAGAAAATTTTTCAAAATTCAGAGGAAAAAATCTTTGACTCTAGAGTTATACCCACAGCCCAACCATCATCATTCAATTGCAAAAATAAAAAGACTTTTTATGTTGCAAAGGACTCAGAAAGTTTATCACCTACAGACTTATTCTGAAATAAATAATAAAAGAAAGTAGGTCAATACTAAGAAAAATGAGCCCAAGAAAAAGGTAAAAAGCAATGGTCAGCAAAGATTTCAGTAAATTTATTCAAACTAAAGAACTTCCCAACCCAGGAATCAAACCAGGGTCTCCTGCATTGCAGGTGGATTCTTTACCAACTGAGCTGTCAGGGAAGCCCTCTCAAACTAAAGAGTAAGACAAAATGGGGCGTGGGGGGAAGGGTGTGGGGAGAAACATTAAAAAGGCAAGAAGCCAGAAGCTGGTGGCAGATGGTGAAGGCAGCACCTTGCCAAAGAGTAGGAAAGGAAATCTTCAGAGCTGTGGCCCGCACAAGCACAGGATTTGCAGAATTTAATAAAAGTATGAAGATCTTGCCAGGAAACTTGAAAACATCCAAAGTGATGATGTATCAAGAAATAAATTAGCAGAACTGTATAAAGACAAAGTGAAATGCAAATCTTCCAAATCTGATAGACCTAAAGTTAGTCTTTAAGAGCCCACAGACTTTTTCCCACTACTGGGGAAAACATTCACTTAAGGAGCTGACGACCACGTCATTGCATCACCACATCATTTCATCGTTAAGGTTCTATTCAAGTGAACATGGATACAGGGGATTACATATAATTCAACTTTCTACTGGGAAAATGGTGAATAAGCTAAAGAGGCAAGGGAACATGGGACTGCCCCGCTGAGTGAAGCCTCAGGAACTTTGGGTCATGAGAAATCTAAGTCTTCTACAGGTGGAGGATAGAGATTGGGTCATTCCTTTTGTAAGTGATCTGAATACATCAATGGAGAAAATCAGCAGCCAGATGTTAGATTCTGCTTAAACTGTGAAGCAGCAGCTTCAATTTATTTGATGGAGAATTGAGTCCTTACAATGACCCAACAAATGTTCAATTTCTGAAGTCTGTTACGAGAAGGGTAACTGTCTTTGCATGTATGCCTGAAATTCTGCAACTAATATTATAAATCCTTTAAACTGGCATTATTTTATTCATTTATTTTTAATTGACTGATAATTGCTTTACAATATTGTGTTGGTTTCCATCTTATATCAGCATATATCCCCTCTGTCTTAAACCTCCTTCCCACCTCCAACCCCATCCCACCCCTCTAGATTGTCTCAGAGCACCAGATTTGAGCTCCTTGTGTCATACAGCAAATTTCCACTGGGTATATAATTTTTCATATGGTAATGTACATGTTTCGATGCTACTCTCTCAATTCGTCCCACCCTCTCCTTCCCCCAGTGTCCCCTCAAGCCTGTTCTCTACGTCTGCATCTCCATTGCTGCCCTGCAAATAGGTTCATCAGTACCATCTTTCTAGATTCCATGTATATGCTTTAATATATGATATTTGCATTTTTCTTTCTGACTTGCTTCACTCTGTATAACAGGCTCTAGGTTCATCACCTCATTAGAACTGACTCAACTGTGTTCCTTTTTATGACTGAGTAATATTCCATTGTATATATGTACCACAACTTCTTATCCATTCATCTGTCGATGGGCATCTAGGCAGCTTACCTGTCCTCAGTTAAGTCTCTCAGTCATGTCCAACTCTTTGTGACCCCATGAATTGCAGCACGCCAGGCCTCCTGGTCCATCGCCAACTCCTGGAGTTCACTCAAACTCACATCCATTGAGTCAGTGATGCCATCCAGCCATCTCATCCTCTGTCGTCCCCTTCTCCTCCTGCCCCCAATCCCTCCCAGCATCAGAGTCTTTTCCAATGAGTCAACTCTTCACATGAGGTGGCCAAATTACTGGAGTTTCAGCTTTAGCATCATTCCTTCCAAAGAACACCCAGGACTGATCTCCTTTAGAATGGACTGGTTGGATCTCCTTGCAGTCCAAGGGACTCTCAAGAGTCTTCTCCAACACCACAGTTCAAAATCATCAGTTCTTCGGCGCTAAGCCTTCTTCACAGTCCAACTCTCGCATCCATATGTGACCATTAGAAAAACCATAGCCTTGACTAGACAGACCTTTGTTGGCAAAGTAATGTCTCTGCTTTTGAATATGCTATCTAGGTTGGTCACAACTTTCCTTCCAAGGAGTAAGCGTCTTTTAATTTCATGGCTGCAATCACCATCTGTAGTGATTTTGGAGTCCCAAAAAATAAAGTCTGACACTGTTTCCACTGTTTCTCCATCTATTTCCCATGAAGTGATAGGACCAGATGCCATGATCTTAGTTTTCTGAATGTTGAGCTTTAAGCCAACTTTTTCACTCTCCTCTTTCACTTTCATCAAGAGGCTTTGTAGTTCCTCTTCACTTTCTGCCATAAGGGTGGTGTCATCTGCATATCTGAGGTTATTGATATTTCTCCAGACATCTTGATTCCAGCTTGTGCTTCTTCCAGCCCAGTGTTTCTCATGATGTACTCTGCATATACGTTATAAGCAGGGTGACAATATACAGCCTTGACATACTCCTTTTCCTATTTGGAACCAGTCTGTTGTTCCATGTCCAGTTCTAACTGTTGCTTCCTGACCTGCCTATAGGTTTCTCAAGAGGCAGGTCAGGTGCTCTGGTATTCCCATCTCTTGAAGAATTTTCCACAGTTTCTTGTGATCCACACAGTCAAAGGCTTTGGCATAGTCAATAAAGCAGAAATAGACGTTTCTCTGGAACTCTCTTGCTTTTTCGATGATCCAGCGGATGTTGGCAATTTGATCTCTGGTTCCTCTGCTTTTTCTGAAACCAGCTTGAACATCTGGAAGTTCACGGTTCACACATTGCTGAAGCCTGGCTTGGAGAATTTTGAGCATTACTTTACTAGCGTGTGAGATGAGTGCAACTGTGCGGTACCTGTCCTAGATGTTGTAAATAGTGCTGCAATGAACATTGGGATACCTATGTCTTTCGGTTATGGTTTTCTCAGGGTATATGCCAAATAATGGGATTGCAGGGTCATCTGGTAGTTTTATTCCTAGTTTTTTTAGAAATCTCCATATTATTCTCTATAGGGCTGTATCAATTTACATTCCCACCAACAGTACAGGAGGATTCCCTTTTCTCCATACCCTCTCCAGCATTTATTGTTTGTAGATTTTTTGATGATGGCATTCTGACCCATGTAAGGGAGGGTGATACCTCATTGTGGTTTTGATTTGCATTTTCTCTGCGACTGAACTGAACTGACTGAACTGAATAATGAGTGATGTTTAGCATCTTTTTGTGTGTTCATTAGCCATCTGTATAAACTGGCATTGCTGGCAGAAGATTTCAAAAGAAATTCCTCTGGAGCTTCTGCAACTGGTTCAGAGTGGCCACATGAACTTGGGTACAGAGGAGTATCACGATCAGTAATACATATAACCTAGAATAAGATTCGAGGCTTTTAGGAGATAAAGCAAAAACTTGGAAGCCTTACACCTGAAATCATTAATACACCTTCCCCCCAGAAAAGAAGTCAGTACTTAATGCAGTTGTTCCTGTTAACAATTCAGTGCCAATGACAAAAATTCCAATCAAGTTAGCCAATGAGAGTCATTTGATACAAAGATTCAACATTACACCCAGGATCCTGGATGTTCCAGACTTTATTGTACACTCTGTCCTGAATTTGCAACTTTTTACTTATTCTTGGCCTTCATTTCCAGAGAGTCAACAAGAAACAGGTAATTCTTCATGCCTTGGTACTCCAGCAACTAAAATAATATTATTGCTATCCAAGCAGTAGCAGATCAGAAAGATGGTGTGCTGTATTAATAAGAAAAATACTTCCAGCATAAAAGCAATCAAATTATTTTTATTACTTTCCAGACGCATTTTGGTTTTATTGTTATTCTATCTTCCAGCCTTAGTATAGATACATTTGGACCAGGAGGAGGTCTCGAGATAAATATGTTCCATTTTGCAGGGCTGGTTTATGTTGAAACTTTTAAACATCCAGGCAAACCAGTTTGTTACAAGCTCAGTGTTAATGTAACAATATTTGTTTGCAGGGGCAAAAAATGAACAAAACCCCTTTTGATAAATCATTTGGTAGAATTTACATTGAAGTTTCTCTATAATGTTTTGACCAACAGCCATTAAGAAATCTTTTAGTCAAAATAAATTTTTTGTGATATATACTGAAAAGTATTTGTATTCTGATTTTGAACTAGTTTGATCATTCAATAATTATTTCTCTTATTAAGAAATTATGCATCTTTTAACTTATTGATTTAGCTATATATTCAGTTCAGTTCAGTCGCTCAGAGACTGAGACAGAACTGTGTTTGACCATCTCCTGTGGACGTACGGGTTGGCAATGTTCTGCTGCAGGGACAGGGGCTCTGGGTGTGGGTATGGCATAAGTCCTCTTGGAGGAGGTCACCTTTAACCCCACCATAGAGCTGCCAGAACTTACATAGGACTGGGGAAAAGACTCTTGGGGGGCACAAACAGAGCCTTGTGCACCGAGACCCAGGAGAAAGGAACAGTGACCCCACAGGAGTCTTGCCTGTGCATGTCTGTGAGTCTGGCGAAGGTGTGGTTTGGTGGTGGCCTGCTGCAGGGACTGTAGCAGTAGATGCAGGGATCTTTTTTGGGAGTTCACCATTATCTTCATTACCTCCACTATAGTTCAGTTCAGTTCAGTCGCTCAGTCGTGTCCAACTGAATTGCAGCATGCCAGGCCTCCCTGTCCATCACCAACTCCCGGAGTTCACTCAAACTCAAGTTCATCGAGTCGGTGATGCCATCCAGCCATCTCATCCTCTGTCGTCCCCTTCTCCTCTTGTCCCCAATACCTCCCAGCATCAGAGTCTTTTCCAATGAGTCAACTCTTCACATGAGGTGGCCAAAGTACTGGAGTTTCAGCTTTAGCATCATTCCTTCCAAAGAACTCCCAGGACTGATCTCCTTTAGAATGGATTGGTTGGATCTCCTTGCAGTCCAAGGGACTCTCAAGAGTCTTCTCCAACACCACAGTTCAAAACCATCAGTTCTTTGGCGCTCAGCGTTCTTCACAGTCCAATTCTCACATCCATACATGACCACTGGAAAAACCATAGCCTTGACTAGATGGACCTTTGTTGGCAAAATAATATCTCTGCTTTTCAATATGCTATCTGGGTTGGTCATAACTTTTCTTCCAAGGAGTAAGCGTCTTTTCATTTCATGGCTGCAATCACCATCTGCAGTGATTTTGGAGCCCAAGAAAATAAAGTCTGACACTGTTTCCACTGTTTCCACTGTTTCCCCATCTATTTCCATGAAGTGATGGGACCAGATGCCATGATCTTCGTTTTCTGAATGTTGAGCTTTAAGCCAACTTTTTCACTCTCCTCTTTCAATATATATTACCCAGATCAAAAAATACAGCTTGGCATTGTTACATGTAAAGCTACTACCATCATAAACTAGAAACACAAAGACATTAAGGTCAGTAATCCTTGGAAAGACGTGTTAAACAACATTCTATTTATTTATTTATGGCTGTGCAAGGTTTTGTTGTGGCTCATGGGCTCTTCCTGGTGTGCAGGCTCTCTAGTTACAGCACACAGGCTTTGTTGCCCCACACAATATGGGATTTTAGCTCCCCAACTAAGGATTGAACCCACATCCCGTGCATTAGAAGGCAATTCTTTACCACTGGACCACCAAGAAAGTCCCTAAACAGCGATTGAAAATAGAGTAATTACAGTCCCTTTCAGAGCCTGTCTTGATCACACTCATTTATTCACTGAACACATTTTTCTAGGGAACACACATATATATTGGGCTTCCCTGGTGGCTTAGCAGGTAAAGAATCCACCTGCAGTGTGAGAGACCTGGGTTCCATCCCTGGGTTGGGAAGATCCCCTGGAGAAGGGAAAGGCTACCCACTCCAGTATTCTGACCTGGAGAACTCCATGGACTGTATAGTCCATGGGGTCGCAAAGAGTAGGACATGACTGAGAAACTTTCACTTCCTCACTTTCATTCTAACTGTTCAACCCAGAATATATTCTACTCCAAGACAAAACTAGTGTAGAAATTCAGGAATGTATTATTAATCAAACATATTGAATCTAAAGAATGATCCACATAAATATTCGAAATTCTGCTGGAGCCAAGTATTTCCTGGATGAGACAGACTACATCAGGAAGCAGAGAAAAGCTTTTTCTTCTTCCCAGATGCCACTTCATCTTTGGTCACTATTTCTGGTTAGTCTTCTGTTAACTGCCATAACAGAGCATCACAAGTTTGGTGGCTTAAAAGAACACAGATTAATCATCCTACAGTTCTTTAGGTTAGAAGCCTGATTTGGGTCTCCCTGAGCTAAAATCAAGGTGACAGCAGGGCTGCTTTCCTTTCAGGAGACTTGAAGGAAAAAATCAGTTCCTGGCCTTTCCAGCTTCTTAGAAGCTGTCTCTGCTCCTTGATGTTTGGCCCCCTTCTTCTGCCTTAAAAGCTAGCAACGTTGAATCTCTCTGACTCTATCCTGTCATCACATCTCTCTGACAACAGCCATAAAAGAGTCTCTGTTTTTAAGGACTCCTGTGATTATATTGGGCTCACAGGATAATCCACAGTTATCTCCCCTATCTTAGGGTCTGTAGTAGCCTTAATCACATCTGCAAAGGCCACTTTGCCAGGTAAAGTAACACATCACAGGCTCTGTCGGAGGCTTCGGGAGAGAATCTATTCTCAGCTTCTCCTAACCTGTGGCACCTGCTGGCATCCCTTAGCTCATGGCTGTATCACTCCAAGGCTGCAGTGACAGGTATAAGATCTATTGGAAAGGGCTGTTACACCACACAAAGCAGGTTTAACTTTGTATAGACAAGTTTTTAAGTCACCTAAGGGATAAAATCATCAAAGAAGTTACCCCTGGGCACCAGGTGGGACATGGACTGGAGAGGTAGAAAGTGACTGCTTAGAGTAAGGAGGCTGCTGAGCTGCCCAATCAAGAATGGCCCTTTAGAATGTAAACTGGTGCAGCCACTGTGGAAAACGCTATGGGCGGTCCTTTTAAAACTAAAAATAGAGTTATCATATGGTCCAGCTGTCGCACTCCTGTGCCTATGTACAGAAAAAGACAAAAACTCTAATTCTAAAAGATACATCTACCCAATGTTCATAGCAGCACTATTTACAATAGCCAAGACATGGAAACAACCCAAGTGCCCATCAACAGGTGATTGGTTTAAGATGTATTGTGTGCTAAGTTGCTTCATTCACGTCTGACTCTTTGTGATCCATGGACTGTAGCCTGCCAGGCTCCTCTGTCCATGGGATTCTCCAGCAAGAATACTGGAGCAGGTTGCCATGCCCTCTTCCAGGGAATCTTCCTGACCCAAGGATTGAACCCGAGTCTCTTTCATCTCCTGCGTTGGCTGGCAGGTTCTTCTACCACTGAACCACCTGGGAAGCCCTTAAGATGTAGTGTGTATATATAAATATATAAAATGGAATATTAGTGATAAAGAAGAATGAAATATGTCATTTGCTGCAACATGGTTGGACTTAGAGAATATCATACTAAATGAAGTAAGAGAAAAATGAATATTATATCACATATATGTGAAATCTAAAAAAAATAGTGCAAATTAATCTACATACAAAGCAGACACAGACTCATAGACATAGAAAACAAACTTATGGTTACCAGAAGGGAAAGCAGGAAATAAAATAGGAGTATGGGATTAACAGATATAAACTACTATATACGTAAATTAGATAAGCAATAAGGATTTACTGCATAACACAGGGAGCTATATTCAATACCGTGAAATAACCTATAATGAAAAATTATCTGAAAAAAGTATAATACGTATATAACTGAATCACTTTGCTGTATACCTGAAACTAACTCAATACTGTATATCACTTATACTTCAATTAAAAGAAAAAGAACTGCCGCTTAAATGGCAAAATGGTGTTCATGTAGAGAGAGGGAAAGGGCTAGATTTGAGAATGGCAAAGAAAACCAACAGTGCTTTCTCTCAGCATCTACCCCCCACCCCTTGTGTGGTAACTGCACTCTGCTGAGGGGAAGCAGAGAATAACTTCACCTCATGCTTCAGGCTCTGGACTCCAGGGGTGGGCCTCATGCTCTGAATCATTAACTTGTTCTGTTCCCGCTTTTCCTGGAGGAGCACATGACCCTAATCAAGACAGTCAGGCCACCAAGACCCAACCTGCGACTTCTGTAAGCAGACTCCCTCCCACGAGACCAAGTGGTGTCACTTGGGCATCTGGGTCTGCCCCAGACTGCCGTAGACGAGATGGAGCCCACCCAGGGGATTTGGAGCCTATAGCTGAATCCTGGGAGCATCTTTGAGCCCCGAATCGAGCTGTAATTTAGTCAGCTGTGCTTGTGGACTTGTCATAGGCTACTGGGGTTTTTTAATTTTATTTCTTTGGTTTAAGCCAGTTTGAGTTGAATTTTCTGTTCAAATGGACTCTGAATGAAGATTATTCAGTGTCTCTAATGATTACCACTGGGAACAGGGAAAATCTCCGAAGTCTCCTGCTCTTGGTCTCATGGCCAGGAGTGGACACAGATTTTCTTAGTCACTGTTGGCCCCTCTTAGGTAGGGGTGGACATTTCTTCCTCACTTGCTAAGCTAGTGGAATCAAAGGCCTTGGAGACTCTGGAAGAGGAGGCCCAGACCAGTGACTCCCAGACTTTAGGATTTCAGATTTTGAGATTTCACAGATTTCAGCAGCAAAATTACAAAGAAAAATCTTAGGATCCAAATTCGAATTGCCAAGTTTTAATTTTGTTAAGTAAAAATCTGAAAACAAACACATTAAAAAAAAAAAAACACTGCTATCTACCGTCACCATAATATCATAAAAGAAATGACACTTTGACACACACACATGAAGGATAACTTTAGAATACAGGGCAGTCATTTAAAAAGAATACCCTTAGCTTTGTGAAAGTTACTCTGTGGCACTCACTTCTCTCTGTCTCAGATATGTGATACTTCCCTAGCAACACTGCTAACTGGCCTAGTAGAGAACCCTGTACCCCTCAGTAAAGTGTCCCCAGCCCTCAAATGTCACCCACATCCCAGGCACAGGAAACGCCTGGACAGCTCTGAACATCTGTCTCAGTGGGGCCCCCAAAGCCATAATCTCTGGCCATTCTATAAATCACCTGACCTTGAGCTAGGTGTCCATCAGCTAGGGCAGAGTGGCGGTGGTTATGACACTTGGGCATAGGCACTATGAGGTGTGCATGGCAGACCACCCAGTTGACACATCAGGGCCAACTTGTACGAGGGCCAGTTCTGGCTCCAGAGTCGCTTTCCTGAGCTGACAGCACCTATTTGTCCTCCCCAAGCATGGTATCTTCCCACCAGATACACATCCAATTACTGCTGGCAAACCCCCATCTCCTGGATCAAGTGAGGCTGAGTGACCTGAGACCCCACAATCCCATGCTCCCAGGGCCTACACTTCACCCCGACAAAAACACTTATCAGAGAAGCCTGAGAAGACACACCAAGTCATATGCACTATGTCATTTATTGTCACAGCGGGATTCCCTTAGATGCAAGCACAGTGCTGGGTGAGAAGGTTGGGCACCATCTCATACTTAAAAGAGTAACCTCCATCCGAGGTGGTGCGGACGTGTAGGGGCCTCATGGTTCCCGGGAGGGCAGCGCAACAGGGCTGGGCCCCTGGGACCAGAGAGAGGGGCTGGACAGGGGTAGGAGGCACCCCGGGGACCGGCAGGGGCAGGTCCTGTAGGGGGGACAGCCCACACCCCCCATGACAGTAGTAGAAGATGAAACTGGGAGGGTGCACTATCCACCGGTCCCAGCCCAGCTCCTGGAAGGAGATATTGAGGGCGGCTCTGTGGCAGTCGGCATGGGCGGCGGGCTCCTCTGGAGGCCTCTGCAGCAGGCGCAGCGCAGCGGGAGACCAAGGCCAGGGCAGTGGGGGCGTGGAGCGCCGGGCCCTCTCCCCTCCACTGGGCGGCTTGGCCCGTGTGTGGGCCACCAGGAAGGGGGTGGCTTCGGGCCGAGTGGAGCAGGAACAGAGAGGACAACGCAGCAGGAGCGCCAGGACAGGATGGGTCAGCAGAGGGAAGGCGGAGGTGGCCAGGTGCAGGACAGCCCAGTGAGGGGGGGCCTGGCCCAGCGACATGGGCACAGGCATGGGACCCCCGGATGTCAGTACCAGCAGGCCAAGCAGGGGCTCAGAGCTGTTGGCGGCAGCGGTCTCCTGTCTGTCCAGTCCTGTGTGGAACCACAGCTGGGCCGAAGTCACCTGGCGGCTGCGTGTGTGCTGGGATGGCTGGAACACATACGTGAAGAGGCCCTCCTCAGCCTCTCCAGCATCTGGCTCATCCCCGCAGCTGGCACCTGCAGGGGGCAGAGGGAAGGGAAAGGGCAGCCCCCATCGGCAAAACCTGGGACCCCTCCCCCTCAGCAGGAGGGATCTGGCTGCCACTCACAAGCCTGCCAGGCGCCACGTGAAGTACTCTGCCAGAGGCCAGGACCCTCCCCAATCTTCAGGGAACTAACAGAGGCCCCCCCCCCCCCACGTGTTCAGTTCCCTTCAGTTCAGTCGCTCAGTCGTGTCCGACTCTGCGGCCCCGTGGACTGCAGCACACTAGGCCTCCCTGTCCATCACCAATTTCTGGAGTTTACTCAAATTCATGTCCATTGGATCGGTGATACCATCCAACCATCTCATCCTCTGTCGTCCCCTTCTCCTCCCGCCTTCAATCTTTCCCAGCATCAGGGTCTTTTCAAATGAATCAGTTCTTCGCATCAGGTAGCCAAAGTATTGGAATTTCAGCTTCAGCATCAGTCCTTCCAATGAATATTCAGGACTGATTTCCTTTAGGAAAATCCCCATGTGTTACTTCAGCATTAAAAGACTTCAAAAATGCCAGCCACTGCCAACTTCTCTCTGAAGTGGTTTTACCAATTAATATTCCCATCAGTGATGTGTAAGATGCCCTGCACTCTCTCCCTTCACCATTGCTTAGACTTGTTAGTTTCTATTTAAATTTTTACCTGATACTATGAAATGGTACCTTGAATGCTATGTACACAGGCATTTGTTATATTACTCATGTCAGAAATACTGCATGAGAAACCCTTTAAAATAATTCCACTCTATAAAGGTTAACACCAAGAAGGAGGAGGAAGGGGATGGGGCAGAGGAGAAAGGATTCAGCTCAGAATCAAGGACAGTGCTTTCTAAGAAAATGCAGTTGGCATACTTACCCTGACAAGTATATAGACTGCATCAAACAGTCACGAACCAGCAGGAGTTAAAGAACTAGCAATTGGGGCTGTACTGTTATGTGGAACATCTCACTATAAACTTCACAACAACTGACCCATTTTGCAGATGAGAAGTGTTAGTCGCTCAGTCATGTCTGACTCTTTGTGACCCCATCTACCAGCCTCTTCTGTCCATGGGATTCTCCAGGCAAGAATACTGGAGTGGGTTGCCATTCCCTTCTGCAGGGGACCTTCCCAACCCAGGGATTGAACCTGGGTCTCCCACATTGCAGACAAATGTTTAACCATCTGAGCCAGATGAAAAGCCCTTAAACTAAGTGCCCAGGCTGGGATTCTGCCTGATCCTAAAGCCACATTCACTGTGCTGCCTGGGGCCCGAAGCACAGGGAGGCAGAGCATCCTCTCTGAGAGAAAAGTGAGCCAGGTTACAAAAAGGTCCAGCCAGTGGAGGGCTTTACTCACTGAGTCAGTGCAACTGACTGGGGAGATGAGAAGAGAATTCAAGGGAAGGTAGGTTAATTTCCCAACTAACTGTTCTCCCGCATCCCTGATATCTTCTCAAGTCTCAGCTGTCTGAGGCTAAAGAAACAATGTTTGGAGCAGGGAGCAAAAGCAAAGGTAGGAGGAAAGATGGCAGGAAGGGGCACACGCCCGGATCTCTCTGTCCCTAGACACCCTCGGCCTCCCAGACGACTATCTCGCAAATGGCTCCTATGAACCGGGCACTCTGGATATACCATCTCACTCGATCCTGAAATGTAGGCGTTATGGCACTTTTCACAGATGAGGAGACAAGAGGCTCAGGAAGGTTTAGTAACTGGTCCATTATTGCAAAGTCAGCTGAGTGTCAGGTCTGGGATTCAACCCAACCTGCCTAGCTCCCGAACCCAGGCTACACCACACTCTTTGTCAGAGTCAAGGTGCCAGTACCCCCACCCTCATTACCTGCAGCCGGAAAAAGGATGGCCTGGGAGACATCTTGGTCCTCGGGCTCAGAGCCCCTGCGCATGAAGCCCCCCACGGCATGCCTTCGGTGCAGACGCCTGACTCCAGGATCTCCACCTTCCCCAGTCACCGGTGGGGGCCCCAAGGCATCCAGAAACAGGGCCCTCACCTTGGCCAGGACAAGTTCCCGGTCCAGCTCCAGCCCATGACAGCCATGCCCGCCCTGAGGGGCCAGCAGCAAGAGGAGCAGCTGAAGCCACATAGCTCCCCTGGCCCTGCCCACTGGGAACCCACACCCTGCCCTGTGCCCCTTCTGCCAGGGTCTGCCCAGGGCCTCCCCACTCCACCCTCCCCATCCCACCACCGCCCTCTTCTACCCTTCTCACCCCAGTCTTCCCCAGCCCTTCCCACGCCCCGCAGTCGAGTTGCCCCTGCCCATGGCATTGAGACCTCCTATCTCTGACGCAGATGTCTGTGGCCCTGAGCCTTATCTCCCACTCCCGCCAGGAATGTGGGGGAGGGGCTGGAGAGGGCTTTCACCCCAAGTGACCTAAACCACACATACAAACCCTCGCTCTCCACACAGAGTCACACAGTGTCACAACCCAGCACAGAGGTGACACCAGATGGGACAGGAGCCTGTTAACTGGGGGTCTGCCAGGTCTAAAAAGCGTTATTTGTCAGGGAGACAGAGCAAGCCAGCCCCTCGAACCTCCTGGGGCCCTTTTCAACCCAGCAGCTGCTGGGCCAGTCCTAGGGGGAAGGGCCGGGGCGGGGGCTAGAACTGGGGTTAGGGCGGGGGGCAGGGGTCCCGCCTGCTCTAAACTTAGCCTGGAGGAGCTGGTCTGGGCTCTTGTTCTCCAGCTGTGTCATCAGAGAATATTTTTGGGATTGGCAGCTGCAGGCTTCTCTGTCACTCAGGCCCGATTCTGGCGGACTGCTGGGGACCTGGCGGCTGGAGGTGGGAGGGAGGAGGGGAAAGAGGCCCTGGCTGTGGGAGGGGGCTGGGAAGGCCGGCTCTCCGGAGCAGGAAGCCAGGCCGCAGGCAGGGGAGGCTGCGGGGCCCCTTGCTGGAGAGGCAAACAGGAAGGACTCCCCCCTGAGCCCTGGGCCCCCGGCCCGGGAATCGCCGCCGCAGCCGCAGAGCAGCAGCTCCGGGCGGAGGGTAAGGAGGCGAGCCGGGAGCGGGCGGACAGCAGAGAGCCCCGCGGGTCCCGGAGCCCAGTCCCCGGACGCGCCCCGCCTCCCGGGCTCCCGCCGCCGCTCCCGGCCTGCCCTTGCGCCGCCACGATGAAGGCGGGCTCGGGGGATCAGGGGAGCCCCCCGTGCTTCCTGCGCTTCCCGCGGCCCGTGCGGGTGGTAAGTGGCGCGGAGGCCGAGCTCAAGTGCGTGGTGCTGGGGGAGCCGCCGCCCACTGTCGTGTGGGAGAAGGGCGGGCAGCAGCTGGCGGCCTCCGATCGCCTGAGCTTCCCGGTGGACGGCGCCGAGCACTGCCTGCTGCTGAGCGGGGCGCTGCCCACCGACGCTGGGGTCTACGTGTGCCGCGCCCGCAACTCGGCCGGAGAGGCCTACGCGGCAGCTGCCGTCACCGTGCTGGAGCCGCCGGCCCACGAGCCCGAGCCCCAGCTCGCCGAGCGCCCGCTGCCGCCGCCCGGAGCCGGAGAGGGCGCCCCGGTGTTCCTGACGGGGCCCCGGTCCCAGTGGGTGCTGCGGGGGGCGGAGGTGGTGCTGGAGTGCCAGGTGGGGGGCCTCCCCGCGCCCACGCTCTACTGGGAGAAGGATGGGATGGCGCTGGACGAAGTGTGGGACAGCAGCCACTTCTCCCTCGAGCCGGGCCGCGCGGGCGCGGGCGCGGGCGCGAGCCTGGCGCTTCGCATCCTGGCGGCTCGGCTGCCCGACTCGGGCGTCTACGTGTGCCACGCCCGCAATGCCCACGGCCACGCGCGGGCCGGGGCGCTGCTGCAGGTGCAGCAGACCCCCGAGAGCCCGCCCGAGGACCCCGACGAGGCCCCCACGCCCGTGGTGGAGCCGCTTAAGTGCGCGCCCAAGACCTTCTGGGTGAACGAGGGCAAGCACGCAAAGTTCCGCTGCTACGTGATGGGCAAGCCGGAGCCAGAAATTGAATGGCACTGGGAGGGCCGCCCGCTGCTCCCCGATCGCCGCCGCCTCATGTACCGCGACCGAGACGGCGGCTTTGTGCTCAAGGTGCTGTACTGCCAGGCCAAGGACCGTGGGCTCTACGTGTGCGCCGCGCGCAATTCGGCGGGCCAGACGCTCAGTGCGGTGCAGCTGCACGTGAAAGGTACCACGGCGCCCCCGGGCGGCCGGGGCCAGGGGCGGCCGGGGCGAGGGGCCTCCAGCGCCCTCCCTGACCCCACTAACTCCAGCCCCACTCAGTGCCTAGAAGACAGCGAGGAGTAAGGGAGGCTGAATATTAAAATGCCATTTCCCACCTCCCTCCCTCCCATCCCCCAGGGATTCGCGTTTAGTACGTCTCCAAGGTATGCTCCAGGAACTTCTTAGCAAGCTCTCCAAATGATTCTGAGGCAGATGGTGGAAAACCACTCTTCCATAAAGGCCTTTAAGGAATGACTGAATGACCCAAAGGGACCTACAACTCTTGTAGTTCAGTGTTTTTCAGCCTCTTTGTTCTCTCACCACCCATTCCCCAATGGGGTTTTGTTATCTCACCACCCATTCCCCAGTGGAAACCCCATTGGGGCCCCAGTGTATTATATAAAAGAATCATTTTATGGGTGTAAATTTCTAAATCCAAATTTGTAACATATATTTATGAAGTCAGTCAATGAGAACAAGGGATCTGTCTTATTAAGCACACACATTTTAACCATTCATAACTGGGTCTAGCTTTTGAGCCCCATGGGGAAAGCGTAGCTTCAGGTGTCACACTGATAAACTCCCGATTCACACCAAAGGGAGAAAACTTGAGGGCAAAAAAAATGCCCCCCAATTTTTGACTATTCTGTCATTAGACTGCTCTCCGGGTTTGCAAGAAGAAGAAAGTGAAGGAGAGGAAATTTATATTTCAAAGTTGAGCCCCCAATGGTATTTAATAAACACTACATTGCTCATAACTAGAAAAGTCAGGGGTGAAAAACACGCCAAATTCACATTGGAAGTTAAAGCTGCCCATAATAGGAGTTCATCGCAACTCACGGCATAATACCTTCACTAGTTATTACCCAACTCTTTCCCTCAGAGAAAAATAGTTGGCAAATCTCCCGAGTCTGTCCTGGCACGCAGTCAAGCATGTGGCACCTGTACCACGGCTGGTGGCCTCTTGGGTACAGTTTGATGTGCACAAACCAGCCAGGCGGAGCTGAACTCTCACCCCCTGAGGACAGAAAAGTCCAGGACGAAGGCCGAGATTCCCAGAGCCAAGTGACAAGGCGGCCGTTCCCCTAGCAGCCCAAGTGACCCCACTGGCCGTTTCTGTCATCATGCTTTCTTTTTGTAAAATTCAGTTTTAAAAGTGGTTGAAGTACTTTCAAAATGAAGTTCAACTCAAACCCTTACAGAATTGTGTGTGGTGCCCATGAGGGGCCCCACAGAACATTTTGAAAATCCCTGATAACAGCCCCAAGCCGTTCTATCCCTTTCTCTGCTTTACAAATAAAGAAACTGCGGCCCAGCATCGTGAAAATGGCCTTGATCAGGGTGATGTGTTAGGGTCAACGAGAATTCGGGTCATCTGACTTCCCTTCTGAGGATTTCTCTGAGTATACAACGCTACTAGCTCTGGGAGAAGAGCAAATGGCCTGAGCTACCATGGGTTTAGGCAGTGGGTGACAGAGGAGGGTCTTTCTCCCGGTCGGGGCCCTCT
The DNA here is from genome assembly GCF_003369695.1 of Bos indicus x Bos taurus. Lineage (NCBI taxonomy): Eukaryota > Metazoa > Chordata > Mammalia > Artiodactyla > Bovidae > Bos > Bos indicus x Bos taurus. Next base: position 107,398,961 of record NC_040077.1, on the reverse strand, counting down.
CCAGAGCCTTCTCTGGTCTCTCTCTTCTCCACAGAGCCCCGCCTCCGCTTCTCTAGGCCGCTGCAGGACGTGGAGGGCCGAGAGCATGGAATTGCGGTGCTGGAGTGTAAAGTCCCCAACTCTCGCATTCCCACTGCCTGGTTCCGCGAGGACCAGCGACTACTGCCCTGCCGCAAGTACGAGCAAATCGAGGAGGGCACGGTCCGCCGCCTCATCATCCACAGGCTGAAGGCGGACGACGACGGCGTCTACCTGTGCGAGATGCGCGGCCGTGTGCGCACCGTGGCCAACGTGACAGTCAAAGGTCGGCTGGCCGGTGGCGGGGATGGGGGAGGCCGAGACAGAGGCAGGCCGGTGCCCAGTCCACGGGCTGATAATCTCCCATCCCTGTCTCAGGGCCCATCCTGAAGCGGCTGCCCCGGAAGCTCGACGTTTTTGAGGGCGAAAACGCGGTGCTGCTGGTGGAGACACGCGAGGCTGGGGTGGAGGGACGCTGGAGTCGCGACGGAGAGGACCTGCCGGCCACCTGTCAGAGCAGCTCAGGCCACATGCACGCCCTGGTCCTTCCAGGGGTCACCCGAGAAGATGCTGGGGAGGTCACCTTCAGTCTGGGCAACTCCCGGACCACCACTCTGCTTAGAGTCAAATGTGAGGGCCCCAAAGCCCCTAGGCAACCTCCTTAAGGGCTGGACAGGACGGTCAGGGCAGGAGGGTGACCAGATGACAGAGTCTGGGTTGGCAAAGTTGACTTTAGGTCCCAGGGATGTGGGAGGCTGGAACAGGGCTCGGATGCAAACCCTGCCTCTGTCTCAGGCATCAAGCACAATCCCCCAGGACCCCCAGTGTTGGCTGAGATGTTCAAGGGCCACAGGAACACGGTCCTGCTCACCTGGAAGCCTCCAGACCCCACCCCCGAGACCCCCTTCATCTACCGGCTGGAGCGGCAGGAGGTGGGCTCGGAAGACTGGGTACAGTGCTTCAGCATTGAGAAAGCCGGGGCCGTGGAGGTGCCCGGGGACTGCGTGCCGACCGAGGGTGACTACCGCTTCCGAGTCTGCACCGTCAGTGAACACGGCCGCAGCCCGCACGTGGTGTTCCATGGGTCTGCTCACCTGGGTGAGTTGGTCCTGTCAGCCCAGGCTGTCAGTGGCTGTACCTAAAGTTGTGCCCTCCCCATCACTCTTCCTCCCTTCCCCTGCGCTCCCCCCTCTCTCTAGCTATATGCCATCTACCTGCCAGTCTGTGCCCTCTGCCAGCCCCCTGGTTCTGATGGCCGTGCTCTGTCCCTGTCTCAGTGCCCACAGCTCGCCTGGTGGCTGGTCTGGAGGAGGTGCAGGTGTATGATGGGGAAGACGCCGTCTTCTCCCTGGATCTCTCCACCGTCATCCAGGGCACCTGGTTCCTTAACGGGGAGGAGCTCAAGAGTAACGAGCCAGAGGGCCAGGTGGGGCCGGGGCCCCTGCGGTACCGGGTGGAACAGCATGGCCTGCAGCACAGGCTCATCCTGCAGGCCGTCCGGCATCAGGACAGTGGGGCCCTGATCGGCTTCAGCTGCCCAGGTGTGCAGGACTCAGCTGCCCTCACCATCCAAGGTTGGTACTGGTGGGGACCATGGTGAGCAGATAGGGTCAAGACATAGAAGTCCCGTTAGCAAAATGAGGCACACGCTATTCGTGCTTCTCACATCTGAGCCAGGAGTCAGGAGCATCCTAGGTGAGCTCAGATAGAGCACTCAGGGATCCAGAAGTCCAATTTCAACCCGTGCTTAGTCGCTCAGTCGTGTCCGACTCTGCGACCCTGACAGGCTCCTCTGTCCATGGGGATTCCATGGTGTGGGCTGCCATACTTTCCTCCAGGGGATCTTCCCTACCCAGGGATCAAACCCAGGTCTCCTGCATTGCAGGCGGATTCTTTACCGTCTGAGCCACCAGAGAAGCCCGTATAGGAGATTCCTTGTTATTTTCACCAGCATCATATCCAAATTCTCTAGGGGTACTTTGTGGTTTGCAGAATTCGGTCATGTTTGTCATCTTAAAGACACAGACCTTGGCCCCTAGTCCCTGACCACTTCCTGCCCTACCATGTGATGGCTAACACTATCTGAGTCACTTCCTGTGTGCCAGGCACAATCCTAATTGCTTTACATATATTAATTAGCACAGACTGCTCAACAGCCCTAAATCTTCCCTGGTGGCTCAGATGGTAAAGCGTCTGCCTACAATGCGGGAGACCTGGGTTCAATCCCTGGGTCGGGAAGATCTCCTGGAGACGGAAATGGCAACCCACTCCAGTATTCTTGCCTGGAAAATCCATGGACAGAGGAGCCTGGTGGACTACAGCCCACGGGGTCGCAAAGAGTCGGACACGACCGAGCGACTTCACTTTCACTTCTTTCACTTTCTCAACAGCCCTACGGGATGTGTTCTTTTGTCATCCCCATTACAGATGGGGAAACAGACACAGGTCCAGTGACTTGCCCGAAGTCACAAAACTGAGAAGTGCTAGTGCTGGATTATGAACGCAGGCGGTCTGGCTGCAGTATTGCACTCTGCCACCCTGAGGAAAGAGGAGAGGAGAGGGAATGAGGCCTCCTTGAGGATGAGTTCTTGGCAGGAGTCTGAAAGTTCAGGGAATGCACTGGCATTTGCACCATTGCTGGAATTTGTAAGGCCAGTCACAGAATTCCTCAGTGTCCACGCACAGGGCCTGGAGGCAGTTAGCTTGCAGCAGCCCAGGAGGAGATCCAAGTAAGAAATACCCACAAAGAGAGCAGCATTACTAAAATACAACCCAGGTTCACATGGTAAAGAATCTATCTGCAATGCAGGAGACCTGGGTTCAATCCCTAGGTTGGGAAGAACCCCTGGAGAAAGAAATGGCAACCCACTCCTTCTTGCCTGGAGAATTCCATGGACAGATTAGCCTGGCAAGCTACAGCCCATGGGGTCTCAAAGAGTCAGACACACAACTGAGCAACTAATCTTTCACTAACATTGGGCTTTCCTGGTGATTCAGGCGGTAAAGAATCTGCCCGCAATGATGGAGACCTGGATTCGATCAGCTCAGGAAGGGTCAAGAATCTCCCTTGGAGAAGGGAATGGCAACCCACTCCAGCATTCTTTCCTGGAGAAGTCCATGGGGTTGCAAAGAATCAGACAAGGCTGAGTGACTAACACTTTCACCAATGTCAGAGTCATGCTGAGGGCTGGTTTATAATGCAGATTCTTTGACCCTTGCATGCTGGGGCAGGGGGAGGGGCAAAGCCTAGGAATCTGCATTTTCAGTAGGCTTTCTGGGAATTCTTAATGCACACTAAAACCACTGCTCTTGAGAGTTGGTGTGTAAGCACAAAAAGAATTTTTAAAACCAACAAATGCATCACAACAGTCATCTAGCCTGATGTGCCCAGCCCCCTCCCCCAGCACATGCCCTGCAGTGGGGCGCTCACTGGGTAAGCAGAGCACAACCAGGGCGCTACCCATGACCACACCTCTCCCCACGCAGAGAGTCCCGTGCACATCCTGAGCCCCCAGGACAAGGTGTCGCTGACCTTTACAACCTCCGATCGGGTGGTACTGACCTGTGAGCTCTCCCGGGTGGACTTCCCAGCGAGCTGGTACAAGGATGGGCAGCAGGTGGAGGAGAGCGAGTCACTGGTGGTGAAGATGGACGGGCGCAAACACCGCCTAATCCTGCCCGAGGCCCAGGTCCAGGACAGCGGCGAGTTCGAGTGCAGGACAGAAGGCATCTCAGCCTTCTTCAGCGTCACCGTCCAAGGTCAGGGACTGAGGCAGCCTAGGCTCCCCCAGCCGAGGCTGACCCAGGGGGCTATGCCAATCCTACCCCATCCCCTGCTCTGCCCGCTTGAGGGTCCCTTCCAGGGAGGGCCTAGGGGGCCAGGGGACATGTTTGCAGATCACGCTGCCCCCACACCACCCTCCAGCACACTTGGCCCTCATATACCCTCTGCTGGGAGGGATGTGAGGGGACCTCAAATCAATGAAGGGCAGGGGAGGTGGGAGCTAGCATTTGTTAGGCACTTGCTAGCCAAGCCCTGTGCTGGATACTTGAAATGTACACTTTCATTCAACATTCAAGGCTACATGAGAGCCAGTATATCTCCACTCATGGATGAAGTAGCGGAGACTCAGAGAGGTTATGCAAGTTGCTCACAATCACACAGCCAGCAACTACGCTACCTGGGTTCACACCCAGGACTGCTTATCCCACGCCGCAGGAGGTCAGGGTCAAAGGAAAGCTTTAGGTGCAGTGGTCCAGAGGTTCTTGGAAGCCAGTCCATGTTCTGGCTGCTTCAGAGACTAATATCAGGAAACCTATTATTAGTGCGTAGCCTCTCCCCACCCCCCACCCCAACCCCAGGCCTCCAGAGCCCGAATATCCAGGACAAAGCTTTGAGATCCACTCTAGGAGGACAACTCTGGAACCACTGAACCAGCTCAGTCTTCTCACTTTGAGTGGAAATCCTGTTATGGCCCCATTGCCAAAAGGTCCTTTGCCCCTGCGTGAATGTGCCCTGTGATGGTGAACTCACTACCTGTAGGGGGTGTTGCCCCAAGGTGACAGCACTGAGTCATTCCCACCTCCTACCTCCTCCCTGTCCTGGGGCCAGCCCACCACGGGCTTCCTGGTAAAAGCCAAAGCAAGCAATGACCTCCTCTCAGCCTAGACAAAGGCCCTCTGTGTTCCCCCCACCCAGCACCCTTGGATCCTCTGGGGACTCCCAGGCCTGTCCACAGGATCGGCAATACTGACCTGTGACACCTCACCCACCACCATGGACTCAGGTGTTCCATGTGTGGGTGTCGGTGTGACCCCATCTCTGCTCCCTCCAGACCCCCCAGTGCACATCGTGGCCCCCCGGGAGCATGTGTTTGTGCACGCCATAACCTCTGAGTGTGTCATGCTGACCTGTGAGGTGGACCGGGAGGACGCTCCTGTGCACTGGTTCAAGGACGGACAGGAGGTGGAGGAGAGTGACTTCGTGCTGCTGGAGAGTGAAGGGCCCCACCGCCGTCTCGTGCTGCCCTCCGCCCAGCCTTCCGTCGGGGGCGAGTTCCAGTGCGTCGCTGGAGACGAGCGCGCCTACTTCACCGTGACCATCACAGGTGGGGCTCCAGGCAGGCCACGGGATGGGGCAGCTGTGCCCTCCTCCCGCCTGGACAGCCGGCACACTCCTGGGCCACCATTCCCAACCCCCCCCAGCCGATCACACCCCACCCTTTCCCCCCAACCCATGGTCTGCACGCTGAGGTTCAGCCACTGCAGAAAATGCATTGTCATAAGCGCACTAGTCATAGCTACATGGCAGAGGGAAGCCCACCTTCTCTATTCTCCTGAAGGCCCTCCGAGGGGAGCCGTAGGGTAGTGTGGGGTGAGGAGACCCGAGCACTAGAGGGGTTAAAAGTCTCCTGTGGGAGACCTCAGCTCCGTCTGGGCACCCAACTCTCCTCTCCCCAACCTCACACTTCGTATAGCCCTGTCCCCACCCAGAGAATGGGGAGAGTTTCCACAGGCGAGGCTGACACCACGGTCCCCACCGTGCCGCTACACCCCTGCTGTGCTTTGTGGTCATGTCATGGTTAGCTTTGAGTAACCATCTGAGCCGCTGTGAGCCCTGGTCCTTTCCAGGAGTAGGGAACAGGCGTGAATCGGGCAAGGTGGCCGGGCACCTCGGCCCCAGCCCCAGATGCCCAGCCACGGCTGTGTCGTGTCCTGCAGACGTCTCCTCGTGGATCGTGTACCCCAGCGGCAAGGTGTACGTGGCGGCCGTGCGCCTGGAGCGCGTGGTGCTGACCTGCGAGCTGTGCCGGCCCTGGGCCGAGGTGCGCTGGACCAAGGATGGCGAGGAGGTGGTGGAGAGTCCTGCGCTGCTCCTACAGAAGGAGGACACAGTGCGCCGCCTGGTGCTGCCCGCCGTTCAGCTGGAGGACTCGGGCGAGTACTTGTGTGAAATCGATGACGAATCCGCCTCATTCACGGTCACCGTCACAGGTGTGGGTCCACCCCCCACCCCCGGGGTCATCAGAGGACTGCCCTGAGCCCTTGGGGAGCTGGCCACATAGCCCCTAGCTAGCACACTGGGGGCAGGGAGGAGGGGCTGCAGGTGCAGGAGGTGGTGGTGGGGGGTGGTCCCTGCCCAGAAGATCCGGGGGTCACTATTGGAGGAAGCAGGCTCCTCCCCAGCGCCCAAGCCAGGAATAGCTGTGCTCCACCAGCTCACTTACTGAGCAGTCTATATGTGTCAGGCCAGGTGCTGTGGGTCACTGATGCTTATTGCATATAAGGTCCCTGCTCTCAGACAGGTGCCGGTCTAGCTGGGGGTGGGGTGGGTGCAGCCGTTAACCAGGGGTCGCAAACCGGCAGTCCCTCGGGCCTCATACAGCCCACAGGTGTGTTGTGTTTGGCCTGCAGAGTCATACCAAAGTCAGGACAGTTCCAATAACAACCCGGAGTTATGCATCCTCTTGAAAAAGCCGAAGACCCGGCGCCTCTGGTCCCGCTTCCCCCCTTGGCGACGAACAGCTGGCGCTGAGTAGCAGCTGCCCCCATAATTCGGGGCCCACATTCCTCTGTTTCACACCCACCCCCATCCCCCACTGTTCTTTTTTGCTCCCCTTCCTAGACTGCTTCAGCCTGGCCCCTGTGGGCATTTGAGTTTGCGACCCCTGTGTTTAACCAATAAACACGCAAATAAATGTACGGTGACACTTCGTGACAAGTGCCGTGGAGGAAAGAGGGCTCAAGAGAGCCGGACAGGAGGTCAGGGAGGGCTTCGGGGAGAGTCACTGTGCCATCCGCAGGAGCCAGTCCTGGGCCAGGCTCTGGACACTCGGTAGCTCGCAGACACACGTGCATCCCTGCAGGAGTGGATAGCCTGGCAGGAAAGCCAAACACCTTAAGTCTTAGAGGGAGTGTCGCAGTAAGGTGCAGTGAGAGCTCAGGGCTGGGGGCTGCTAACCTGGTTGGCTAGCAGGCAGGAAGTAGCTTCAGAACAGATATTTGGAGCAGGGGCTGAGTTAGCTAAGTGGGGGTCTGGATTTGGACTGAAGGTCAGAGGTCAAGGTTCAAAGCAGGAAGGCACAGGATGATTACGGAAATGATGGTTCATTGCCGGAAACTTTGGGGCTGCAGCTCATGGCGCCGATCACAGTGTGTACCTGAGCGGGGCGGGGAGTATAAAACCCAGGTGGCTCTGGATGGCACTGAAGAACCCAGCGGCTGCACTGGAGCGACCATCCCGATGCCGGCACCTTCTGGTTGCCCTCCCCACTGACCTGCTCTAGAAACAAAGCTTCAGCCTAGATTTGAGCTACTTAGGGCCTCCCAACTCCCTGCATCCCAGATAGGACAGCCTGAAACACACAAGCCACAAAGCCAAAAAGGCCTTTCTGCACATATTCTGTTCTGTAGTGGCTGCCTTCAACCGCTCCCTCCCCAGCCAGACATCATGGCTGCAGACACACATATTCCAGCCCATAATTAGCCTCCCCACAAAACACAAGATTCTTCCTGGTAAGTTCGCACAACACACCACCTTGGCTGTGGACCAGGAGAATCAGGTCTGATGCCAAGCTGAGGTCCCATAGCCTTGCAGACTCCCCAGTCCCATGGCTGCATGCCATCTACACTCCACTGCCTCCATCACTTCCCCCACCATTCAGGCAGCCACACTCCAACATCTCATGGCGCTGGTAGACCCAGAGAACCAACCTGCATCATACAGACTATTAGAACAAGCCCAGTTAGGGAGGCAGAGGCAAGAGCTGGATGTACACTGGTGGGCATGTCTGCCCATACTCCCCACTGCAAAGACCTAGACCGGGAAGCTAGCAGTTCCCCAGCCAGCCACTAGGGTGCCGAATGCTGAAGGAGCACTTCCGCGTCTTGGAGACGATTAGGGGAGACCTCCAAGGTGCGTAGATGCCTGGGCAGCCCGGCGCTCAGAGCCCTTGTCACCTCCCACATTGACATCGCTCCTTTCTGTGAAAGGCTGACCACTCCAGAGCAGTTAGAGATGAACTCGAATCGGCATTTAACATCCCCAGGGAATTCAGGCACAGACGCAAATTCATTACTGAGTTTCCTACAAGCCTTAGCTTGGAATCCCTACCACTACTGGCAGAGTCTGTCAGTTCAGTTCAGTCGCTCAGCTGTGTCCGACTCTGTGACCCCATGGACTGCAGCACTCCAGGCTTCCTGGTCCATCAACTTCGGGAGCTTGCTCAAACTCATGTCCACTGAGTCGGTGATGCCATCCAACCATCTCATCCTCTGGCATCCCCTTCTCCTCCTGCCTTCATTCTTGCCCAGCATCAGGGTCTTTTCAAATGAGTCAGTTCTTCTCATCAGGTGGCCAAAGTATTGGAGTTTCAGCTTCAACATCAGTCCTTCCAATGAATATTCAGGACTGATTTCCTTTAGGATTGACTGGTTGGATCTCCTTGCTGTCCAAGGGATTCTCAAGAGTCTTCTCCAACACTACAGTTCAAAAGCATCAATTCTTTGGCACTCAGCTTTCTTTATAGTCCAACTCTCACATCCATACATGACTACTGGAAAAACCATAGCCTTGACTAGACAGACCTTTGTTGACAAAGTAATGTCTCTGCTTTTTAATATGTTGTCTAGGTTGGTCATAACTTTTCTTCCAAGGAGCAAGCGTCTTTTAATTTCATAACTGCAGTCACCATCTGCAGTGATTTTGGAGCCCAAGAAAATAAAATCTCTCACTGTTTCCACTGTTTCCCCATCTATTTGCCATGAAGTGATGGGTCCAGATGCCATGATCTTCATTTTCTGAATGTTGAGTTTTAAGCCAACTTTTTCACTGTCTTCTTTCACATTCATCAAGAGGCTCTTTAGTTCTTCTTCACTTCCTGCCATAAGGGTGATGTCATCTGCATATATGAGGTTATTGATATTTCTCCCGGCAATCTTGATTCCAGCTTGTGCTTTATCTAGCCTGGAATTTCGCATGATGTACTCTGTATATAAGTTAAATAAGCAGGGTGACAATATACAACCTTAACGTACTCCTTTCCCAATGTGGAACCAGTCTGTTGTTTCATGTCCATTTCTAACTATTGCTTCTTAAGCAGGTAAGGTGGTCTGATATTCTCATCTCTTTAAGAATTTTCCACAGTTTGTTGTGATCCACACAGTCAAAGGCTTTAGTGTAGTCAATAAAGCAGAAGTATATGTTTTCTGGAACTCTCTTGCTTTTTCGATGATCCAACAGATTTTGGCAATTTGATCTCTAGTTCCTCTGCCTTTGCAAAATCCAGCTTGAACATCTGGAAGTTCACAGTTCATGTACTGGTTTGGAGAATTTTGAGCATTACTTTGCTAGCATGTGGGGCTTCCCTGGTGGCTCAGAGGTTAAAGCGTCTGCCTACAAGGCAGGAGACCCAGGTTCAATCCCTGGGTCGGGAAGATCCCTTAGAGAAGGAAATGGCAACCCACTCCAGTATTCTTGCCTGGAGAATCCCATGGATGGAGGAACCTGGTAGGTTACAGTCCACGGGGTCGCAAAGAGTCAGACATAACAGCGATTTCACTTGCTAGCATGTGAGATGAGTGCAATTGTGGGGTAGTTTGAACATTCTTTGACTTTGCCTTTCTTTGGGATTGGAATGAAAACTGACCTTTTCCAGTCCTGTGGCCACTGCTGAGTTTTCCAAATTTACTGGCATATGGAGTGCAGCACTTTCATAGCATCATATTTTAGGATTTGAAGTAGCTCAACTGGAATTCCATTACCTCCACTAGCTTTGTTCATAGTGATGCTTCCTAAGGCCCACTTGACTTCGCATTCCAGGATGTCTAGCTCTAGGTGAGTGATCACACCATCATGGTTATCTGGGTCATGAATATTTTTCTTCTGTGTATTCTTACCACCTCTTCTTATTATCTTCTGCTTCTGTTAGATCCATACCATTTCTGTCCTTTATTGTGCCCATCTTTGCATGAAAAGTTCCCTTGGTATCTCTAATTTTCTTGAAGAGATCTCTAGTCTTTCCCATTCTATTGTTTTCCTCTGTTTGCACTGATCACTGAGGAAGGTTTTCTTCTCTCTCCTTGCTATTCTTTGGAAATCTGCATTCAAATGGGTATATCTTTCCTTTTTTCCTTTGCCTTTCGCTTTTCTTCTTTTCTCAGCTATTTGTAAGGCCTCCTCAGACAAGCATTTTGCCTTTTTGCATTTCTTTTTCTTGGGGATGGTCTTGATCTGCCTCCTGTACAATGTTGCAAACCTCCCTCCATAGTTCTTCAGGCACTCTGTCTATCAGATCTAATCCCTTGAATCTGTTTCTCACTTTCACTGTATAATCATAAGGGATTTGATTTAGCTCATATCTGAATTGGTCTAGTGGTTTTCCCAACTTTCTTCAATTTAAGTCTGAATTTTGCAATAAGGAGCTTCCCTTTATCGAATGGTGGTTTTTCCTCCTGCCCTAGGTAGGTGTAGCCAGCTGTGACCATAAGGAAGTTGTTTAACCACTCTGTGCCTCAGTTTATTCATCTGCAAAATGAGTTTAAAACAGTACGTACTCCCTAGGATTGCTATCAGGGTGTAAAGTGCTTACAACTGTCCTAGAACTTTAGCAAACAATGTATAAGTACTTACCAATACTATTACAGATCTGCCATCCCTTATCCACAATCCTGAAACCAAAATAAGAAAGAAAACACTTAAAATCAAAAGGCTTTTTGTACGTTTGGTATTAAAAGTTATTTCTGTAAAACCTGAGCTTAACTCTGTGAAGCTATTTGCACTTTTAAATTATCCTGCTTAGGGTGTATCTCCATATGTTACACTGCAGAGATGTTAATATGATTGATTCTGGGGGGTCCACAGTAGGGGCTGAGGGGGAGTATGTGCTATATGATAAATGCACCATTTCTAGAATTGGAAGCATTCTGGATGGTTCCAGCACATTCCAGCACACTTGTGGCCCCAGGGATTTCAGAGAACTGATTTTGGACCTATTACTATCCTTATCACTCTTAACGATTTGGGCAACCGGGATTTCATGCTGCCGGACGGCTCCAGGGAGGCTGACCGTGAGTCTGTGACAGCCTGTGGTTGTCCCTACTCTGCAGAACCCCCAGTGCGCATCCTATACCCCCGGGACGAGGTGACCTTGGTGGCCGTGAGCTTGGAGTGTGTGGTGCTGATGTGTGAGCTGTCTCGGGAGGATGCCCCAGTGCGCTGGTACAAGGACGGGCTGGAGGTGGAGGAAAGCGAGGCCCTGGTGCTGGAGAGCGACGGGCCCCACCGTCGCCTGGTGCTGCCCGCCGCCCAGCCCCAGGACGGGGGCGAGTTCGTATGCGACGCCGGAGACGACTCAGCCTTCTACACTGTCACTGTCACAGGTGGGCAGTCTCCGAGACCCCCTTGGAGAGGAAGAGAGGCAGGAGGCTGAGGGACAGATACCCACCCCTCCCAGTTCCTGCACCTTCAGGACCCCTGTGTGCCACACACAACTTTCCCCCTGTCCAGGCTTCCCTCCCTCCCAGCCTCCTCATTCTCAGCCATCAGAGAGCCCTGAGTTGCCCAAACCAGGTCAGGACAGTGGCCAGAGGCCTGGTGGAGAGAGCCCAACAATTGGGAGAGCTCATTCATTCGTGTATTCAACAAACACTGATCTGCTCAGCACTGTTCTGATGCTGAGGGATTCGGTAATGAACGAAGGAGAGAAAACCTGTCTTTATGGAGCTTGCCTTCTTGTGAGAGCAGACAGACAGCAAATAAGGGAAACAGGTGGTTTTTCAGGTGGTGATCAGTTCTTCAGAGGCAAAACAGGAAAAAGGGACAGGAAATGGAGGGGTAGGGAGGGCTGTGCATTAGGGTTAGATCTGTGAGTGTGGGTCTACCTCTTCCTGTCCATGCAACCCTGGGCAAGTCAGTTCCCTATAAAGAGGCTTCAGGTCCTCATCTATAAAGTGAAGGCAGAAATAGGGAGTGTCAGGAGTAGCTGAGAAAAGAACTGTAGTGTCCTTAGCATGACACCTGGCACACAGTAAGTGCCTACGGATTGTAGGTGGTACCATTTCCCAAGAGCTGCTCTGCAAAAGGAGAGGATTGAGAAACCAGTGGTCAGACAGGTAGAGGCCGAACCCACCCGATTCTGTCTCTGTTCACCCACCAGCCCCTCCAGAGAGGATTGTGCACCCAGCAGCCCGCTCGCTGGACCTGCAGTTCAGGGCTCCGGGGCGCGTGGAGCTGCGCTGCGAGGTGGCCCCAGCTGGGTCCCAGGTGCGCTGGTACAAGGATGGGCTGGAGGTGGAAGCATCGGATGCCCTGCAACTGGGTGCCGAGGGACCCACCCGCACCCTGACCCTGCCCCACGCCCAGCCCGAGGACGCCGGGGAGTATGTGTGTGAGACTCGCGATGAAGCTGTCACCTTCAACATCAGCCTGGCTGGTGGGTGCTCCTGGCCAGCCCGGGTCTGGGAGGCGGGAGCGGGGGGCATCACTGAGCTGACACACCCACCCTCTGTCCAGAGCCCCCTGTCCAGTTCCTTGCCCCAGAGGCAGCCCCTGGCCCGCTCTGCGTGGCCCCCGGGGAGCCAGTGGTGCTGAGCTGTGAACTGTCCAGGGCTGGTGCCCTGGTCTTCTGGAGCCATAACGGGAAGCCGGTGCAAACAGGCGAGGGCCTGGAGCTCCGAGCCGAAGGACCCCGCCGCGTCCTCTGCATCCGGGCTGCAGACCTGGCCCACGCAGGCCTCTACACCTGCCAGTGTGGGGCAGCACCGGGGGCCCCCAGCCTCAGCTTCACCGTCCAAGTGGCTGGTGAGTATAGCCCTGGGCAGGAAACCTGAGAGTCTCGCCCCTAAACCCTTGAGTCTTCCCCCTCTCTAGTGCACCCAGCCCCCGGCCCCTGCCCCACGGCTCTCAGTCCCTCTCCCAATCTGGCCTCCCACCACCCTCCTCCCCAGCCCTTGAGCCATTCCCTCCCAATGACACCCGGCCCTGACCCCACAGAGCCCCCCGTGCGGGTGGTGGCCCCCGAGGCAGCCCAGACGAGGGTTCGCAGCACCCCAGGTGGGGACCTAGAGCTGGCGGTGCGCCTCTCCGGGCCAGGGGGCCCTGTACGCTGGTACAAGGACGGGGAGCGCCTGGCCAGCCAGGGGCGGGTGCACCTGGAGCAGGACGGGGCAAGGCAGGTGCTGCGGGTGCGGGGGGCACGGAGCAGGGACGCTGGGGAGTACCTGTGCGACACGCCCCAGGACAGCCGCATCTTCCTCGTCAGCGTGGAAGGTAACAGTGCCGTCCTCACTCCCCTGGGGCCCCAGCCCCCCCACTAAGGGCCTCACGCCAACCCCCCACCATTCGCCCCCACCCACCTCGCTGCCCACCAATGCATGCACAGCTATCGCATGGATGAGGGCTCAGGGCTCCCCTTTCCAGGAATCCTCAAAAAGGAGGGGCAGAGGGCTCTGGAGTCTACCCCCCAGGTTCCAGTCTCAAGTCTCCTTCCCAGTAGTTGTGTGACACACTGGCAAGTTGCTTAGACTGTCTGAGCCCCGGGTCCCCAGAGGGAGGATAGCGTTTGGCCTGTAGGGCTATTGTGACAGTTAAATGAGATTGACAGGGTCTGTCCTAAATGATCTGTCTTTATTAGGGAGTCAGAAAGGTGGGTGCCCGGCCAGCATGGAGACGAGGTGGTGAGGAGTGGCAGGCAGGGAGTTGACATCTTGTCCTTCAAAACAGCTCATGACTGACACACAGCTGGTCCTCAGGAAGATTCTGTTTAATAACTGGGGGGTGAAAGCCTGTTACTGGGGATGAGGAGGGGCTGAGGAGGGTGGCGGTAGAAAGACCCAGCCCCCCTCACTGTCTGATCCTGCCCTCTGCCCCCAGAACCCCCGCTGGTGAAGCTAATCTCGGAGCTGACACCACTCACTGTCCATGAGGGGGATGACGCCACGTTCCGGTGTGAAGTCTCCCCACCAGATGCCGACATCACTTGGCTGCGCAATGGGGTCGTTGTCACTCCAGGGCCCCAGCTAGAGATGACCCAGAATGGGTCAAGCCGCACACTGACCGTGCGAAGCTGCCGGCTCGAGGATGCAGGGACTGTGACTGCCCGAGCTGGGGGCACATCCACAAGTGCCCGGCTGCACGTTCGAGGTTCGGTCCTGATGGAGACGAAACAAGTCCTGTTCCTAAACCTGTTTTCCCAGCCCTGGCCCTGCTAGGAGACCAGTCCCTGAGAAGAGGGAGCCGGGGTTCGGCCCACCAGGCTCCATGGTCCGCTCTCTCTTCCTGCCCAGAAACGGAGCTGCTGTTCCTGCGGCGGCTGCAGGACGTGCGGGCGGAGGAAGGCCAGGACGTGTGCCTCGAAGTGGAGACCGGCCGCGTGGGGGCGGCAGGGGCCGTCCACTGGATGCGAGGTGGGGCGCCCCTGCCCCCTGACTCCCGCCTGTCCACAGCCCAGGACGGCCACATCTACCGCCTCTTCATCCACTGCGTTGTGCTGGCCGACCAGGGCACCTACGGCTGCGAGAGCCACCACGACCGCACCCTGGCCCGGCTCAGCGTGAGGCGTGAGTGCCCCATCCTCTCCTAACGCCTCCCTTTCCCCATGGTGCAGCCTCTCCTGGCTGGCCAGGGCCCCTCAGACCACCCCCCCCCAACACCAAAGTGCCCCTCGCCAGCAAGGCAGGTCAGCCCTGGCTGACCCCCAGGAGCGTGACCCAAAGCAGCCTGCCCAAAACAAAACTCTTCTCTTTCTACTGTTTTCTATTTACCGTAGAAGTCCCTGTGGATTTTGGTTTCCATTTCATACGTCCAAGTTGGCTTTGCTATAAACATAAATATTATACTTCAGAAAGACTTGCCATATTTATCCGTCAGTCACCTGCCCCAGGATATACGAGCCCATCTGAGAAGCAGGGGTGGTTAGCAATAGCACCCCCACCCCAAAGATGGAGCCCTCTATCAACTGTATGACCTCAGGCAAATTACTTAACCTCTCTGAGCCAAGTTTTCTTTTAAAAAGGGTCTTTGAGAAACTTAATCGGGATAACATGAGAAATACCCACACACAACTTGGTAAACGGTTGTTGGTGGGGATGTGTATTCTCTTCTGATTTATTTCATTCATTCAATCACAACAAACCCATGTCTCAAGGCTATTATCCTCGTACAGTTGGGGAAACTGAGGCCCAGGGAGTTCAAGCAGTTTGCCAAAGGTTCCATAGCAAACTATGTGGCAGAGTTGGGGTCTAGTCCTGCTGTGTCTGATTTTAAATTCTGGGCTCCTTCCAGTGTCACAGCACCCTTCACCCCAACTCCTCACCCCACAACCACACATCACCCCCTTCATGTGTCCCCTCTCCTAACCCCAGTAAGCCCCTCTCTCCACCCACATCTGGCTGGTTTCACTCCCTTCTTCCTGCTCCCTGGTTCTGAACTTTGTTCATAGGGTCTTACTAGATTAGGGGTTAGA
This sequence comes from Bos indicus x Bos taurus, assembly GCF_003369695.1. Classification (NCBI taxonomy): domain Eukaryota; kingdom Metazoa; phylum Chordata; class Mammalia; order Artiodactyla; family Bovidae; genus Bos; species Bos indicus x Bos taurus. Next base: position 107,383,482 of record NC_040077.1, on the reverse strand, counting down.
GGCAGACAGAGCCAAGGGGTGTGTGGAGCTCCCAAAAGCCCTGCCCAGATGTGGAGGGCCTCATTTCCCCCTCTTTCCCCATCTCCCCCCACTAGCAAAGCAGCTAAGGGTGCTTCAACCTCTGGAGGATGTGACCATCATCGAGGGGGGCAGTGCCACCTTCCAACTGGAGCTGTCCCAGGAGGGGGTGACTGGGGAATGGGCCCGGGGTGGAGTGCGGCTGCAGCCGGGGCCCAAGTGCCAAATTCAGGCCGAGGGCCACGCTCACCACCTGGTCCTCAGAGGCCTGGGCCTGGCCGACTCGGGCTGCATCTCCTTCACTGCGGATACACTGCGCTGTGCAGCCAGACTCACCGTGAGAGGTGTGGCCTCTAGGACTGCTGCCTGCCTGCTGACTGCTCCGGTGTGATTCTACTGACCCCACTACCCGTGTGGCCCGCACTGACCTCCCTACCAGAGTGTGATGCCCTGACTCGCCACATGTGGCCCTGGTGGCTGCCCTACCTGTGTGAGCCCACTGACCACCACTGCCTGCTGCAGCTCTCTCTGCCTGCCTGAGTGTGGGCCTCTAGTCACTGAGCCCCAACAGTGCCAAAGAGTGACTCCGTGGGCAACTCCGCTTCAGTGACCCCTTCTCTTGCTTGCAGCCCTGGTGTGTTCCCCACTGACCACATCTACTCTGGGGTCCCCCCATTGCTCCTCTGAACCCGTGGTGTCCCTCACTGTCCAGTGTCTCCTGTCCATTCCAGCCAGTGTGACCATGCCTGCTTTTGGGTGACATCTCTGCTCCAATTTCTCCCACTCTGGCCCCACCATGTCCCCCACTGACCACCTTAAATGTGACCCATCCCCAGCTGGCCATTCCTGCCTTGTTGACCCCTCTGATCTCACTGTGTCCCCCACTGATCAGCATCCCCTTTGGACCCCTTGTTCCAGCATGCCCCCCACTCACCGGTGGCCTCTGTTGATCACCTTGTCTAAATGTGCCCATCAGTGACCCCTGTGTCCAAGTGTGTCCTCCTTCTCCCACTCCCAGAGGCCCCAGTGACCATTGTGCGGGGGCTCCAGGACCTTGAAGTGACCGAGGGCGACACAGCTACGTTCGAGTGTGCACTTTCCCAGACCTTGGCTGATGTCACCTGGGAGAAGGTCAGAGCCCAGCCCCAGCCCAGCCCACCTCAGCATCATGAGAGCAGTAACAATGCCCCAACAGAAAGAACTACTACTCAGTAAGCCATGTGCCTGGCATGTGCTAAGGTTTACTTTACATTTAAGCCTCTAACCTTATAGCAGCCCGATGAGGCAGGTCTTATGATCTTGTTATCTCTAAGGAGACTGATGTTCAGTGGAGTGAAGTATTGCCCCAGGGCAGACATAGAGTTCATATTTGAATCCAGGTTTCCTGATTCCAGAATCCACACACATTGCTGACATGATTGGTACATGACTCTCGGCTTCCCGCGTCCATGGCGCCCCTCCTCAGACCAAATGTCCCCAAAGGGTGACACCGTCACAATGAGACTCCTGGCGCGGCCCAGAAGGCGCGGGAGGGCCCTACCCCGTAGCATAAGCGTGCCTCGAAAGTGTTAGGTATCAACAGAGGGCGCCGCCGCCTACTAGGGCCGGGGCCGCTTGTGCCCGGCCGAGTTTTCACCCCGACCCTTTGCAACCCCCGCCCCTAGGATGGGCAGCCGCTCACCCCCAGCGCTCGGCTCAGGCTCCAGGCCCTCGGCACGCGCCGCCTTCTCCAGCTGCGGCGCTGCAGCCCCTTGGACGCAGGGACCTACAGCTGCGTGGTGGGGATGGCCCGAACTGGGCCCGTTCACCTAGTGGTGCGCGGTGGGTACCAGGTGCTGCCCGGGCCGGGCTCTACTGTGGGTGGCGGGGCTGCGGACCGGACTTGCCCAGGGGACTCGCTACGCTGCCTCTAAGGAGGGGGCGTGGCGTGGGCGGGATCTGGTACCGCCCCCTTCAGGCCCGCCCTCCTCACGCCCCCTGGCTCCGCCCCAGAGCGCAAGGTGTCTGTCCTCTCTGAGTTGCGGTCCGTGAGCGCCCGGGAAGGCGACGGAGCCACGTTCGAGTGCACCGTGTCGGAGGTCGAGACAGCTGGGAGCTGGGAGCTCGGAGGCCGCCCGCTGAGACCCGGAGGCCGCGTCCGCATCCGGCAGGAAGGTCTGCCGACTCTCTACCCACTCTGGCCCCCTCGCTGCCCCATCCCTCCGGCTCAGACAGACCCCGCCCAAAGGCCCACCTCCAGCTCCGATGAGTTCCGCCCTGCGGCCCCAGAAGCTGTCTCTCCGCCTCTCCCTGACCTCCAGCTCTTCAGTCCGTCCAGGACCACCCCTCTTTCCCCTCGGCATCCCAGTTCTTCCCCGGGACCTACTCTGGCCCCACCCTCATCCCCCCACCCTCCCCAGAGGCGGCTCCGGCCTCGCTAGCGCCTCCTATACCCCCAGGGAAGAAACACATATTGGTGCTGAGCGAACTACGCGCCGAGGACGCTGGTGAGGTCCGCTTCCAGGCGGGACCCGCCCAGTCCGTGGCTCAACTGGAGGTGGAGGGTAAGACCTGGGGCAGGGACGACCAGGAGTGAACACGGTTTCCCCCGGAACTGCCAGGCTGGCGATCGGTCCGAGGAAACCTGCCTCCCCACCCCTTCCTCGAGAGACTCTCCGGAGGCGGGTCACAGAGGGCAGTGCGTTTCCTGGGGAAGAGGAGACTTGGGGTTGAAGATAGAGAGAAATGGGCTGGTGGCATAGAGATCTAAGATCAGGAATGGAGGCCAGAGCGGGAGGGAAGATGCGTCTCTCCTGGGGTCGTGCGTGTCCCTATTAACTTAATAAGCCCTCGTTCTCCACCCCCAGCACTGCCTCTGCAGATGCTCCGCCGGCCCCCTCGCGAGAAGACGGTTCTGGTCGGTCGCCGGGCGGTGCTGGAGGTGACAGTGTCCCGGCCGGGAGGTCAAGTGTGCTGGTTGCGGGAAGGGGCTGAGCTGTGCCCGGGAGACAAGTATCAGCTGCGCAGCCACGGCCCCACCCACAGCCTGGTCATCCATGACGTTCGACCTGAGGATCAGGGCACCTACTGCTGCCAGGCCGGCCAAGACAGCGCCTACACACGGCTGCTGGTAGAGGGTGAGTAAAGCTGACTGGGCACAGGTCAATGAGGCGAGCCGGCTGGCCAGGTGTCTCCTAGGAGCTGGTGGGCTGAGACACACCTCCCACAGGTTTTCCAGGACTTGGGATGTCAAGCTGGTTCTGAGATGTGTTGGAGGTGGGCAGTGGGGAGGCAGGAGATCACACAGCCAGGGCTGAGAAGAGGAAGTAGCCCTGTGGTGTCAACAGGAACCACTTGGTTCCGGGCAGCTGTTCCTACCTTGCTACATCCCTGCCTGTCTGAGCTTCTCCTCCCTCCCTCCCACCGCTGGACCACATTCATCTCTCCTGAACACCCCCATTTGTACCCAAATTCCTCTCCCTCCAACCTGCTGGCCCTGGGTCTGTGCCCCCGACCTGTCCCTCATCTTCTGCTCTCCCCCATCTCAGCGAGCTCCACCTTGGCCTGTGCAGAGGGCTTCTGAGCTAGTCCCATCTCTTTCCTCTTCCACATAGGAGATGCCACACTCTCCACCTGAATTCCTGCGTTCCCTTCAGATGCCTGCCTTGCCCCACCTCTGACTGACCACCCCCACTCTCCTGCTCCAGCCCTGACAGGCCTAGAAGGGGTGGGTCAGAGGGTGAGGGCTCAGTTCTTCCTGTGTGGGTACCAAGGCTCTTCCAGGGGAGAGGAATGTGGTACCCACTGTCTCCCCAGCCCCACTCACAGTCATTCCTCTGCAGGTAGCTAGGAGGCCAGAACCAGGCCAGGCAGGTGCCCTCAGACAGCCTGGAGGGCACATGCTCTTACCCTGGGAGCGGGTAGGGAGGGAGGGGACCCGAGGTGTTGGAAGACAATAAAAAAAGTTACAGCTCCTTTCCTGGCTGTCTGTGTGACATGTGAGGGCAGAACTCACCTGGAGCCCCCGCAGAGTGAGTGACGCAGGGAACCAAAGCCTGCAGTGCTTCCTCCATCTTGGCCCCTGGAAGCGCCAGCCATTAAGACCACCACTACTGGCAGAAGCCTCACAGTTTGGCACATTTATAAAAGATGTAAAACAGGGTGGGGTGGGAGGAGACAGAAGCATGAGGTGTCCAGAGTGGCATGACAGACACCAGACATGCACCGTGCACTTAAGCCCCCTCCTCCTAGCCCCCTTGCCAGACCCAGGCCAGAGCAGCACCCTCCACCCCATCCCCTGCCACTACCCTTGGGCTGGTGACTTGCAGAGGACAGGGGACTAGAGTGAGGACCACTGCAGTCTGCCCCATGGACAAGGACAAGAAGCCTTAGATGAGTCTGGCTGAGAAGTGGAGGTGATGGGGGAGGAAGGCAGACCTCCTCCACTTAGACATGCAGGAGACTGGCCCATGGGACCCCAGCAGTGGGTGAGGAGGTGGGGCCACCCTTGGAGAAGCCCTACCAATCAGAAATCTAAGGCAAGGGTCCCAAGGTCCCCTCCAAGCCCACCCCTCCACACGCACACACACAGGCGACACACTCACAACCCTGAGCACAGCCCAGTGGGGCTCACACTCGCGTCCCTCAGGAACTCCTGGGGAGCTTGGGAGGGGCTCTCTCCTCAGGCCAGGCCAAGCCTGAGCAGGTCCTCCCATCTGGTGGCCAAGCCATCCCTCTCCAGGGTAGGGAAAGGAACAGCCAAAGGGCACAAGGCCAGGTGGGCTGAGCCTCGGCCCAGCAGGCCTCCCCAAGCCGGCAGAGCTGGTGACCGATGAGTGTAGGCGAGCAGGAGCAGCTGGACTGCTATACCCGCACTGGAGGCCCAGAGCAGGCCGTCAGCGGGCCCCGGGACCCGTACTCATAGTCCGCATCTGTGGGTGAGGCCATGAAGGAGCTCAGAGAGCTCCCAGTCTGTCGATCCCGGAAGCTCTGGATGTAACTCTGTGGGAGAGGAAACACAGGTGTGAGAGTGCCACTGCGGACCCCTGCCCTGAAAGCCACCCAGGCAGATGGCCTCAGCCTGCACCATCACAAGCCTGAGACCCATCCTGGTCTTCTGCCGGTCTGGGACCTCACCACCCCCAGAGTCCACAGCCCTGAGACCCTTCCCTGTACCATGCCTCATTAAAATCCACACCCAGGTCACCTCTTCCCGTTACCCATCAGGCCCCTAACTACGGGGGTTATGGTGGTGGACAAGTCCTAGGCCTTCTAGACAGTGACCAGCCCTGGGGAAGGCCCAGTCCAGCTTGGACAGAGAGTCCAACACCCCCTTCTCCCCACTTGGGCTGGAGGGAAGGGCTCGGGGTGCTCACCGGGGAGAGGATGTCTCCATTGAAGCGCTTGATGGGCACTGGCCTACGCCGATAAGCAGGGTCAGGGGGCCCAGGCCTCGGAGGAGCCCGAGAGCCTCTGGGGAGAGCCCTTGGGGGTCTCTTTTTGCGCCGCTTCTCCTTGCGTTCTTCTTGCTGCCGAATCCGCATCAGTTGCACACGTCGGCGCTGCCGGCTGATGACCACTGCGAAGGGTGGGGAAGAGCAGGTTCTCAGAGGCCCACATAGGCTCCCAGATGCCCCTGGTCTGAAACCTCTCCTCCTTTACTTTCCTGGTCTCCCACTTGCCAGATAGGGCTTCCCATAGGTCTTTTCTTCCAAAGGTCTTTAGGGAAGATTCCTAGGCTCTAGGTACCTCTTCCGGGCTGCTACCCTACCCCTCTCCCAGTCTGGAGTCATAGGTGACTCACCTAGATTGGCCAACATCATCCCTAAACTGGACAACTAAGCTGCCTCCCCACTGGCTCCCCTTCTACACCTGCCTTCCCTGATGCTTTCTACACTCAGAAGCCAGAAGATACTTAATTAGTTTATATCCCTCCTGCTAAACTTCCAATGGCATCTCACCAGCCCTCTAATAAAATCCGGAGTCCTCATTATGGCCCACTGTGGCCACACAGTCGCCCCCCCTCAACCCCCACTCCCGCCCCACCTCCTCACCAGGCCAAGCTCATTCCCTCTCAGGCTCTCGCCCTTGCTCTTCCCTCTTCTCTAGCTCTTTGTATGGCTGGTGCCTTATCCTTCAGGTCTCTGCTTAAATGTCACCTCTTCCATGTGACACCCCTCCTTGGCCACCCTGTCCATACGTCACATTATCCTGCACACCTCTTTCATATCAGTCCACACAATGGGAATTATCTTGTTAGTCTGCCTATTGTCTGTCTCCCTCACCCTGAATGTAACCCTGGAAGGATGGGGGCCTTTTCCATTTTTGTCTCTGTTGCATCCCCAGATGCCTGGAAGGGGCTTGGCACAGAGCCGCTGTTCCATCTGTTGTTGTGGCATGGACGGTGGCACTGAGGTCCTGCTTTCCCAGACCCTGAGCCAGTCAGCTCTCTGTAACTCAACTGAGGCCTTCTGCTGCTGGTGCCTACAGCTCCCTCCCCATCCTCAACAGCTCAGATCCCCCCACTCAACCACCCATGTCTGTCATGCCCACCCTGGCATGTACCCTCTCACCTTCCGTGTGGGAATCCCGCTCGGTCGTCACCCGCCACTGCACCAGAACGCCCATGAGGCTAAGCAGGGGCCACAGTGCCAGCAGGGCCCAGCTCCGCCAGCAGAGGGGGGGTACAGGGGCAGCCCGCAGACGCTCCACCGCGTAGCGCGCCAGCAGCAGCAGTTCGGCAAAGTAGTCCGCAGCCGTGGCGATGAGCGCGGCACCAGTCACCGCGGTGGCCAGGGTGGTGAGCGGGCGGGGCCAGCGTAGAGTGAGCAGGGCGCAGAGCAGGCCGCCCCCCAGCAGCAGCCCCAGGGGGCCCCAGACAGAGCCCGGCTGGTAGTAGGGTGCGGAGCCCAGCAGGGCGGCAGCGGCAAGCAGAAGCCCAAGCAGCAGGCCCACCAGGAAGAGGCCCACACTGCGCACCAGCATGGCCACCAGCCCGCAGAGCAGCCCGATGCCCAGCGCGATGCCTGCGCTTGCCCCAGCACTCAGCTGCGTCTCCAGCACCCGCTCTCGGTAGCACAGCAGGAAGATGACCACCGAGCCAAACAGCAACCCGGTGAGAAAGAGTACTGCCTTGAAGCAACGGTAACCTGGAGGGAAACAGGGGCTAGTGAGAGGCCAAAACAAGGTCACGGGGCTGGAGGTAGGAGGTCAGAGGGGTCAAGAACAAGGAATTACAGGGGAACCAGAGGCAGGACACTAAGCTCAGAGAATTGGGGGTCACTGGGGTCCTGAGGGCAACAGTGAAGGGACCACTGGGATCAAGGAAGGTCAGAGAGATAGGTCATTGGGAGTCTCTGGGAAACAGACAGTCATTGAAAGGAATGTTGGGTTTTTGAGATAGAGATAGTTCATTGTATCAGTTACAGGGTCACTAGGGTCTTTGGAATCATAGAGGTCAGAGAGAGAGGTCACTGGGGTCACAGATAGAAGACCAATAAAATCCCTGGAGTCCTTAGGGTGGGATTGTTCAGAGGGATGAGGTATTTGGAAGTCAGAAAGAACTTGAGAGATGAGGTCACACAGGTTCAGAAAGATGAAATCTTTTCAGGTCAGGGGAATTGACAGATGTGGGATCATTGAGCGTATTAAAGGGTTTTTGAGAGAGGGTAATAATATTGAAGCCAGAAAAAATGGAATCATTGAGATCATGGTGGGGGCAAACAGACAACAGGGTCATAGGGATTCCCCTGTGTTAGGAGTAATAGAATCAGAGGGATGGAAGGTAATGAGATAGCTTGGTGGGGGTGTCAATAGGGTTCACAAGGAGCCATAGGGAGTCAAAGTGGATTATAGGGCAAATAGTGGTGTGGAGTTTCAGAAAAATGGAGGTTATAGGGCCATTAGGTCCAGTAAGGGTACCTGGAAGTGTGAGGGACCCGGAAAAGCTGAGAAGATGGAAGTCAGAGATGGGAGTCAAATGATCAGGGAGAGCCAAAGAGAAAGGTTATAAAAAAGAGAATCAGTGCTAGGAATGAGAGGAAGCACTGGAGTCTAGGAGGTTCTAGGATCAGGAAAAGGAGTAGGGCATGCACAATGTCTCAAAGGGTCCAAGAGCCTGAGAGTGAGAGCCTCCAAGAGCCACAGGGCAGGGAAGCCCAGGAGAAGGACTGGCAGGCTGCACTGGGCAACTGTAGAGGGATTGGGTATAAATAGTGGAGGGGGTGAGGTGACACAGACTCCTTGGAGACCCAGAATGTGTCCTGAACCTATAGAAGGGCTCTTCCTCCTGCCCACTCTGCAATTGTTCAGCCCAGAGTTTGGAGGTGGAAAGAGAGGGACCATCTGGCTTCCATGCCTGCCTACTACCCAGCCATTCTAGGGGGAGGTGTAAAGGCTGCAGAGCATAAGTCCTGCCCTGTTTCTGCCCAACCTGGAACTCAGACCTCCAAGCTTCCTTTGCACTTCATCCAGCCACCTGTAATGCTCTGCCTGGAGGCTTTCCCTGGATGCTCAGCCAATAAACCTCACTTCCCTATCTGAAGTTCTGTACTTCTTGCTATAGAGTCACTGGGCACCTACTCCACTAGACCATCTGGCACTTTGGTGCAAATTAGAAAAAGTTGTGCCTTCCTCTAGGCAAAGCAGCCTTGCACCAAGCTCTAGAGTTTGGCAAGTGGAGCATGGACTGGATTTCAGCCCCCACTTGCCTATCCAACCAAACTCCCTCGTGTCCTGGACAACCATCCACAGCAGCACTGATTACTGGAGCCTGCCTGTATATATATCTCCATGTATGTGATCACCATTTAGCTCCCTCTAATATATATCGCAGGTATGAATATGCCAGAAGTCTCTCCCTCATTAGACATTATGCCCCATGGTAAGGGACCATGTTAACTCACCCTTCTAAATGTTTTTGGTGCCTACCTAGAATAGTGACCCAAACACGTCTTCACCACAATAGCTATTATTTATTGAGTGTTTATTATTTTCACAACAACCTCGTGTGAGACAAATATCATTGTTTCCACTGTTCATATGAGAAAACTGAGGCTTAGAACGGTTAATGTGCCCAAGGCATTGTAATTAGTAAAGTGCAGAACCAGGTTCAAATCCAAGCACACCTAAATCAAAACCTGTGTTCTCTAGGATCTAGAGTCTAAATGATCTACAAACATGTACGGGATGAAAAAAGAGAAAAGACAGATAGTTCATGGTAAAGTTCCAAAGAAGGTTTGAGGTGCCTCAGAAAAATAACTTGGGGAAACAGGGGGGGCCCAAGTAAGGAATGATGGGGTCTTACCGAAGAAGCAGTAGACGACTCCAAACAGACAGCACATGATGCAGACGAGCGCTGGAAGTGCCTCGTACCTGCGCTCCAGGGGCTGTTCACAGGGTGCTCCCCAGAAGGCATCATCTGGCTCCGGGGGCAGCAACTGGAACCGAAGTGTTGCCACAGTGCCCGGCATAGTGCTGGGAACAGAAGGGAGTCACCCTCCCACGTCAGCCTGACAGAGAGGAAGTTGGGGGTCAAGGAGGAGTCCTGGGTCTCCACCAGGATGAGGGTGAGATGGGAGTGGAGAACTAGGCAAAGATACAGTGGACAAAGGAGTGGTGCCCACATTACACAGCTCTGGAAGCATCCCTGAAGTAAGGGACAAAAGACAAAAGAGGGGAAAAGTGCCTGGCTAGAGGGAGCTGGGATGAAGAAGTTAAAAGGGGGACTAAGTTGAGGGGAGATGAGGGCAGCGTGCTGCCGGTGAGGAGACAGCCAGGAGACTGGTCTGTGGGCGGTTAAATCTGGGATTATCCAAGATCTACCTGGGCTGGAGGCGACCTGAGCTTCTGAGCGAAAGAGGCTGTGCAGGGGCCGGAGGGGCCGCGGTCGCCGGGCGCCAGAGCCTCCAGCTGACTGGGGTCCGGTAAAAGTCCGCGGTGAGGGGAAGGGGGCTGCTGGGCCGGAGGGACCGGTCCCTGCGCGGCGGCGACGCCGCTCCGCCTCCAACACCGGCTGGCACTCCAGTCCCGCGACGTCCGGGGACTTAGGCTGGGCCTGGGGAAGGGAAAGAAGCAGGAGCAGGGGCTCGGGCTGCCCCAGAGCCGCGGCCCCATGCCCTGAGCCCGCCCGCGGCCTTTGGTGCTGATGGACAGCTCCGGCCTCTGCTCCTTACGTCACTCAGGGCGCACCATCCAGGCAGGGGCGGGCTGCTTCTGACGTCACAGGGGACGCACCAACCACGCCGCGGGGGGAGGTAGGGGACTCCGCCCCCGACGTCTGCCTCTCCCTCACTGAGGAGGGGGCACTTCCGGGGGTCCTTCCCCTTTAACCTCCCCCTTCTCCTCCCTCTCCGGTAGCTGGAGCCCGAGACCCCACCCCGGAGGCGGGGCCCTTCCAGTGACACGTCGGACAGCGGCGGCCTCGGCGGAGGCTCCCGCGCCCAGCGCCGGGACCCTACGCGGTACCGAGCGGCAGCTGGAGGGGCACAGGAACGCGGCGCAGGGGATTCCGCTCCGGCGGCTGGCCCTGCTCGGAGGGGAGGGAGGGGGCCCGCCCGCTTGGCTCGGGACCTCCGGATCCGCCCCCTCCCCGGTCCCGCCCCCTCGAAGCCTCCTCTTGCGGCTCTGGGGCTGCTCCAGGGCCGGGGGCCCGCTGTCCGGGCGCCATGCGGGCATCGCTGCTGTTGTCGGTACTGAGGCCCGCGGGGCCCGTGGCCGTGGGTATCTCTCTGGGCTTCACTCTGAGCCTGCTTAGCGTCACCTGGGTGGAGGAGCCTTGCGGCCCAGGGCCGCCCCAGCCCGGAGATTCTGAGCTGCCTCCGCGCGGCAACACCAATGCGGCGCGCCGGCCCAACTCGGTGCAGCCCGGAGCGGAGCGCGAAAGGCCCGGGGCCGGTGCAGGCGCCGGGGAGAACTGGGAGCCGCGTGTCTTGCCCTACCACCCTGCACAGCCTGGCCAGGCCGCCAAAAAGGCCGTCAGGTAAGGATTGGATCCGCCTGCCCCACCCCCTGGGAACCGGCTGGGATGGGTGCGCAGAGGAGGCCGCCTGGGGCTGGATCAGGCCCCGGAAGGAAGGGTCTGACAAGCCAGGAAGTCTTTGGGCTCCGATCATTTCCGATGGCCCTGCTCCCTGGGAAGGTTTGGAGGCTCCATCCAGACTGGGCAGAACTCACTCGCCTCTGACCTAGACCTGCTTGACCCCCTGGACCCTCAAAGGTCTTCAGGGCTCACTGGGTGTTAGGTTTAGAGAAATGACTAGTATATAGAATGGGTGCATTGAGAGAGGGAAAGAGAAAAGAGAGAACTAGGATTTATCTGTGGGGGCTTCCCTGGTGGCTCAGCAGTAAGAGAATTCACCTACCAGTGCAGGAGACCTGGATTTGATCCCTGGATCAGGAAGATCCCCTAGAGAAGGCAGTGGCAACCCACTCCAGTATTCTTGCCTGGGAAATCCCATGGACAGAAGAGCCTGGCGGGCTACAGTCCATGGGGTCATAAAGAGTCAGATATGACTTACTGACCAAACACCAACAAGGATTTACCTGTATCTCCTGTTCCTGGGTGGGCATCTGGGAAAGAGGGAGGTTTGTGGGGAAAGGATGATGTACCCATCCCATTAATGCCTCTGCCTATGAGTTGAAATAATTTCTCCTAAGTAACACTGAGTTCAAATTCCAATTCTTCAACTTACCTTCCGTATTATGGAAGATAAGTTTCTGAATCCCTGAGCCCCCCCAAACACATTCACTATGCCTCAATGGCATCTATCCGTTTACATCATTTCTGTGATGTATTTGTGGTATAATGGCATATTTTTAGAAATAAATATGTACATGATGTGTGCAGTACCTATGTGCCAAGAATTTGGCAAAGTGCTTTAAAGGGATACAGTCATCTCATTTTACAGATGAGGCTACCCAAGGTTTGAAAGTGAAAGTGAAAGAAAAGTCGCTTCCAACTCTTTGGGACCCCATGCACTGTAGCCTACCATACTTCTCTGTTCATTGGATTTTCCAGGCAAGAGTACTGGAGTGGGTTGCCATTTCCTTCCCCAGAGGATCTTCCCAACCCAGGGACTGAACCTGGGTCTCCCGCATTATAGGCAGATGCTTTACCATGTGAGCCACCAGGGAAGTCAAGGTTTAGATGGGTTAAATAACTCACTCAAAGATTCAACTACTAAATAACAAACTAGAGAATGAGACCCATAATATATCTCTCGTATCTGCATGGATAATACTATCTCCGTTTTAAAAGTACTTGGGTAGGTAAGGACAACAATTCCCTTAAATCCTCGTGACCCCTAGAAGAGTTATTCTATCATAAATGAGGAAACAGGCCCATGGAGGACATGACCTGCTGAAGCCTATGTATGCTACCCTCTGCCTGCCCTACTTGTCTTTTTGATAACCTTGGGCCATCTTTCCCCCACCCCAGGACCCGCTACATCAGCACGGAGCTGGGCATCAGGCAGAAGTTGCTCGTGGCGGTGCTGACCTCACAGGCCACGTTGCCTACGCTGGGCGTGGCCGTGAACCGCACGCTGGGGCACAGGCTAGAGCGTGTGGTGTTCCTGACAGGCTCGAGGGGCCGCCGGGCACCACCAGGTATGGCGGTGGTGACACTAGGTGAGGAGCGGCCCATTGGGCACCTGCACCTGGCACTGCGCCACCTGCTGGAACAGCACGGCGACGATTTCGACTGGTTCTTCCTAGTACCCGATGCCACCTACACTGAGGCGCACGGACTGGCGCGCCTAGTCGGCCGCCTCAGCCTGGCAGCCGCTGCCCACCTCTATCTGGGCCGGCCCCAGGACTTCATCGGTGGAGAGCCTGCCCCAGGCCGCTACTGCCACGGGGGCTTTGGGGTGCTGCTGTCGCGCACATTGCTGCAGCAGCTGCGCCCCCACCTGGAAGCCTGCCGCAATGACATTGTCAGTGCGCGCCCGGATGAGTGGCTGGGCCGCTGCATCCTTGATGCCACCGGGGTGAGCTGCACTGGCGACCACGAGGTAGGAAGAGAAGCCACCCCACTGGTGCCTCCCATCTGGGTGTCTGCACTTCCCCCTGAGAGGCAGAGGGGGTGGTTGGAGATATAGGCCTGGGTTTCTATGCTGTTTTGTCATTTTCTATCCCTGTGACCTTGGGTAAGTTACTGAATGTCCTGAGCGTCCTCATCCATACAAATGGAAATAATTATTTCTCAGGCTTGTTATAAGGATTAGAAAAAATAAGGGAGGCTTGCACATAGTAGGTGTTTGGTATTGGCCATTATTATTTTATTTGAGCCCCTGGACAGCTCTGAGATAGGACACATGCCTGTTTCACAGATGAACTGACAGAGGCTTACCCAAGGTCACACAAGCTCACAACTGGTCAAGGTAGGCCGACACCCACAGGATTCTGACCCCAAGTCCACAACAGGTCATAGGATGGAGAGATGAAACACACAATATTGGGGGGGAGGGCACTGTCCCTTCGTATTTCCCACTTCCCTTCCTCTCCCCAGGGGGTCCACTATAGCTACCTGGAGCTGAGCCCTGGGGAGCCCGTGCAGGAGGGGGACCCTCGTTTCCGTAGTGCCCTGACTGCTCACCCTGTCCATGACCCTGTGCACATGTACCAGCTGCACAAGGCTTTTGCTCGAGCTGAACTGGAACGCACATACCAGGAGATCCAGGAGTTACAGGTATGGTCTGGGCTGGGGGTGAGGGGTAGGGAGTTTGGGGGGTGAGGAGTTAGGAGTAGGGGGGTGTGGAGGGTAGGAGGTGGAGGATAGGGGGTAGGGGGTGAAGAGTGGAGAGTGAGGTTTCCTAAGAGGTCTCAGAGATCCCAGGAAAATAAAAAAAATTAGCACAAGAATCAGAGCATCCCTGCTTTCTGGTCCCTGTCTGCTTCTACCTTTTCTGAGGAGCCTCTCCAATTTAATTCTTAGGCTGCCTCCCATCTGGGTAAAGGACAGGTGGGAGCATTGAGTGGGCCGAGGTTGGCAAGGGACTGGGGACCTGTGCTGAGTGCCACGTGCTGCCTGCCCAGCCTCCCGGCTGCGTGCTGGCCCCCGTGGTCCGCGCCTGGCTCATGGCCTCTTTCTCCAACCCAGTGGGAGATCCAGAACACCAGCCGCCTGGCAGCGGATGGGGAGCGGGCAGCTGCCTGGCCAGTGGGCATTCCAGCACCGTCTCGCCCCGCCTCCCGCTTTGAGGTGCTGCGCTGGGACTATTTCACAGAGCAACATGCTTTCTCCTGCGCTGATGGCTCCCCACGCTGCCCGCTGCGTGGGGCTGACCGGGCTGATGTGGCGGACGTTCTGGGGGCAGCCCTAGAGGAGCTCAACCGCCGATACCACCCAGCCCTGCGGCTCCAGAAACAGCAACTGGTTAATGGCTACCGACGCTTCGATCCTGCCCGGGGGATGGAGTACACGCTGGACTTGCAGCTGGAGGCACTGACCCCCCAGGGGGGCCGCCGGCCCCTCACCCGCCGGGTGCAGCTGCTACGGCCACTGAGTCGTGTGGAGATCTTGCCCGTGCCCTACGTCACCGAGGCCTCGCGTCTCACTGTGTTACTCCCACTAGCCGCAGCCGAGCGTGACCTGGCCCCTGCCTTCCTGGAGGCCTTCGCCACGGCGGCGCTGGAGCCTGGCGATGCTGCCGCAGCCCTGACCCTACTGCTACTGTATGAGCCCCGACAGGCCCAGCGGGCGGCCCACGCCGATGTCTTTGCCCCCGTCAAGGCCCATGTGGCAGAGCTGGAGCGGCGTTTCCCCGGTGCCCGGGTGCCCTGGCTCAGCGTGCAGACAGCCGCACCCTCACCACTGCGCCTCATGGATCTCCTCTCCAAGAAGCACCCGCTGGACACGCTGTTCCTGCTGGCCGGGCCAGACACGGTGCTCACGCCTGACTTCCTGAACCGCTGCCGCATGCATGCCATCTCTGGCTGGCAGGCCTTCTTTCCCATGCACTTCCAGGCCTTCCACCCGGCCGTGGCCCCACCCCAGGGCCCGGGACCCCCCGAACTGGGCCGCGACACAGGCCGTTTCGATCGCCAGGCGGCCACCGAGACCTGCTTCTACAACTCTGACTACGTGGCGGCCCGAGCACGGCTGGCAGCGTCCTCGGACCAGGAGGAGGAGCTGATGGAGAGCCTGGATGTGTACGAGCTGTTCCTGCGTTTCTCCAGCCTGCATGTGCTGCGGGCGGTGGAGCCGGCGTTGCTGCAGCGCTATCGGGCACAGACGTGCAGTGCGCGGCTCAGCGAAGACCTATACCACCGCTGCCGCCAGAGCGCGCTCGAGAGCCTCGGCTCCCGCACGCAGCTGGCCATGCTGCTCTTTGAGCAGGAGCAGGGCAACAGCACCTGACACCGCCCTGCGCCCCCGGCACCGGGCAAGGCGGCGCCCCGCCCCGCTCCTCCCCCAGCCACCCGGAGCTACCTGCCAGACTCGCAGGATAGGGCTGGCCGCAGCCCCAGACCCCAGGGGCCCCTCTCTCTGGCTTGGGGTCGCCCTCGGGCTCAGAGCAAGCCTGGGAAGAGGTACCCTTGGAGCCACCTCTTTCTGCCCCAAATCTCGTCTCCCTGGCCCCTTGACGCTGCTGATTCAGGCTGTGGTCTCCGAGTATTTATGCAGTGCAGTCTGCCTGACGCCAGCCCCACCTCCTAGGGTCAGCCCAGGGGACCTGGGCTGCAGATGAGTTGTTGGAGAAGGGTAGCTGAGAGAGGAGGGTGGGTCATCTCCCATCTTCTCCCCTCTGCATTCCTGATGAAGCTCCCTGACTTTAATAAACTGGCTGAGTGTGGACTAGTGGTGCTTGAGTCTTTGAAAGATGGGTGTGGGGGCAGGGAGGACTGAGGATGGAGGCTCCCTGGTGCTGGCTGGGGTCAGGATTTCCTCTTCCAAGGGACCGAGTCATGCGTGTGCCCTGCCACGCCCCAGCTCCCAGCTTAGTCACATATACACACACAGAATTCTTAATACCTCTTTATTCCCAATTTTGTCAGCACTTTATAAAACCAGATCGGAAGCAGAGAGGCCTGAGGAAGCCCCCTTTCCCACCCCCAAGCTCAGCCAAGGTCTGGAAGAGCTGCTGCTCCCTGTGGCGCAGGCTTTGGGGAGTGGAGTTGGGGCAGTGGAAACTGGGAGCTGGGCCAGGCCGGCTGGATCACCCACTCTCCTGCCGAAAGAGGAGCTGGGTCTGGAGCGGGGCAGGAAGCAGGACCAGCCCAGCTGTCCTGAGTCCTGAGGGGCTTGCCCTCTCCTGCTGACACTGCAGGGCTAGGACCCTGGCTGTCCCTAAACTACCCACCCCTATCACCATCACCCCACCCGCTTTCTACATCGGTACCCTAGCCCCACCCTGTCCTCCCTGAATATATACAAATGTACAGAGGGTTCCACTCCTGCTAGGGTGGGCCCCTTTCTCCTCCTCCCTCTTTCCTCCCTCAGCCTTTCTCTCCTCCACAGGGGCCCACGTCCTAGTCTCCAGTTCTCCCTGGTCACCAGCCTGGGGGAGGAGGGTGTGCACAAGAGGAAGCCTTGTGCAAAGCAGCTGGCGCCAGGGTGAGTGAGAGTCCCCACCCTTCCAGTGGGCACCGCCCTCACTCCCTCAGCCTTGGGTACCCCTCTCCCCTGGCCTCCTGTCCCGGGAGCCAGAGTCTACAGTGGGGATCCAGGGAGGAGTCCCAGACTCCTGGGTCCTTTAGGACACAGCACCATTCTAGCAAGCGAAGTCTTCAAAGAGGCTTCCTGGGGGGCCGTGGGGGTGGTGGTGGTTGGGGAGCAGGCTGCTGGCACCCCCGCCTTCAGCACGGCCTCGGCTTGGGCAGGGACTCTGCAAGGTGAAGAGGGAGGGGGACAGGGAGAGATTGAGTGAAGCCCGCAGGCCTCTCACAGCCAGCCTTCCCTTGTCCGTGGGGGGCAGAGGCTCCAGGAACCCCACCCTGGAGGGCTAGTTCAGAGGTTATCGGGGGATTCAGTCCTGGGAGACAGCACTGGCTGCATACTCATCCTCACCTGCTCCTTCAGCTCCTGAAGCCCCAAAGTGGAGATGCCCCCAGTAGAGGTCCGGAGGGGGGTCTTGGGGCGACGCCACGCCCGCTTCAGTCGGTCCCAGGACACCTTGGGGTTCAGGGTAGGGGGACAGCAGTGGACTCAGGAAACTTGCTAGAGGAGAAGGACGGGCCTCACCAGCCCCACCACATAGGACTTGCTGCCCCAGCAAACCCTCACCGGGACACCCCAGCCCTCCTCCCCCATCCCCCTTCTCTTTGCCCCTCCTTGCCCTCAGACCTTCTGGCCAGTCAAGGGAGGAGGGAGGGCTAGTAAAGAACTCTGAGCTTGACTTCCTGCCAGTCCAGGTCTACCAGAAAGCCTGCCGGGCCTCTCTGCTTCTCCCCCAGCCCCTCCTCCTACCCACCAGGCCCCTATCCCTTGCCTCATAGATGTAGTCGAGGATCTCCAGCAATGTGAGGATGCTGGCCCCGATGAACAGTCCCATCTGTCCCCCGAGGTCTCCTGGGGAGCGCGAGAGCAGGGTCAGAGGAAGGAGGCTGGGCTGCTCCATCCCCGTGCAATCGGAGCCAGGCTCACCCAGCAGGGCTGACAGGCCGTAGGCTGCTCGCTGCTCCATGGCCTCAGAGGTCAGGGCTTCAAAAAAGACATCAAGAACCAGGAAGTTCTCTCTGCAGAGACAGGAAGCAGGGTATCCCTGAGGGGCCATCGTCTCAAGGAGACAGCTGGTGGGACATCCCAGACCCAGCAGACCCAGATCTGAGGCCCCTGCACGGAGAAGCTGGTGATCACCCCCAGGCTCCCAAAGGCTGTGAGGAGAAGCAGGCCCAGATTCCTGTTAGCTTCATGTTCTGAAGGCTAGCAAAAGGCCTGGGAGAACAAAACAAAACTCCCAGGCCTGCCTTCCCTCCTGCCTTCTCTAAAGCAGCAAATAGCATTCACTTTGCCTCATCCCCGTACCTCTGTAGAACCTTCGTGTGTGTGGGCGTGCGTGCATGCTGAGTGACTTCAGTCATGTCTGACTCTTTGCAACTCTATGGACTATAGCCTGCCAGGCTCCTCTGTCCAAGGGATTCTCCAGGCAAGAATACTAGAATGGGTTGCCGTGGCCTCCTCCAGGGGAATCTTCCTGACCCAGGGATCAAACCTGAGTCTCTTGTGTCTCCTGCATTGGCAGGCAGGTTCTTTACCCCTAACGCCACCTTAGAAGCCCCATAGAACCTTCAGTGGCTCCCTATTACCCTGCAGTCCACTCCATAATTCCTCTTCCAGACTTTCAAGACTGCCCATGATCCGCCGCACTGTATGTTCTTGTCCAAACTGCGCTCTTATCTGCTTCTCTCCACACAGCCTTCTTGATTCTCAGACGGGTCTCTGCAGCATCCCACACATCTCTAACTGGGATTCCCCCCTCCCTCCTCTTCTCATGGACCCAAACCCGGGGTCCACAGAAGCCCAGCTCATGCCTCCCCTGCTCCCCTTACCCCACCCGCAGTTGTCTCTCCTGGGGGCCTAAGAACACTTTCAAACAAGGCCTCATCCACAAACTGTGGCATGAGTTATAATCATCTCTATCCCCACAGGGCCCAGCGCTGGGCCTGGCACTCAGAGGATGCTCAGCATTTGTAGATTGGCTGCAGGGTACCAGATCCAGGGCTCAGTGGGGCCACCTGTGGGCCACCCGGCTCCTCCCCCATCCCTTCCAGTTCCTCTCCCTCTGCACAGAACTGGACATGCACTGAACAGTTCCCAGGTTGCTGGGGCAGAAAGACACGCAAACAGAGGGTTCTAAAACAGCAGGTTAATGCAACGATAGAGATATGGGAGCATGCTGTGGGAGCTCAGATGAAAGGCATTTGGGCTCTGAAGGGCATCCCTGGAGGCAGAGACAATGGATATGACTTGGGGTGGGCAGGGGTTAGTTAGAAAAAAAACAGATCAAGATCCTGAAAGGTATTCCTGGCAGAACGCTCATTATTAACAAAGCTGCAATCCATTCCTAGCCTCCATCATACACTTAGACCTATTGAGGGTGGTCTCCATTACATACATACACACACACACACACACACACACACACACATACCGTATGTAGGTCTCGTTGCGATTGTATTTTCTTGCCAGGTACCGGGCCGAGCCCCTGTTGGGGATCCTGACCATGGAGATCTCTTTCCCGTAGCGGGTCAGGTTGCAGGGAGTAGGACAGAAACACGGGCCTCCGGAGCCCCCACCCAGGGAGTCTGCAACACAGAGGCACCAAGTGCAGTGGGGGAGGGCAGGATCCCCAGAGGCCCACCAGCTGTTGGAAGGAAGCCTCGGGGGCGGTCCTGAGGCAGGCACGCCCACACTGAGGGCGGGTTCTGACCAGCTCTGGCACCACCTGGAGGAGACCGGCTTCCAGGTTCAGTTTCAGACCATCCAAGAAAGTGGGCAGACGCAGAACCCCCAGCACATTCCTTCTCCCTCTGCTGCCCAGCCCCCTGGGGCGGAGAGGTCCTCGTGGCTTAGAGGGAGGGCTCAGCCCACCAACCAGAGCTAATCAATCATGTGAGGCCACAGACACACGAGGGGCTTGGAGAGGATGGGTGAGTGGACGGATGAATGAGTAGATGACTGAATGGACAGACAGTGGGCAAGATCCTGTGCTCAGTGTGCTGGGTTTTCTCTGTTCGCCCCTTCAGATCCACTTTCCCCACCTTGCTCTGTCCCAGGAAGCTGACCTCTGCCAAATGCGTCACCTAGACTCCCCGCCCTCTTTGCATCTCTCCTCTCGTGGCCCCAGCTCCCAGCTCCTGTCCATCTCGGACAGTCACAGGTCCCTCTCTGGGTGCCCCTAGTTCTGTGGAGTCTCACACCTCCTGTGGTCCCCTTATCCCCATTCACATCTGTTTCTTCATGAAACACTCTTCAGTCACCCCTCTGAAGATGAAGTAGTAGGACAGAGAAGGTGTGACTCTGCCCCCAGATCTTAAGCCCGCCCCTGTGGCCAGCATCTAGATTCCTCAGTGAGCTCCTGACCAGTCACTCTGAGTCTAGTCTACCTCCTCTCTTCCTCCTCACCTTTCCATCCTTGCATCTCATCAGAGTCCCCTTTGTAAAAGCAGAAGGCATTCTTGCCTGGCCTTAAGCCGCTGTTGGCTTCCCAGAGCCTCCTCTGCGCACACTGACCTTTCAAGGCCCCAGACTCATGTGTGCCCTCTCTGGCCACAAATCTTAGCAAGAGCTGCTCCCACTGCCTAGAAGGGTCCCCCTCTTCACCAGCCTGATTCCTCTACATCCTTCAAGCCTCAGCTCATATGTCACTTCCTCTGGAAATCCTCCCTTCCTGCCCAGGTGGGGCTGCCTGCCTTTGCTGGGGCCCCACAGAATCGCTGAGGTTCCCCTACCCAAGGACTAACACACTGCATTGTGATGCCCGTCCACACCCCTGCTGGGTAGTAAGCACCACAGAGCAGGGCTCTTATTCCCATTCTTACCTCTGGCACCAGCGCAGACTGTAAACATCTGTAGAATGAATAAATGAATGAATGAATGAAGTGTGGATCAGGCGAGATCTATGGACAGAAGGGGTTGCCTTACCCACACTGATAGCCAGCAATGCACCTTTCCTCACACCAAGAGAGAAGTCATTTCCCCTTCCCAGAGAGGCAAGTTCATTTGCTGGACCAAGATGAGAAGCCCCGCCCCTCACTCTCAGTTCCGGTTCTCGGCAACCTCCCACCCCGCTGCTTTCACTTACCCAAGTACCACACCTGCAAAGGTCCTCAGACCCCTGGAGGTATGGGATAAGGCTCAGCCCCCAGGAAAACCCCCAGGAAGAGACTGGGAGGGGAGGAGCCAAGGCAGTGAGGAGAAAGGTGGACAGAGAGATGAAGAGGAGTGGGGCGGAGAGGCAGGGCGAGAAGGCAGCACGGACCCAGTGTGTGGTCGGCACACTCGATGTAGATATTTGGCGGGCAGATGGTCTCATTGCCTGAAAGGAGAGAAGATTATTCCTGGAGTCTATGGTTCCATCCACTCTCCACAGCGCATATTCCCAAATATGGGCACACATGTTCATGTGCACACATGTGGGTGTTTGTGCATATATGTGCATGCACGAATGTGTACGTGTTTGTACATAGAAGCATGGAGATGTATGCGTGCATATATGCATGCAAGCCACGCACGCTTCCATGGACACAACTAAGCACATGCATTTACATGCACGTGATGAAGCACGTGCACACAACCCACATACACAAGTACAGATTACACAAGTACATGTGTGCAGAGATACATATGCATATGTGAAAACATGCACAAAATCCCAAACACATACCAGGCACCCTCACGTGGGTAGACACATGCACACGTGTGTCACACACATGTACCTGCCCCCATGCACATGAGCAGTGTTCTGCCCTCAGAGGTTCTGGAGCCTGGCAGGGTGGCACGCAGGGCTGGTGGGGGTGGGGTGCCCACCTGGCATGTGCACCATCCGGCAATGGCAGCGCTGAAGCACGGCCTCCTTTTCACAGCGCAGCCGGCAGGCAGACACGCTGTAGGCTGAGTAGCCCTGAAGCTCAGGCTCCCTGAGCCCACTCTCCGCTCGGCAGTTGCCCCAGGGCTGGGGCAGGTAAGTCAGCTGAAGAGGCAGGGCACGATGGAGTCACGCATAGAAGTCTTACCCTGCCCCCAGCACCCACAGCCCCAGCAAAGGCTGTGGAAGGGCTGGTGGGATGTGAGCTTCTGGAGGGCAGATCCGGTCAGCCTCCTCTCTGGGCCCAAAGGCCCCACCCCATGGCCAACCCAGGACCCAGTTGGGCATGCTCACCCGCTGTTCCTGGCAGGACACGAAGGTCTGGAAGCCTGGAGACACGCCAAAGCCCAGCTGGTGGATGTAGGGTGGCTCCTCCTGGCTGTGGATCTGCACTCGGATGCCCGCTTCAAACGATGTCTCATCTGCACAGTGGAGATGGGGTCCTTAGGAAACCTTCATTGCAGGCAGAGGACCCCGGCTGGAGCCCCTGTCCCTTTCCCGCCTGCGTACTTGTCTCTCTCCAGATGGGCAGGTACTCCTCCTGCTGAATGTCCAACATGATCTCCAGGCCGCTGCCCATGCCCCTGCCCGGCTGGGCAGTGAGCTCTGCGGATCCGCGTTGAAGGTATAACACTTTCCATAGCGAGTATAGACCTGGGGTGAGAGAGAGGAGGGGCAGGGTGCAGGATGAAAGACAATCCCTTAAGCTTTGGTGGTCTATAAGGGCCACCAGACCTGCCTGGTCACCCCTGTCCTATATCCCAGCAACCAACCTACAGCCCAGCTGCTCCCTCAAGTTCCATCTTTTCTACTGGCATCCTCTCTTCAATGATTAGAATGCACCTTCAGCTTAATGGGGTTTCCCTGGTGGCTCAGCCAGTAAAGAATCTGCCCTGGGTCAGGAAGATCCCCTGGAGAAGGAAATTGCAACCCACTCCAGTATATTTGTCTGGTAAATCCTATGCACAGAGGAGCCTGGTGGGCTACAGTCCATGGGGTTGCACAACTGAGTGACCAACACTTTCACTTTTCTTTTCCAGCTTCACGTATCAATAGCAGAACTCTTGATGTTTTCCCAAATCCTGTTCCTGACTCCTTCTCCTCTTCTGAGTAAAGGGCTCCGCTCTCAACCTAGTTTCTAGAGTCAGAATCCCTGAAATCTCCCTCTTCTGGTAAGTTGGTTGCTCAGATACGGAACAGGGGCGACCAGGCATCTAATCCAGCAGCCATCTTGGCAGTTCTACTTCCGAAATCTATTTAGAATCCATCCAGTTTCCTTCCATCTCATGTCCCACTTTCACTGTTATCTGCCTCTGGCCATGGCGGCAGGCTCCGAACTAGTGTCCCTAGTGTCCCTAGGCCTTTGCCCCTACCTTCCAAGTCAGACATGACTGAGTGTTGGCGTGTTTAAGGTTTTTTTACCAAGCCATTCACAACATGGTAGCCAGAGTGCTCATTCTAAACTGCAGAAATCCAATCAAGTCACTTGCCATCTTAAAACCCAACAACCACTTCCCATTCCCCAGAGAATAAAGCCAAGTTCCCTCCTTGCCTGAAAGTCTCCATGAGAGGTGACCTTTGCCTCTCTCCTGCAAAGAGATCTCCATGACAAATTCAAACTTATGGAGCACCATCTCTCCCAGGGCCTTTGTTCCTGCAGTTCCCTTTCCTGGAATGCTCCCTTCCACCCAGCTGGCACGGCCCAGCTGCTCATCTTTTAAACCTGAGCTTAAGTGTCTCTTCTTCAGATGCACACTCATAGGCCACACCCATGTTCAGTGTCACCCTTCCCTGATCAGTGTGTTTGTGGGTTTGCTCAAACTACTCATCAAGACTTCAGATAACCTTGCTTATCTGTTTGTCTCCCTGAGCAGCGGTCATCATCCCTCACTCGACTTCATGCTACACAGAGGCAGTGAGTGGAGCATCCCCAGTGCAGGGCACAAGAGATGCTTCCAGAAAAGACGACCCGCGCTGAACGAAGCCCATCCCCGGTTTCCTCTGCGGAGAGTTCTCCCATATGGACACCAGATGGCGCTGGCGCCCCGGAGATGGAAGCCGAGGCTCCGGCGGGGACAGAGCTGCGGCTGGGAGTTAGTTGCAAGCGGCTGGGGTTGGGGAGGGGGTTGAGGAAGGGAGGCAGATGGAGGTTCCCCCCTGCCGGGCTCACCCCACAGAGACCAGCCCCCGGGTCAAACCCATCACAGGCAGCACCTTCTCTGGGGGTAAGGAGGTCAGCGCACTCAATCTCTCTCTCTCCCCTTCTCCGCGGGAACATTTTCACTCTGGTGAAAGCTGGGAGGAGAGGCATGAGGAGGCCGTCTGAGGGAAAAGATTCCTAAACACCTCGCTCCAGGGAAAGGGGAGGGCTGGGTTGAAGACAGTGGGAGTGAAGAGTTCTAGGAACTGGGGGCCTGGGTTGCCCCCGTCTGTGGGGCAGGGTTGTCTCACCCTCCTATCTCTACTAGGTTAATGATCCTGATAATTCTTCCCTCTCAGACAGTTCTTCTATCACCCAAGCACCCCGCCTCAGATTCTCAAAACAAAAGGACGCAGTAACAAGCACTGTGCAGTTTACAAAACACAGCAACGTCTGCCGCCCCACTGCATCTCCTCGGCCACCCTGGTATCAGGCAGGTTTAATTAGCCTGATGATTACAGATGAGGGAGCCGCAGCTCAGACAGGTGATGTGAGTTGCCCAAGGTCACACAGCTAGTCAGTGGGAGAGGTGGAGCTGACTGAGATAGATGTAGGACTCAGGGGTTCCTACCATCCAGTGCTGGCAACTCCCCTCCCAGCCTACCCCGCCCCAAGTCCCAGCCCCTGTCCCGGCCCCATCCAGCTGAAATGAGACTGGAGTCTCAACACTCAACCCCTTTTCTTCCGTTCCGCCGTCCCATTCACTCCACTCCTCTACACCTTCCCTACTCTCTTTGCCATATCTGCTGCCTCTCGGTTAAGTCCCTCACCTGTCTCTCCCCTCCGCCTTCTGCACCCATGCCGGCTGCTGGGTTCCAGTCGTCATTGACCCTTTCCGTCACACCCCTGCCCCAGCTCCCTGCTGTGTCCATCAGTGGGGCAGGAGTGGGCATGGTAGACAGTCCCAGAGCATTCGCTCTGCCCCAGGCACTGCGCTCAGTGCTTCTCACACTCTTTCCAATTCCAGTCGAATCTCACAACCACCCGACATCCTACAGATGAGGAAACTGAGGTCCCAAGGTTGGCTGATTTGCCAAGGTCTCCAAGAGCAGTGCTTCTTAAACTCTAATCTGCACACCGAGCACCTAGAGGTCTTGTCAAAAGACAGGTTCTGAGTCAGCAAACGTGTGTTGGGGAGCAGGACTTGAGATTCTGCATTTCTAACAACCCACTGGTCTGCAGACCACACGGTGGGTCAAAAGCCCCTAGACAAAAGGGCCAGAGTCCAGCAAGACAGCCCAACTCTAGATCTGTGTTTTCACAACATGTCCCCAGAGGGAAGAGAGCTTTGAACAGGGCTGGGGCAAGATTGCTGGATCCTCAGAGGTGTGGGAAAGGCAGAAGGGGGAGAATATGTGAGCATTTGCCCCAATTCTCAAAGCACTCACCTCCTTCCTATTTTGAGCCAAGCAGATGCTGGAATCAGCTTTTGCTGCTGCAGCCATTTTTCAGTGTGGGTTCCAGTGGGGCAGCTAAACAAGGTACCGGGCTGCATGGGGACCCTGGTAGGGAGCTGCTCACACGTGCCCCCCAGCGTGCAGCGACTGACCCTGACCCCTGGGCACTGTCATGATCTCTTCTTTGGGACCGTGGACTCCTTGAGGCTGGGAGCCCCAGGCCCCAGGCTGGGATACCATCTTGGTATCCCCAGTGCCTGCTAAGTCGCTTCAGTTGTATGTGACTCTTTGTGACCCCATGGACTGTAGCCTGCCAGCCTCCTCCTCCATCCATGGGATCCTTCAGGCAAGAACACTGGAGTGGGTTGCCATGCCCTCCTCCAGGGGATCTTCCTGACCCAGAGATCGAACCTGTGTCTCTCAAGTCTGAACCTGGGTGGGGCCAGAGCCGCCTCCCTACCTGATCCTTCCACCACACACACACACACACACACAGACTGCATGACACTGAGACTACCCTTGTGCAGGGCAGAGCCAACTGGGAAGGCTTTGGCTCCAATGGCTTCAGATGGGGGTGGCTACCTGGTATCTCTGCCCTCGAGGCGATTGTGCAGAGAGAAGGTGACAAAGGAAGATGGGTGGAAGGACTCTGGGTCTGATGGACAATGCTCTGCAGGGAGTGGACAGGCCAGACTGGCAGAGCCAGGCCACCTGCACCGCCTGGGTCAGGCCCCACTGCTGGGCAGAGCAGAGCGTTGCCCTGGAGACGGTCCCTGGGCCAGGCAGGCAGCAGTGGGTAGAGCTGCTGGCTCCTAAGTGGCAGAACCCTGGTGGCCGCACAGTCCACAGACTCTTCCATGGAGACGGCACGGCCGCTCAGCCACAAGCTCCCACTGGCTGTCCACCGTGCTCTCCCCAAGGACTGGCCCCAGAGGAGGGTCAGTGCGCAGGAGTTGAGGCTCCAGAGTCCGGCCACGGAAAGAGGCATGTCCTGGGCCAGGATGTACCCTGATGGACTGACGGGCTATTTCCAGATCTGCCACCACTAGCCTCAGCCTCTCAGGCTGTTCCCATCCCAGCAACACCTCCTTCTCCCGCCTGGTGCTCCCTCTTCTCAGCCCTCCCTTGCTGTCTGCCCTCGTTCCTAGGTCTGCCCCCCCACCGCCCCCCCCAACCCTGGACGTGGGCGGAGCCCCTCTGGGCGGGGCTGGACAGCTTCTTGACAGCACTGTGTCTGCGGCACTGCAGGCAGACCCCTGGACCCCTCCCCCAACTCACTTCCTGCCAGCCCTCTGCCTATCCCTCTCGGACCACCTCCCCTTCAGCATTGGCCTGGGTCTGTCTGCCTCTCTAGCCTCCCCATCCCCTGATCTCAATTTGTCTCTCAAGCCTCTCTGCATCCTCTTGAGTCTTTCTCTGTCCTCAGCATCTAATCAGTTATTCATCTGGCCTGTGTCTCTGCCCCATGCGCTCTGCCCACCTGTCCATCCCCCGGCCTGGCCTTTTTCCCATTGGCCTGGCTACACCCACCTCCCCCCCCCCCCCCCCCCCCGTCCCCTGCCCCCCGCCGCCTCTGTTCTTTTGCCCACTGCATCTCTACCTGTTTGCTTTTCTCCCTGTCTATCCCCTAGACAAGGTATCCAGTGTCTGACTATTGTCTTCCTCCTCTTGATTTTTCTCTGGCCCAAACCACCTCCCTGACCAAGAGTCCCTCCTTCTCCCTGCCTGCTTCTCTGGGTCTGCCCCAGATGATGACCAACGACCAGAGACTGGGAGAGACCTGTCCAGAGCGTGCTCCTCTGAGCAACGGCTTCTCTCTCAGCTCCTTGAGTTCCATCTGTCCACAGCTCCGGTTGCCTTGAAAAACTCTCCCTGGCTGGCTGGCTGTTATCTGCCCTCACCCTTTCCCACTCCCTCATCCTCCCTACAATCATGGAGCCCACGGGGTTAACAGGCAATTAGCAAGGCCAGGGCTTAGAGTGGTGGGGGAAA
This sequence comes from Bos indicus x Bos taurus, assembly GCF_003369695.1. NCBI lineage: Eukaryota > Metazoa > Chordata > Mammalia > Artiodactyla > Bovidae > Bos > Bos indicus x Bos taurus. The sequence goes on along the minus strand of NC_040077.1, from coordinate 107,356,369 downwards.
GGGCTCTGGGCCTCCAGGAGATAAGAAGCAGCCAGGAGCAGCTGAGGCTGGGCTAATCCCAGCACTAATCTGCGGCCTGGGCTTTATCTCCAGTGCCTTCTGGGCACCCTGCCTCTGCCAAGGCCTTGGCACCTCCACCCACCCCTCTTTTCCACGGCAGCTTTATCCCTTCAAATTCCATCAGCCCTCCCTTGATCCGGTCCAGCCCCATGCCTCTCACTTCAGCCCCTGGAACGAACTCCCCTTAATCCTATAGTGCCCAGGGGTCCAGGGTAGCCAGTGGAAGGGGTTATGTTTTCATCTGCCATGGACCGTAACTAGCATCCCAGGTCAGATGGCTCTTCAGCCCCAGCTTCACTCAGGGGTAGCCCAAGCATCCAGGTTCAAAGCCTCTTCCTTCTCTGTCCTCACCAGGGAAGACCGTGCCAACTCAAAATGCCTGGGGTGTCTTCACTGGTCAGAACTGGGAAGTCACTCAGTCCAAAGCCTCATTGTACAAAGGCCAAATCTGAAGCCTAGAGATGCAAGGGACATACCCAAGGGCATACAGAAAAAAGAGGGCACATTCAGAACTAGTACCCAGCCCCCAACCCCCACTGGGCCCCAGCATTGTCCACTAACCTCCATTATGCATCCTGGAGGTCAGTAGACCCTGGTTCCAGCCCTTGCTCCACCAGTGACAGCTGTGTAACTTGGTTAGTAAAGTGATTTACTGACTTCTTTTGTCCTCAGTTTCCTTATCAGTCGAGTGGGGACAGAAATTCCTGCTCGCCTTATCGCATAGGTTGGTAATAAGTCTCAAAAGAGATGAAGTAGGTGACAGGCATTTGCAAGGTAAAATCACATACATGAGGCCTCAGTATTAGTTATGAGGGTGTTGTGGAGGCCAATAAGATTCAAACTGGGGCAGAGATCGGCCAGCAGATGCGGTGCTGGGAAAGGATCCACATAAGATTCTTAAGGTTCAAAAATGGGTGCACATTTTGAAGTCTAACAGAACAGGGTTCAAATTCTGGCTCTGCCACCAGCCTTGGACAAACAACCTTGGGTGGTGAGTTAACCTCTCTGAGCTTCAGATTACTTTTCTGTAAACGGGGTAATGGTAATTCCTCCTCCTGAGGTTCACAGTGAGGATCAGAGGTAAGTCCAGAGAGATGCATGCAAGGTGCTCAAGAAAGTGGGGGAGCCCAACTGGGGCAGCCATTTGACCTTGGATCCCTCCGGGGCCCATTCTCACTGGGCACAATGCCCCTTAGTAAAGGCTCTCTCAGCAGTTGTGGGCGAGGATGAAATGCTGTCAAAGCAAAACCCCCAGGCTCTGAGATCTGGCTGTCCTACCAGAGGAGGGTGCAGGCCAGCAGCCCTGAACTGTCTGTGAGATTCGGGTTCAGTCATTTAACCTCTCTGACCCTCCATTTTTCTTCTGTAAAATGGGAATAATAATAGGCATCGTCGGAGGTGTAATGGAAAAGAAAAAATGTATTGAATACATAAATAATAGCGACAGTTAACATTTATTCAGTGCTTACTCTGTGGCAAGCACAGTCCTAAGCCTTTTATATAAATTAACTCCTTGTGTGCATGCATGCTAAGGCATTTCAGTCGTGTCTGACTCTGTGCAACCCTGTCCATGGGGTCGCAAAGGGTCAGACACAACTGAGCAACTGAACTGATGGACTGTAGGACTGCTGGGCTCCTCTGTCCATGGGATTCTCCAGGCAAGAATACTGGAGTTGGTTGCCATGCCCTCCTCCAGGGGATCTTTCCAACCCAGGGACCTTAATTCTCACAAAAACCCTCTACTGGAGATGTCTTAACATCTCCATTTTACAGACAAGACAATGGAAGACCGGAGAGGGTAGAGCAAGCCAGAGTCACGTGAGGTAGCAGAGGAGGGGACTGGGTCAGGGGCATGGGACTCTGTGCTCAAGGCCACTGTGTACTGATACACACCTGGCACAGCCCCAAAGACTAGGAGGAGCTCCTGAAGTGGCGGGCGTTCACATCAGGCGTCCTTGTCCTACACTGTTCCTTGAGCCTGTACAGTATGCCTGGCACTGTGCTTGCTGTTGGGGATAATTCAGAGAACAAAATCCCTGGCTTCTGCCCTGGAGGAGTTGGCCGTTTGGCCCCAGAGGCATTTATTCATTCCAAAAGTGTTTGTTGAGCACCAGTGCTGGGAGCCAGGTGTATAACAGTGGAGAACAAAGCACACAAAACCAACAATCCCCGGGACAAGCAAATGTTAGTAGCTGGGATGTGAGCTGTGATAGGGGGACGAATCCAAGTCCTATGACTGTGGAACAGGAATTTAACTTGGGTTGGAGAGTCAAGCTTCCCAGAGCAAGAGCACTAACCCACCCAGGAAGGGCATCTGATCACAGAACAGTCAGACCCAGGGAGCATACCCCACCTCCACCCCTCCCCCTTAAGGGATTCCTAAGGGGCACTAGTAGTAAAGAACCCACCTGCCAATGGAGGAGACATAAGAGATCTCTGGGTCGGGAAGATCCCCTGGAGGAGGACATGGCAACCCACTCCAGTATTCTTGCTTGGAGAATCCCAAGAACAGAGGAGCCTGGCGGGCTACGGTCCACAGGGTCGCAAAGTGTCGGACACGACTGAAGGGACTTAGCACGCACGACCCCCACCCCATAAACCTGGCCCCCTTCCCTACCCCAGGGACCATGACGCAGCACACCCCAGCCCCCAGCCGCCAGGTACTTTTCAAGGCGACTTCTTCTCCAAGGTATAGGTGATTGTGAGTCTAGCAGGAAATGGGCACAATGTTTGTTCAAATGTAAATGCATGAGCAGTGGTGGAGAAGTACGAGACAGTCAAGGCCTTGTGTAGCTGCTGAGCTGGAGCCGGTAGCAGGAGCACGTGAGTCTGTGGGAGAACACGGCGATTTCAGGGAGCGCCGTGTCTCCACGGCGGAGGAGAGAAGGCGGCCCCCGGGGCCCAGGTAAACAGCCGGACCTGTTAGCGACCGCATAGGCCTTAAACCCTAGAAAGCAGTCTTGCATAAGTAAAAGTCGCTCAGTCCCATCAACTGCGTCCCGCCAGGCTCCTCTGTCCCTGGAATTCTCCAGTCAAGAATACTGGAGTGGGTAGCCGTTCGCTTCTCCAGGGGATCGAATCCAGGTCTCCCGGATTGCAGGAGGATTTTTTTTTTTTTTAGAGTCTGAGCTACCAGGGAAGCCCCAGTCTTGCAGGCAGGAATATTTTTAATTTGTAACGAAGTCCTTCCCTGATGTTCCAGCCTTCGATGCAAAGTTAGTAGTTAAAAAGAGTTTGCTTGCACAGTGAATCGCACCCGTAGCCCGGCGGGAGTTCAGGAGCCGGGAACGAGAAGGTGGCAGCGGCAGTGAGACGGTGGATGTGCCATCGCCCCCACCTCGCGGGTGCACCGGAGCATCCAGGCCGGGCCCACGCGCACCCAGAGGGCCGCACCCACCGCCTGGCGCTCCTCGCCGCCTCCCTCGTCCCTCCCGCGGGGTAGGCATCCATCAAGGAGCCGGGGCTCCCTCCCTCCCGTCTCCTTCGGGCTCCTCCGCTCTCCTCCCTGGGTTTGCCTCATTTGCATTCCCCCGGCTCCCGGCTCCTCGGCAAAGTGACCTCCGCACACAGCCGCGCCAAAGGCTTCCACCGCGGAGGGAGACCCCGCCTCCCGCCGCCCTCCTCGGCCGGGGACGGGCGGGGGGCCCCAGGGGAGGGCTGCAGAGGGGAAGGCGGGGTGCCCAGGGCCGTGGAGGGACTCCGATGGGATTTGAACCCGCGGCCTCAGATCCTCAGCGGGGCGAGAGTGGGACATGGAGGTAGCACAGGCCGGCGAAGCTGTGCCCCCGAAATGGAATCCCTGCTGGGAACCCGGGCTCCCCGACATCCCCGTTTGCTTGCGCTGCATCCCCACTGGAGAGGAGCCAGCCCTCTACGGGGCCATCGCCCGAGTGTCCCCTGCCCTTCCGGGGGCCTCCCCAGCCCCCCAGCCCCGCTCCCCTGGCCGCCGAGCCGCCGCCCCTCCCCCCGTTTGGTATTTACACCTTTCACACATTTGTAAGCTATTATCCTGTCCACGCTTAGTCACCGCTGAGCCAAGCGCCACGGATTTAGCTCCTTTAATCTTTCCTCCTAAATCAATCCTCCATTTCCCCTTAATCATCCCGTGGCTCCTCTCTGAACTCTCTCGCTGCTGCCTCGGCGGCTGCAGCCTCTGCCTGTCTTTCTGGAACTGTTCCCCCTCTGACTCAAAATGGGTGTCCCAAGGGCATAGTGAACATTTGGGGGGTGGGTTGGATTTTCAGTGCTGCCAGCCCCGGCCTGGGGGCTGGGAGCCGGGGAAGAACTGCAGGCACCCCTCCCTTTTCTGGAAAACTGCACTCTGAAGCCTCTGATCTCCACCCCTTGGGGGTCTCTGTCCTCCCACCCCCACTCATGTGGGATGGCTCCAAGACCCTAAGCCTCCTGCGGGATTTACCGCCCTCCCCCCCCCCCAAAAAAAACTTCTCATGCCTCCTGTCCACGGTTCTGACTGTCCCACCCTCTCCCCGCACTGCTCCAAGGAGGTGGCATTACTGGGAGAGCCTGGAAGGGCAGGGAAACACTGATAACTCAGTCTGAAGCTGCCCTCTCACCCCCCTCCTCCAGGGAGGCTATCCATCTCTCGAGACCACCCTGAGTCTTCAGCCCGCCTTCACTCCCCCTCCTCCTCCCCCCGTGGGACTCACTGACTCGGGGCCCCAAACTGAGTAGCCCTGAAGCTCTGCACTCTGAGTGCTCCTTGAAGTCTTCCTGCCTCCCTGCCGCTCCCCCTCCCAAATCCCTGATCTCTTTTGCCCCTAGCCTGGGCTTGGCGGCGGAGTCGGCCCTGCCACCAGCCAGGAGAGGGAACATAAGGTCAGGGGTGGGGGTCCCGGAAGAAGCACAGGTAGGGGAGACAGAGGGAAGACAAGAATGCGGGGGCCATTTCTTCAAATGCTAATCAGCATCTTCCGGCAGTGCCACAAGAAGCTGAGCTGATAATGAGCCCAGCTCGGGGCTGATTCCTGATTAATAAAGAGGCCACTGGGCTGCTGAGTGGGGCCGGGTGGGGCACGGCCCTCCCCTTTGCCCTTGCAGACCAGCCCTGGGTAACTGTAACAGTGCCTGCCCGCGGTGTCTGGGCCACGCCACTTAAATCCCCCCCAGCAACGCCACTAGCCAGTAGGAGGTACCCAGGCTGAGAGCGCCCCCTTCAGGTGGGCCGGAGGGGCAGCAGCCAGTGATGGGGCCCGCAGTGGGGAGGGCAGGCTCACTGAGTTCTGCAGTCCAAGTTGTAGGTAGCTCTTGGGATTATTTTTTTAATCAAGAAATTTTTAATTAAAGTAATCAACACTCTAGGCTTCTCTGGACAAACTGGAAGACACCCCCCCACCCCCAACACTGGGCATCCTGACCCGAGGGCAATAGTCAGGTGAGGCTGAGAAGCTGCTGCTCCCTTCAAGGGTAAGTGACCTTCCCTTCTCACCCCCCACCCTTCCCTACTGGGTGAAAGGCAGGACCAACCCTGAACTAGATGTTGAGTTAAATGTTCTCCCGGTTCTTGCCTCGGGAGAAGGTGGGGCTGGTGGGCACAGAGGGTGACTGGCAGTGAGGGTCAGAGGCAGCTCATATGGTAGATAGTGGCCTGGACCAGGCTCAGCCGGAACCCTCTCCCCTCCTGAGTCAAGGGGGCGAGGAGAGGTGGCTTCAGGCAAAGTTATGGAGCTGGGATATCTGCGGAGGAGCCCCTGCCACAATCAAGGAGCAGGTGCAGAGACTGTCAGTACTGGCCTGACCATACCAGGGAAGGGGGTACTGGGTTCAGGTGGAAGCTTGGATTGAAGGCAGGAGATGGTGGAGGAGCCTCCAACTGGGGGCTGGGGCAGCCAGAGAGTGATGGAGGGCGACTTGCTGCTCCCTCTGCCTCAGAGCCATCCTGATGGCAGCTGGGGTGGGGCTGGGAGAGGAGGGAAGAGGGCAGGGAGGGGGACTGCCCAGCTGGAAGAGGCCTTGTCTAATTGTGCCTGATTAGTAGAGAGGAAGAGAACAGGGCGAGTGATTAATAGTCACGGCAGTCACCAGCGCGTGGGGGAGGGGTGTTGGGATGGGGAGGGAAGTCTGAGAGTGGATAGAGACAGGGAAGCGCACACAGGTCCCTGGTCACCTGCCCCGCCGGGGGGCTGCCCAGACCCCAAAGGACAAACTGAGACGAGCTGGCCTCCCTCTACCTCCTCAGGGATTCTCCACCTTCCCCGTGCCTAAGTTTTCCAGACAACAGAATGGAAAAGACCAAGGTCACATCCTACACCCGGGAAGTAAGGTGTACCTGCTCACATGGTGAGCAGACACCTCGATGTCCCGAGGCACAGGCCCCATCCTTGGCTCAACCTGGGACCTTAGTAGACGGCCAGACTTCTGATCACAGCCCACCGCCACCACTTCATATCCTGTGATGCCAGTTGGAAAGCCTATCCTCCCCAACCTGGCAGCTTGAACCCCATCCCCACGACCACCTGGAGCCCCACGGTCTGATACCGCAGTCACTGGCCACGCTCGGCTGTTTGAATGGAATGTTGGTCCTCCGTCATGCTAATCACACCGCAGATGCTCCCTGGCCAGTGTGGCTAGCGACGACCACCGTGGACAGCACAGATTCAGGACGTTTCCATCATCACAGAGTGTTCTGTGTGTCAGCATGGATCGTGAGTGTGTGCACTCCTTTGCATGCACACATGTGCCTGAATCTTGGGGAGGGGTGGAGAACATGGGGATGCTATGACAGAGTGGGGGTGCAGGCTCGAGGGTCAGGAGAGGAGCAAGGCTAGGTAATGGAGAGCAGCGAAGATGCCAGCACACGGGTTGGAAAACAGCAGGTGGTGCTGGGAACAGTCAGGTTAAGGAGGGCCAGGAGCTGGGGTGGTGGTGTTTCTAACAGCTGACACTCTGAGTGCACACTACGTGTGTGTGTGCCAAGCAGTGGGCTAAGCCCTTTACAGCCATCTCTTTTGATTATCACAAGCACCCAATTTTTTTTAGGTTCTACTATTGTATTTAACGAATACAGAAGTGGATGCTCACAGCAGCTTTCTGACTTCTCCAAGGCCACACAGCCAAGGTTCGAATCCAGGTGGTCTGGCTCCAGAACCCACACACTTGATTGCTTCACTGTACAATCCCCAGATGAGAGAAGATGCTGAGTTTTAGAGCTGCATTTTACAGCTGAAGAAACGAAGCCTAAGGAGAAAGAGTGATTTCTGCCTTCTAGTAAGTGGGCAGGCTCAGAGCAAGCCGAAGCCTGGGAAAGTATGGATGGGGCTTGGCACACTGGGGTTGGGGAGCTGATGGTGGTAGGAATCAAGGATGAAGAGAGAGTATATGGGTGGTGATGGAAGGAGGAGGTGGAGGTGGGTGGTATGAGACTGGGTGAGGCGGGGGGCAGGAAAGAGAAGAGATGGGGTGAGCTAGGTGGAGGGGCGTATGGGTGGAGAGGTGGGAGCATCCCCCACCACCCAGGAGCCCTCTCCTCTCTCACCCCTCTCCCCTCCTCCCCAGACCTAGCCCAGCCTGCCTCATCCCTTTTAAGCCTTCCCAGCCCTCTTCAGCAGAGTGCCTCTCCGAACCTTGGCTCTCACTATCCATGTACCTCGTTTGGCAATTAATCCTGGCGCCTCCTGACACTGCTTGCATGGCTGGTTAACTCTTGCATGGTTGGTTAAGCTCTGAAGTCTCCCCGTCCCCGCCCCACCACGAGACTGGAGGCTGCTTGAGGACAGGGACTGGTGACCAGGGCTCCCCCGTTCTTTGTTCTTTGCCCCCACAGCACCTGGCAGGGAGCCTGGCACATAATAGGTGCTCAGAACTCCGTGTTGATTGAGTGACTGATTGGGAGTTGGTGAGGGGACATTAGGGAGCAGGGGGTGAGAGCGATGGCAGTGGTAACAGAAGCAAGAGCTGCAGCTGAGGGGACTGGGGGAGGGTGCATTACCCAGAGTAAAAATAGGCTGGAAAATGTGACATTTATTAACTTGGATTCGGAGGAAAGGTCACAGCAGAGTGGGGAGTGGGAAGGAGAAAACGGGGAAAGCAGCAGAAAACACACACCAGCCCCTTACCCACACCCCATCTATCGCTGTCACTGACTGTCTCAGCACTCATGCGCTGGAGGTTCCCATCACTGATCCCTGTACCTGTCTCCCCTCCATGGATCCCAAATCCCCATCGTGGGCTCCACATTCTCACCAGAGTCTACTGTGACCTCAAGTCCCCATCAGAGAGCCTGATGTCTTTGTCTTCCGTACCCCTTCTCCAGTCTTGCCCACACAGCACACCCCCAGTTTCCCCATTGCCATGGATCCTGCCATCCCAACCATAATGCCAGACCATGCTAAGCTGGCAATAAGGACTCAGCCTTAGAATGCCAGGTCCAGGGAAGAGTTCCACTTGGCACACGGGGGTTGGGGTTTGGGAGACAGGTACAGGACCTAGGCTGGGTCGGGGGCAGATGGGTCCAAGGGACATTCCTCTCCCCGAGTGCTGGCTCTGCTCCTCTGCCCCTCACTGTCCTGCTGCATCCAGAGCAGAAAACCACAATCTTTAGTCCATTTCTCTCCATCGCAAAGGGCCTATGGGAGATCCACCCTCACCCATGCCTGGCCATGCCCACATTCAAAGGGATTCACCAGCTTTGATCCCGGGACTCCCTGTTCCCATATCCTCCAGGCACGTCCTCCTTCCCTGGAGGCCAGGCAGGAACCTCTGGCCTCCCTCACCTTGCTTCCTCGACCCCTATCTCTCCCTCCCCACTGAGGTTTCATCGCTCTTCCCCTTTTCCTTCCACCCCCACACTGGGGCCTGGGACACAAACTCCCACTCAGGGACACAAAGCCCCCATTGATTTCTGCCCCAACAACACCTGCTGACACTGGGCTCTGTCCCCCAACCAACCCGGAGGGGTGGGGATGTCTCAGGAGCAGCCCCTCGGACCCAAGAGGCCACATTCACACACTCCTTAGGGACAATCGCTTTGAGAGCAGTGATTTTTCCTGGAAGAAGGAGTGTGTGGTTGGACCACAGGGCTAGTGCTCACCCCCGCCCCATTCCTCTCTCAGCACAATCCTCCTTCTCGTCCCTTCCTCCATTTCTACCCACTGCCCCCACCCCACGGCAGGAGGACCCCGAGGCTGCAGGCTTGGTGGGGGCAGGAACATGGCTGGAGCATATTTCCTGGTGCTACTGAGGCAGTGAGTGAAGGAGACCCTGGGTGGGGGGCCCAGGTCACGACAAGGAAGAGTGCCTCGTTTGGGGCTGGCTTTAAAGCCTGGGCTGGATGGGCACCATGTTGATGCCATGTATTTGCATATGTGCTGGGCACGGTCACAAGAATGAAAACACACGCCCCACGCTCCACACATGCATAATGCCAGGAGTAAACTGGACCAGGGACAGCATCCCAAGCCCTGGGAATACCAGACAGCCTGTGACTGTGGGTGAACGGAGCACCAACAGACAGACAGCATACAAGACACACCTCCCCACACACACACGCCTCACACACCTGGATTATGGGAGGTGTGCATGGGAGGGCAGCTCCACGCCTCCACGTGAGAGTGTGTGTGTGTGTCTGCGTGCATTCACACATATGTGAGACAGAGCAGGGAGGGGCTGAGGTAGCTGGGGTCACAAGATGGGTCGGCATCCAGGGGGTGACCCTGTCCTGGGAAGCTGAGTAAGGGCTGGGCTGTGGGCACGTGGATGAGTAGCTCTGGATGCGTGTGTGGGTGTGCAGGTGTGCACGGGAGCATAGCGACAGGGACGCTGAGTGTGAGTGAGAGAGTGTGCAGGAACTATGTCCCCATGTGGTAGGTGTGTGTGTGTGTGTGTGTGTGTGTTGCATGCACGTGTGTGCCGGGGGCAGCAGTGAGGGTGAGCCAAGCTCCTGAGAGTGAATGAGTGATTCTCAGTGTAAGAGCTAGAGCCATGCAAGGGAGCAGCAAGAACCAGGAAATGGAGGGAGGGCCTGGGCCGCGGGAGAAGCTGGAGGGGAGCATGAAAGAGAGATGTGTGAGGGAGTTCGTGAAAGGGGGTGTGTGTGAGAGACAGGGACAGCGGGAGACACTGGCACCCAGTGTCCGCGAAGATCGGCTCTATCCAGTCTGCCGGCCGGGTCGGCTCCCCAAGACGCAGCCCCGAGTCCCTCCCTTGCTGGAGCCCCCAGACATGCTCTCCCCATCACCCTTGTTTGGTGGGGGTTGGGGGGGGGAGGAATCCAGCGACCACAGAAGAAAAGGGGAGTAAGAGAAAAGCAGGGGTCAGTTGGTCTGGCTATGGCCTGGTGCATCCCTTCCGAGCAAGCTGACTGGCTTCCAGGCCCCTGTGAGCCCATCCCAGGACCCCCGGCCCCCCAGACCTTGGCGCTGCGGCAGCCAGAGAGCCCGTGGAGGAGCAGCAGCAGCCGCTGGGTAAGCCCCCAGGAGCGTCCACTGCTCCCTGCTGGGGAGCCCCAAGGGAAACACCGGGCTGGGGGGTGACATGAGGCCAGCCTGTGGCGGCAGAAGGAGGGGAAGCCCTGTCGAGGATGCCCTGCACGCCACCCTCACCCCCACCGCCAGCCTCTGGCCACCCTAGGCTGGCCAGGCTGCCTGGCAGGACTCACCACAGAGAAGTTGCTAGCAGAGCAGTGGTGCCCGCTGAAGTTGCAGCTCTTGAGCATGTCGGCGAGCTGGTGGCCGGTGCGGTTGAGGATGTCTACCATGTCGGGCTCCGGGTAGCGCAGGCCGGCAGCACGGTGCCCGTCCCGGTCTTTGGGGGGCAGCCCGGTCAGGTTGGCCAGGTGGAAGATGTCGGCGTCGCTGAGGGCCGAATGCCGGAAGCGGTTGATGTTGCAGAGGGTGACGGCGGGGAAGCCGGCCGCCGGGGCTGGGGCAGCGGGGTCCATCACCACCAGGTGAGGCCGGGTCAGGTAGCCCCGGGCCAGGCCGGCCGCCTGGTACAGGAAGGCAGCCAGAGAGGTGAGGAGGGCCAGTGCCCAGAGGGTTCTCCGCAGTCCATGGGGGCCTGGGCCACAGGCCCGGCCCAGCCCATGCAGAGTGCTGGTGCTGGCGAAGGTGGCTAGGTCCCGGGGGGCTGCTGCCCCTTGAGCGGCCCCCAGGAGGCTCTGCTCATCCCCTGCCTCCTTCTCCTTGGGTTTCGCATCCTCCTCTGCAAATTTGATTTTGCACACAATCTCGATCGGCATCTGTCCCCAGATGCTGGGACCAGCCGGAGCCTTCCTGCCCCTGTCCCTCCCTGGCCAGCAGCCCCCGGTGCCCTCTGGAGTGGCGGCGGTGGCAGCAGCGGCTCTTCTAAACTCAGGGCAAGCGGGGAAGAGGATGGGGACAGGGTGGGGGCCCGAGGTGGGGGAGTCACTCCCACTCCCAGCAGCTCCGCAGCCCTGATGATGCCTCTGCCTCTGCTGCCTCTGCTGCCGCTTGTCTCTCTCCTCGATCGTCTCCTTGTGGCTTCCCTTATCAGCACCAGCACAGCTGTCAGCCCCTGCGTGTGTCCCTGCGAGCGAGCGAGTGAGCGAGGGAGCGAGCGCTGCTCTGCCACGCCGCCGTGCAGCCCCAGCCGCTCCGCTCAGCATGTGCTCCGGAGCCCACCCCGTGCTTAATAATTCAGGACATGTCAACAGCGTTTCACCGGCGGCACGGGCGGCAGGAGCCAGGCCAGGGGAGGGGGGCAGCCCCCAGCCCAGGACAGGGATCTCCGGTCCTTGCCTGGGACCTCGTCGGGAGGCCCCCAAACTCTTGCTACACCCTCGTCACGCATGGGGTCTCCACCTGGCCCCACTCCCAGGCCACCAGGGAAGAGGCTTGCACCCAGAGTCCTTAGCTTATTCTGCCACTTTTCTGGACCACACCCTGAGAAGGGTCAGCCAACTCCATCTCCCCACCTCCTGGCCTCCCTGACTCCTAACACCAGCACCTCCTGACCTCGCTACCCCACTCACAGCACCTTCCAAAGAACTCCTTGGGAAAGCCACTTGTTTGAATGAGGGAGGGGAGGGGAGGGCAGAGAATGGCAGGCAAGACAGACAAGGGGTCAGTGATGGCTCCATTAAGATACTTGACTTCCTTAGAGCTTTGCTCCAGACTTAACATCCACCATGCCCCTGCCCGCTCTCCAATTTTGGCTGCCCTCTCCTCCACTTCATCTCCATCCCCAAACTCAGTCTCTCCTGTGTCTGGGATAGAGGGCACCCTGGCCAGCATAAGCATCTGTGGCCACTTTGCCTCCCCAAATATTCCCCAAATCCCTTGCCACAGCCAGGCCTGTGGTGGGGGCAGGGAACGTGTTGGGTGGCCAGGCCAGGGAGCAGAGGATGTATAACGTGGGGAGAGGGTATGGCATGGAGGTCAGGAAAAGCCCAAATGGGGGGTTTGGAGGGAACCCAGATGTGCTGGGTTTGAATCGGAGGGAATGCAATCCTAAAGAAGCAGGCGCAGGGGGTGCCAGGCAGAGGGGCAGAGGAGCAGAGCGCTGGGGTGGCCATGCCTAGCTGAGGAGAGGCAGGATGGGGCCTATGGTGGCTGGCCCAGAAGGGACGATGCCGGGGTACCCCCAGGGTGGGGTGGTCACAGTGAGCTGCCTGTGCCCTGGGAGCGGGGGGCCTTGTGTGAAAGTGAGAGCCCTCATGGGAGAAGAAGCACTTGTCCCCTAGAGGAAAGGGGGCGCTGATTAATCGGGGCGCTAATGAGCAGCAGGGAGAGGAAGCTCAGAGGGGCGGGGAAGGCGGCTCCATCGATCCGAGCCGTGGAACCAGCAGCTGAAAAAAAAAAGTGAGAAGGGAATCGATCTGAGGGAAACGGCAGCAGCCGGGGATTAGAGCCTGAGGTCCACCCGCTGCCCAGCAGCCACCCCTCCCCTGCGGCAGGCCTGCCCTGCCCCGGAAAGGGGCCCGGGGTGGCTCCCCAGGGGGGCAGGGAAGGGCTCTGCACACTCTTGGCTGGAAGCCCAGGTCAGGCCGTGTCCATTGCAGGTCACCCAAGCGTGGAGCACACACACACACACAACCCCAGCCCTGTGTGGCACCCTGCGGGGGTTGGCCCTAGCCTCTCATCAAAGTAGCTTCCTCAGGGGCTCTTGGCTGGGCCAGCTCCTTCACTCTGAGGGTCTCAGACTCCTGGGGGCCAGGGGCTTTGTCTGGCCAAGTCCCAGAGGGGACAGGGGTTGGTACTGAGAGCAGCTGCTGAGTTAGCACTCAGAGTCGCCAAGTGACCACCAACAGCCCTCATCGCTGCCTCTGCCATGCTCACCCCTCCCTGTAGACCACTAGACCCTTCCAGCCTTCCTCCCCCACCTCCTTGTCCTCCCCAGCCTCTCTTTCCCCTTTTCTCCTGGTATTGATTTTTCTTTACTGGGTTTTTTTTTTTTTTTTTTAAAGGTGATTTAATTGCTTTTTTAAGGTTACTTCAGTCTGGGGCTCTGCCAAGAAAACGGGGAGCTACCCCCAAGTTCTTCCCCAGCACTGGTTGCCGCCCAGGACTCCGTGTGTGTTACTAAATTGTCCTGTGAACACAGGTTGTGCTCCCCAACATAACTGGCCTCCATTGCGAGCCCAAAGCACACCCTTTTCCTCCTGAGGGTGCGTCAGGAAGCCTTCAGCCTCTAGCAGGAGTGAAGTCGGGTGGTAACCTGGTGTGGGGGGGATAAAGGGGGCAGAGGGCAGAGGGTGGTGAGGGGAGCTCCAGGCCACTGCGAAGTGGAGCAGCAGTGAGCCGCAAGCGCCCCCACCCCTGCCCCCCGACTGCCCCACAGCCAGCTGTCTCCAATTGTTCCCAAGTCCCCACCATCCAGTCTCCCAGATCCCGGGAATATGGCTGTGCTCAGTGGGAGCCCCTCCATGTCCTTCCAGCCCATCCCTTGGTCTTCCCCCCCATCTCTCCAGCCTCCCCTGTCACTCCACCCCATCCCCTTTACACCCCCTTCCCCTCTGGCCCCCCGTCCCTTCTCCCCTCCCTCTCCCCGCTTCCCTGCCTGCCTCCCTCTCTGCCCGGCTGCAGTTGGGTGATAATCTCCCTCATTTAGCCTCCCGGCTGCTTCCCCGGCTCATTGCCCAGCTGGTCCCTGGGGCCCGGCCCAGCTTCTTCCCCACCCCCACCCCCAGCCCTGCGCCCAAGCTCCCCCTTCCCTTTCCCCTGTGCTTCTCCCACCCACTCCCAGGGGACCGGCTGCCCCCTGCAGTGAGCATCAGGGCCAAGTGTGGCTAGCTGGACAGGGGCCGGGTGTAAGCAAGGGGGGAGGGGCTGCCCAGGACTCTGGGGGTGGGAATGTGGGTGCAGGTTGGGGGGTTGGAGTTGGGGGGAGGGGGAGGGCAGGGTCCGGACGTGAAGCCTTAGCCAGTCGTCCTCTGCCCGCCCTCCGCCCTCCCATTGGTCCCACTGCCCAGACTTGTTCCCCAGTCCAGTTCTCCACCCATCCCCACCCAGCTGAAGCAGGCTTCCCGACAGAGAGAGCTCGGTGGATGGACTGAGGCAGCGATTAGATTGGCATCTGTACAGCCTGACCAGCCAGGGCTTGGGAATGGGGGGCGGATAGGTGAGGGAGGGCCGGAGGGTTCTGACTCAGAGCCCCTGGTAGGGGGCATGGAGGTTTTATTTGGGCAAAGTGCTCCGGAAGGTAGACTTGGAGGCCTCTCAGGATCCAGTTTGGGGGTTCCTAGCTATCTTGCCCCTGGCCCCCAGGCCTTGGGTTGCCTCTTCTCCCAGCCGGGACCCCCAAGCTAAGCTGCATTTGCCCCTTACCCCCCCTCTTCGTGGGTCTCACGCTCCCAGCCTGGGTGACATGACCCCCAAACTCCTAGACAGAATGGTCCTAGAGCGAGCCCCGAGCTACCCTCAGCTTCCAGAATACACCCCCTGCCACCCTGCCCAGCCCAGCTGATACCTGTCCCAGGCCTGGCTCTGCTGGGCACCCAGGGCACCAGCCAGTGTGGGACAGACGTGGGTGGGAAAGGGACACGGATCGGGGGGCGGAGGCCGGGACTGGGCCAGTCCTGGCTGGTGAGCGAGCAGCGGTGACAAACGGGCTGTGCGGGGGCCGAGGGGCGGGGGGCGGACGGCGGCTGATTTATCTGGGTTATTTATGCCGCGGACGAGGCAGGAGAAGCGGTTAATGAGAGTCCCAGCGAAGGGGGTGGGGAGGCCCGGACGTGATCTGAGGCAACTGAAGAGGGTTAGCGTCCCGCCACCGGGCCCTGCCCCCACTGGCCACCAGCACTACGCACCCCCTACTCTGTCCGAGGGCCGGGTCAGCCCGGCCTTGACTCCTCTCCTGTGGCTGGCACCGACAGCCCCGCATCCGGTTTGGGGGCCCGCCCAGGTAGAGGCAGTGGGGGCAGTCGGTGACGAGAGGTTGAAGGGACCACGTCTGAGATCGAGGGGGCGGCTGGAGGAACAAGGGGCGGGGGACAGAGAACGGAGGGCAGAGAGGGAAGAAAGATGCAAAATCTCGGCTGGTCAGAAGCTGACCAAGTCTGAGTCTGTCGCGGGAGGGTTGGGGTGGGGAGAAGCCAATGTGGGGCCGGGTAGGCAGCTGGCAACCTCGGAGCTGAGGCTGGAGAGAGGGCCAAGGGCACTGGCGTTCTATCTGGTGGCAGCCAGGAGTCATCGTAGGGGCCTGAGAGGCAGAGGCAGGCCTGGGTGGGGGGGTGGTCAGAGAGAAGAGAGGACGTGGAAGGAGGAGGAAGAAGATCCAGGGAAGGAGGGGGGAGAGGGCTTTGCAGCAGTGAAAGCTGCTGGGAGCAGATAAGGCGGTACGGCAGCGGGAGGGATTAAAGCTCCGAGGGGCCAGGGCGGGGGCGGGGGCGGGGTGGGGGGAGGCGAGAAGGAGAGGGCTGAGGGCCGGACCCCGGGGCCCAGAAGATGAGTGCGGGAAACTAGGGCTGCGAGGGGGCAGGATTTAACCAGAGACCAGACGTGGTCGTCGCCTGGTTGAGGAGTGGGGAGAGGACGGAGTCTTCCTGCTCATCTCTGCTGAGGTGGGGGACTTTTCCGCCACTGATGGAGCCCCCATACGCTGCTCTCGGGGTAGCAGAGCTGAGTGGAGAGGGACATTCCTTGGGAGTGGGAGGCTACTGAAGACTGCTGGGGAGGCGGGTGGCAGGGGCCGGCCCTGGGAGCCTCCGAGCTCTGATTAGAACTTGGACTGGACACGAAGCGCCTCCTTGAGGCGGCCAGTGGAAACCGTGTCACAAGGGACCTTGACCACAATCAAGGGTGCCCCGCCAGCCCACCGGGGGATGGAGACTCCCACTTACGTCCAGGGTGGCAAGGACCAGTGTTTCGGAGGGGGGGATTTCTCTGTGGGTAAGGGCGTGGGCACGGAGAGGGACAGTGGCTTCTCCCAGCTCAAGCCTCAGACACGATGCCCCTTACCACCCGCCACCCACCTGTTCTGCAAACCTTCCTGAAGGGTGTCTGGGGAGGGAGAAATCCCTGATCCCTACGGACGAGGGCCGAGGGCGGTTCAGAGGTGGCCCGGGCGGCGGAGGGGAGCCCCGAGGGAAGGAAGGGGAGGAGGCGGCGGAAGGGGCGAGGGCGGCGGGCGGGGCAGAGTAATTGCACGTTTGTCAGTTCTCCCGTCTCCGTCTCCGCGCACGAGGGAGCCTGTGTGGCGGTGGGTGTAGCTTCGCCTCCAGGAGTCTGTGTCTGTTGGCAGAGGTGTCAGTGTGTCTGTCTCAGGGGGTCTGGGCTCTCCCTGGACCCCCGCCCCCACGTCGTGTTTTGAGGAGCGAGGCTCTGGGCACACCCAGCTGTGCTCCGTGCTGATGCGGCAGATGTGGCGGGGCCCCAGCTGTGCCGGCTTCCCGGAGAGGGGGAGGGGCTGCAATCTGCTCCCCCGATAATGGCTGCTAAGTGCCAGGGGGAGGGGATGGAGACGGGGGTGGGAAGGAGGCCCGGTCCCCGCCACACCCCACCCTGGCCGGCCTCCCCCCAATCTGTGTTCTTGGCTCGGCCTCTTCCCCCTGGCTGGCTCCTGAAGCCCGTCCAAATTTCTCTCCACGCTCAGTCCCCTCAGTCCCTGTCCCCAGCTCTCCTGTCACCCCATCCAGCTTGGTGCCAGGGACCCGCCGCCCCCCCCCCCACCCGGCCCCCAGCTCGCTCCCCCTCGCTGATTTTACAGAATAATCTTTTTATGGAAACTGGAAAAAAAAAGCGCTAATGGCAGGAGCGCACCCCTCCCCCGCATCCCTCCCCCACCATCCCATACTTCCCACCCCAGTTCCCTCCGTTCTCCCCAGGGGCCAGCACCCTCCTACCCCTACAGGGCCAGTGAGGTCCTGGAGGTAGTGAAGGGGGACCCCAGCGCTCTCCCCTCAGGAGGCCGGACATTCCCACCGGACACTCCCACGTGCTGGGTCCTGGGATGTTCCCTTAGGGGTGGAGGGGGACTAGGCCCCTCCCAGACAGACTAGGCTTGAAGAGAGTGGAGAGCAATGGAACTTCTCTCCTTAGAAGCCCCCTCTGCACCTCAGCACAGAGACAACAGTGACCTGCTCTGTCTGGGGCAGGGGGCACACCACAGAGACCTCAGCTTCACTAGCCCCCTCCACTTTTAACACTGCCCCTGCCCCCGCCCCCACCCCCACTGGGCCCAGGAGGGGGTTCCTGGGGGCCAGGGCCTGACACAGACTTATTGGATTTCACGGTGTTTTGCTGAGAAAATAATTAAATTATCATATTTATGATGAAGCTGCCATGGCCTCTGCCAACCACTCGGAACAGAAGGGTCAGGACTGGGGGTGGAGAGGAAGGGACCGGGCCCCTGGCCCCCTGGCCCACCCCTCTCCCAGCCCTTCCCTCAGGGGCTGACCCCAGCCTAGAGGAGCCATCTGCAGCCCCCTGCGGACCCTACGCAGAGGCGACAGAAGGTCCGGCCTGGAGAAGAGACTGGAGGGACCAGGAGTGGGAACGAGGCAAGAAGCTGAGTCAAGGCAGACTGTATTGTAGATCAGGAGTGCTGAAACCCCAAGGTTGTTTCACAGGTGCTCTGACTCTGCCTGCAGGGGCCTCCAAGGGCTAGGAGGTCACACCCAGCCCAATCCCCAGGTCAGCCTCAGCCCAGCTCCGCCCCCCCCCAAAGAAAGCACATCTTTCTAAGTGCCCAGCTCCAAAGCTCTGAAATCCTGGGCTTTGATAAAGGCCCTAGCACCCTGCTGCCTGCCACCCCTGCTGGCTGCCAGGACCCCCTCCTCCCTCCCACCCACGCCCTGCACCCCCCCCCCAGTCTCTTCGGGTAATTAGATTCCTCTCAATTAGCAGATTACGATCATTACCAGCTCATCTGGCAACTAAGCTCTGCACCCACAGCTGGGGAAAGGGGGGGGCACCAGGAGGGGCACACGGGGGTCACGGGTGAACACCAGAGAGAGCTGGGTTTCTCTGGGGCTTCAGGAATGTGGAAGGAAGACTGAGAACCCTCCACCTACCCACCCACCTGCCGGAAGAGGGCAGAGCCAGAGTGTGGGAGGTGGCCAGGGCTCCTCCCCTCCCAGAATGGAGTAGCTCCCACTGTGCTTCTGGAGAGAAAGGCAGCAGCTCAGGCCCATCCTGCCTGCCAGGGACTAGAAGACAAGAGATCCGGCCTCGGGCGGGGGAGAATACCCCCATCCCGCCAAAAGCCAAGCTGGGAGCAGATGGAGCTGGCAAAGTGGAAAGCGGGCCGGGACTGGGCAGGAACCAAAGAGACCGGGCACCAGGTGATCCAACCTTGGGCCCTGGGCTCCCAGGCCCAATTCCCATGCCTGCCGCCTGCACCCCACTGGCCAACTGAAATCCCTCCCCCTTCCCCTTGGAACCCTTACACTACGGAGCCTGAGCCAGGCCCAGTGAAGGGGAACAGGGAGCCAGCATCTGGGTGAAGGCAGGGCCTGCAGGCTAGGAGCCTAGAGGGCCTTCCTCCAGAGCGGCAGAGAGGCTGAGGCTGTAGGAGGGGGAAATTTACCAGGGCTCCAGATTCATTATTCATGAGCCCGCAGCAACAACTCCAATTTAAATGCTAATGTGGGGGGGCCTGACTCAGCTGCCCCCCTTCCACCATCACCCCCGGCCCAGGCACAAGCGGAGTCCGTGCTGGCTCCAGGGTTCACCCGGGTTTATTAGGGAGTGGAGAGGGAGGCCAGAGTCCTCCAACCACCCACGTTGCTCCCTGCAAGTGCGCGTGTGGAGAGCCTGCCTGGACAGAGGC
Organism: Bos indicus x Bos taurus; assembly: GCF_003369695.1. Lineage (NCBI taxonomy): Eukaryota > Metazoa > Chordata > Mammalia > Artiodactyla > Bovidae > Bos > Bos indicus x Bos taurus. The sequence continues at coordinate 107,337,124 of NC_040077.1, read as the reverse complement.
TGGCCATGCAGGCAGGCAGGAGCCTCAGGGGAGCAGATGGGAGTTCAGGGGGGCCTTCTGGCAGGCCCCCTCAAAGGATGATCTGGTTGGTGAAGCTGCGGCTCAGCTCCTTGTGTGGCAGAACAATCGAGTTCAGGATGAGCACCTCGGCAGGGATCCGGACGCGGCAGCCTGCAGTGTGGACCAGGGCACCAGGGAGAAGCCGTGGGGAGGGGAGGGGAGGGGCAATGAGCTGGGGGCCACCGCCATCTGGGGGTGGGGGGGACCCCTCCCTGCCCATCTGTGCCCCCTGCGACTCACACAGGACCTGACACACAGCAGATACTGGGTAAATGTTTGCTCAAGGAATACACACACAGACACACAGGCACACAAACGCTCCCACAGGGCATGGCCATCACCTGTGGAAGTTTCTCGCAGCCCAGCACCCCGGGAAGCATACCTAGTATAGTGATGGCAGGCAGCAGCTTCCCGTCCTTGAACAGGCTCTCACTGTCCATGTGGGCTCGGGGGTCGTTGGGATTGGGGTCATTGGGGGTACCCTCCACACGGGCCCAGCGCCCCACGGTGCTCCCCCAGCCCACGATGCTGTGCAGAACACACGTGTGCTCCTGACAAACAGCACGAAGGGAGTGAGGGGCCAGATGCACAGCCCATGGGGTGCACTCCTCCACTTGGCCTCTGGGGGTGCCACGTGGGCAGCGTGGGCCTGGATGCCTACCTGCAGTGTGGCTCCGTGGAGGACGATGCTCTCTCGGAGCCGCACGCCCTCACCTATGGTCACCCCCTCCCCGATGGAGACGTTGGGGCCCAACTGTGGAGAAAGCACAACCATAGGCCTTGGAGGGCCCCAAATCCAGTCCCCTCACAGAAAAGATAAAGGGGAAGGGACCTGCTTGAGGCCACCCTACAAGCTGTGCACGAAGGAGAGACCCCACCCTGAGCTCGGGAGAATCTGTACCGCCCTACCATCTGATGGCCACCTCCCTTCCTCCCTTCCTCTGGGCTGGGCCACTGCTTACCACCGCCGATGGGGCCACCTTAGCAGTCGGGTGGATGTAAACATTTCCTAGAAGCAGAAGAAAGGACTGGGGGCAAATGCCCCTAAACCACACTTGGTTCAGGGAGTGTGGGACTGAGACTTCACCTCTGGATCTGTGACCAGGAGTCACAGCTCAGAGGGGAGGGGGGCTGAGCTGGGGGGCAAAGGTTATGGATTGGGGCAGGATGGGTACCTCGAATCCGTGGACCCCCTGGCGTGTGCTTGGCCAGGCGTTCTGGGTGAGTGAGCTGGTACTGGCTCAGATAGAGGCGGGAGGCATAGAGGGCTGAGCTGGGGGCCAGAAAGTGGAATGGGGGCTCAGGGGCCAGCAGGGCCTGCGCCCACTGCCCCAAAGTCTCAGATGACCCAACCACCCCATCAGAGGCCACTCCCATACCCTGCGGACTTGATCTGGCTCCAGATCCCGTCAGTGAGGTGCACATAGATCTGGCCCTGCCCGGCCAGGGCGGAGAATACGTCCTGCTCCAGGCGGATGGTACCTGCCCCGGGCCATAGGCCTGAAGAGTCCTCCCTGGCACAGAGGGAGAGATGCTGACATCAGTTCCCCAGCTGAGCCCGACTGGGGGCCAACACAATCTCCTGGGGACAGGGATCAGAGAGAATCCCACCACCTCTCCAGGTCTGGTCAGATCTGCTCCAGAAGGATGCTCACATCTCAGGAAGCTCTCCTATCACCCTCACACACATCACCCGCCTCTCTCCACCCCCACCCCCCGAGTTGCTATGTCCCCAGGCACAGACCTGCTGCCCATCCTGCCCTACATCCAGAGGGAGTTCGACCAGACCTAGGTTCTCCCCACTTTTCCCATTCTCCCCGCCATCCGCCCTCCCTCTCAACTGGATGGAATGAAACACAGACAGACTCACCCCAGAGGAAGGCAGCTGGTGAGGGCAGAGACAGTCACAGAAAGAGAGGGAGAGAGAGAGAGATGGTGGAGATGCCAGCTCAGCAGAAACAGAGAGGCCAGGAGAGATGGAGAGAAAAGCAGAGATGGGTGGGAGTGAGAAGATGGTGATGCGTGAATGAGGCATGAGATGGGAGATGGGCAGGGGAGGAGAGAGTGAAGGCACGGATCCACAGAAGGAGCAGGTCCCAGCCTAGGACGACGACCCTGGGCTGTGGCTGATGATGAACAGGGCTCCGGGGCACTGTGCTCCAGGGGGAGCCTGGGCCTGAGAGTATGGGTGTACGCGCGCGTGCACATGTGTGCACACACACACGCCTGTGTGCACCCATGTGTGTGTGTTGCCGTCTGTTCGGAAAGGCATCTCTGGGACACTCAGGGCTTGAGAGAAATGGACCAGGAGGGGAGTGGGCAGGCAGTGACAGAAGAGGAACTGAGATGGATAAGGAAGAGGGACAGAATGAGGTTAGGAAGGGAGGGACAGGGAGGCTCGGCTGGAGATGACAAGTGGAGACAAGAAGGACAAGGAAGGTGAGCGGGTGGATGTGGAGCCTGCAGAGACTGGGGGCAGGTGGCGGGGGGGGTGGTCTGTGACCAGGGGCACTTGGGGTCACAGGGTCATGGGGCCTGCCTCACAGTTGCCCATCCTGCTGATTTCGCTGGAAGACATCCCGGAGGGGTTTCAGGGCTTCTGGGGAAAAGAGGTAGATGCCGCAGTTGATGATGTCACTGACGAACGTGCTGGGCTTCTCCACATAGTGCAGGACCTGAGGACAGAGTAGGCTGGGGCTAGGGGAGGAGAGGCCACTGCCACCACCTCTAAGACCCCCTGAGCTCCAGGTCCTCCCTGCTGCCAGAGTGGTCTTCCTGCAACGCAGACTGCCCCCGGCTGCTGGCCTTCACCTTCAAGGTAAGTCTGAACTACATGCCTTTCTCCTCCCCACTACCCAGTGTTCCCGGAACACAACTCCATGCTATCGCATACCTGCTCTGGGAATGCCCCTTCCCATCTCTTCATCTGAAAAACTAGGCTTTCAAAACCCAGTGTGAGTCCACTCTGCCCCAGAGCTGGCTTCTCAGATCCGGGCACCCCTGACCTCTGGCCACACCTCACACAGCACTAGTATCATTTGTGATGGCTGGGTTTCCCACTAGTCTGAGATCCTTAGAAACAGGGATTGTCCTTCAGCTCTACTTTTCTTACACCTAGCTAGTGCCTAGCTCAAAACTTCAAAATAAAATTTATGCATGCACATGTGTGTATACATGTATTTTTAATACTAAAGCTGGAACAAATAAAAGGGGTATGTGAAAGTCAGGCTCAGGGAGCTTCACAAACAATGACAGAGACTCTCCACCTTGCTGATTGTACTCTGACTTCCGTAATTCTGGAGACGCTACGTGGCTTCCTGCCTCCGGGCCCTTGCACATGCCGGTCCCTCTACATGCAATGCATTCCCGTCTCCTTCATCTAAACAGATCTTCTCCAGGTAGCCCTCCCCTCCCCCAGCCAGGCAAGGCTGGGTTGGGCCTCTTTTTGTGCTCTCATAGCACCCCAATCATTTATCTGTGACGCCTTCACTCTCGCAATCTCTCTAGAAGGGGTACAAGATGAACAACCGAGGACATACCCCACCTGTTTGACAAGAGTGGGGCCCACCCCAGAGTGGTGCAGCATTTCCAGAGGGGGAGTGGTTGGAGAATGATGACACACACAGGCCCTTCACCCCCTCCTCCCACGCCTGTCTCCTATCTCATGCCTCATTCACTCATCACCATGTTCTCATTCCCAGAGCAAGCACCCAGCCAGCCCCCTCTCTGCTCTCACCTCATGCGTCTGTGAATTCTCCACAATGCAGCCATAGTTGAGGGACTGTGTCCTGTTAGCCTGAAAGACACACACAGACAGTGACCTGCTAGCTCCAGAGCAGCAGGGTCTATTTCCTCTGTCTTTCTTTCCCTCTCCTATAGCACCTGGCACGCATCTCCACGGCAGACAGGGCTTCTGTCTGCAGCAAGGGTGAGAACTGATAGCTGCCGCCACCCCCTCACCCGCTCCCTGCGGCTGAGCAGCCAAAGGGCTTGGGATCTCCACCGCCATCTCCACTGCTCCTGGGGTTTCTAGCACAACTCCATCCTGACACCCATTCCCAGTCCAACCCCCTGGGCTGCCTCCCCGACCCCTGCATTCCAGAAACATTTCTGGATCACACCCCCTTGGCACCTTCCAGCCCCCCAGGGCCCTCTCACCGTGGTGCCAAGGAGCAAGAAAGGGTGTGGCTGGTGTCTGTGGACATCCAACATGGCGCTCAAGGGGAAGTCGGAGCAGACGTCAGCGTTGAGCACGAAGAAGGCTTCAGGGCTTCCAGCCAGGATCTGGTCCCGGAAATGGTAGAGACCACCCCCTGTGCCCAGGGGGGCAAATTCCTGCAGGTACCTGTCCCCAGGGACCCCAGGGCCAGCTCAGTGAGATCAGAAGAGACAGATATGAGGAGCCTGGGTAACTGACTCCTCCTGCTCCCATAGGTACACCTGCCTGCGGTCCACAGAGAAACTCAATAAACTCAGGGATTCACAGATGCCCCAATAAAAATCCTCCTAGTGTGTGAGGTAAAGTCCAGTGGATGGACCCCACTCCCAAGAACCAGAAGTTTAGGGCACTGCCCCCCAACCCCCACACCACCCATGGGCACAAACACCTGATGGGAAGGTTGAACTCCTGCTGGGCAGCTTCCAGGAACCGGGTAAGGGGCTCATCAGGCTGGTAGAAGCCAATAAGCAGAATCTCCTGCATCCCAGGGACCTAGGCATAAAGGAAGAGGTTGGAAGAAAAAAATATCTGATAGGAAAGAATGAAAACGGGGAGAAATCCCGGGTGCTGGCTGCGAAGTCTGGAGACCACAGTTTCCTTCTCAGCTGTGAGCCCCTGGGCACTCACTTTACCACTCTGGCCTGTTTCCTCCTCTGGACAATGAGGAAGTTTGGAGAAAGTCTCAGTCCCTGATGTTTTCATCTTTTATTATTCTATTATCCCCTGACCTCTCACATCTGAACTGGGGCTCACCCTAGGGAAGATTTTGCCTACCAAGCTGTGTTAAAGAATAACCCATTCATTCCCCGCACCCCATATTTATTATCTGTCAACCTGAGCTTGAGATGAGGATATAATTTATCAAGCACCTATACTATACTAGGCACTTTACAAACATGATTGCAAGCTTTGCCATCTCACAAAGCAGGTCTAATCATCTCCGTTTTTACAAATAAGGAAACTAAGGCTCAGAAAGACTAGGAAATTTGCTCATGTTCTTACAGCAAGTAGAAACTAGATTCAAATAAAACCCTGCCTGCTTCAATACCAAAAGCAATAAAGAAATTAGCTCCTCAGTGAGCAAAGGTATGAGTTCTGTGCTTTGCTATCATTAAGGTTCCCCCAGCTACAGCGTTAAATTGTCTCTAAGATTTTTGCCTGATCTCACATTTCATGCTTTAAAAATAGGAGCAGAATCTGAGCACGAGGCCAGATGAGAGACTAGGTTAGGGGAAGACAGAAGGGCATCCGTACAGAACAACTCCAGGGGGCAACATTCACATTTTCATTTGTAAATGGTGGTCCCTGAAGTTATGCCTTGTGGGAAAGTCATGGTTGGAAAAGGGGGAAATATGGATGAAGGAGATGAGCAGGAAGTGAAGTGGGAGAGGAGAGCCTATGGGGTTACCTGGGCACAAGCCTCAATATGGTGCTGGATCATAGGCACCCCCGCCACAGGAAACAGGGGTTTGGGCACCTCAAATGACAAAGGCCTGAAGCGAGTCCCTGGGAGAGGAGAAAGAAGCACATTTCAGCTTCCTGCCTCCTTCTGCACCCACCCAGTCAACCACTTCAGCCCAACCTCCTCCCCTCATTCCCCTGGCTCCTCACCCTTTTGAGGGCCTCCAATCAGGATCACAGCTTTGAGCATGATGGCGATTGCTACCTAAACCTCAAATCCCAACAGAGAAGTTAGGCTCAGATCTCACACCTCAACCCAGGAACCTGATTCATATCCTAACTAGGCCCCAAACCCCAAATAGTAACACTTAGCCCTCTCCAAGGATGTAAATCCAAAGTTCAATATGCACCTGCCCGGGACACAACACCTCATATATTTCACACAACTCAAATCCCAGCCCAGACTCCAGCTGGCCTTCAAACCCCACAATGAATCCACCCAAATTCTGAAATTCACACCCCACAATTTGACCCCTAACAGTCTTCTCTCTGGCCTCAGATTCAGCAAACTCAGAAACTCAGCAAGATACACCCTTCTCAGATCTCAAACCTCAAGAAACCTAAACTCCAAACCCATCAATTCCCAATTGTTGCATCCTGACTAGATCTTAAGCCCTGTACCCCAACAGTGAACCCTGAATATTGAACCTCATACCCTGAGTCCCAAATATCTAACTACAATCCTAAGAATGCCTCCCAAGTACTGAACTAACACTGATGCGTATATAATGCATCCCAAATTCAATTTAAAATAAACCTATATAGGCTGAACCTGAATCCTAAAACTAACCTCTAGGTGATGAACCCCGAATCAAAAGACAGATTCCTTTAGCGTCCCAAACACCGAACCTACCAAGCCCTGAGCACCGATACTGACGACAAGTACTGAATCTCTGGATTCGGAGAACTGATTGTTGACCCTCTGAACCCCACAACTGACTAATAAATCCTAGCCTCGCGCAGCCAGAGATTGTGGTACCAACACAAGAGCGTTAGGGCGGAGAGCCAGTCGAGACCTCCGAGCCGCTCTCGGTCTACCGTCCTCTGCCCGCTAATCCTTTCGGCACCCCTCCATCAGCTCCCTTTACCACTAGTCCCCTTTCGCTAGATCTGTCGCCCGCTACTGCTCACTCCTTCCGCGCACGTGTCTTCTCGCAACTCGCGAGAACTCCTTCGCAGAGTCTGCTGGGAATTGTAGTTCTTAACTATCCTCTTGCTTTCTACCAAGAGCCAGGAGGTGAGATTTATGGGAGAGCACGGGGGCCTGGCCAAGGAATCTAGTGGGCCGGATCCAAATTAGAAGAATGGAGCCTGAGAAACTGAGATTGGAATTTAAGATTAGGTCCTGAGCTGTCTGGGAAAAGGCCCAGGGGTATCAGCCAAAGCAGAGAGCCAGGTCCCAGGGAAGAGCGAGGCTAGAGACCTGAGGGAGTGTGGCCAGTCTTGAGATGGACGGGGCCAGAGTGCAAATCCCCCAGGAGAAGGTGGGGCTTGAGCTATGCAAACGAAGAGAAGGCAAGTGATAGACTTCGTAGTGCAGGAACTTTTTGACCGTGAGAGAAGTCATATCTCAGATTCCCTGTCTGCAAAATGAACCACTGGACTAGGCACCTTCCAAACATTCTGATCCCAACTTTCTGTGACCTTGGTGTGTTGATCTGGAATAAGCGTGGGTGCAAGTGCAGGGGAAATGGCGTCTCAAAAGAACAGAATAGACGCCGAGGGTCAGAGAGCAGCTTTATTAAGCAAGATGAAGGAGGGTGGTCTGACCCACCCACCCGGGGCTCCGGCCAGGGCGACGGGTCTGAGGGTTCCTTTCAGGCCACATCCACGCGAGCGATGGATGGTCCATGCCCAGGCTGTTCTCCACTTACACCTCGTACTTGCCGCTGTCCTCCGGCGTGGCCTGGCGGATAGTCAGCGTCGCGGTGGTACTGCCGATCTCAAAGAACACTCTAGATGGGAAGAAGGGGAGGGCAGGGCCTGGGGTCAGTTTACGCGGGTTCCGCCCGGGGTACTGAACTCCATTCTTCGCCTCCCAGTTCCCCGCCCCCGTCCCACTCCCGCCAATTTCTGGACCCCCGCCCCGCCCAAGCTCCCGCTCCAGGTGCTGTCCTTGCGCAAGTCCTCGCCCTCACCTGTAGTCTTCTTCTCTTCCCCGTTCTTGGCCCAGGCCACGTCGGGCGCAGGCTTACCCAGGATCTCGGCAATCAGCGTTACCTTGGCGCCTTTGCGCGCCTTAGTGTTTATCCGATCTCTTCTGAATCTTCGCTGGAACTAGAGGAAGGGAGAGGGACTGCCACCCAGTAAAAGGACCTAGAGATGAGGCAGGCAGGGCATCACCTCCCCAGCTAATACCCATCTCTAAATACTAGATGGATTTAAGCTCGCTGTGTGATGGTGGGCAGGTCTTTAACCTCGCTGGGGCATCATCTCCTCAACTGTCAAGCGGGACTAATCCCGCCCTTCGCAGAGGTTAATGAAGAAGGATCAATAGAGATTCTAGGGCTGAAAATCTGGAAATGTTCGCACATCTAGCGATGCCTCGGAAATTGCCCTGGGCTGAGAGCCAGAAGACCAGGGCTCTAACCCTGCCTCTGCTTCTGGCTCGCAGTGACCTTGGGGCCCTGGAATAGCGTGACTGAAGCCCTTAGCGGACTTCATAGGCTGGATGGGATGGAATTCTGTGGGTAGGAAAGGAGTACGCGCACGGCCGGCGCTGCGCCCTGGTCTGCGGCTCAGGCTGTGCGGGGGCTGGGCCACATCCCCAGGAGGACTCGGGGAGGCCCAGCGGTAAGCGCAGCAAGACCAGGCTGTGGGCGCCCGCCAACTGGTGCTACTCCGCGCGGTGACGCTGCCCCCAGGGCGCGTAGTACCTTCCACAAGGATACGCGCCGAGTCGGAGCACTGGCCGAAGGGGTTGGTTACGTTCACGCTGTACTGGCTCAGATCTGCCATCTCGCCATCGTGCACCACCAGTGCCACTACGTCAGGGTCCTTGAAGACATAACGACACTTGGGCCCGTCGCGCAGCTCCTTGCGGTCCTTGCCGCAGCGGATGAATAGGTCCGGGAAAGCCGAAACGCGGCAAGTCAGCTTCGCCGCGCCGCCCTCCATCAGCAGCACCACGTCCTTCAGCGGCTCCAACACTCTCGGTGGCCCCTTCTCGCGCAGCTCCTTCCAGGACCTACCCGCACGGTCCAAGTCAGGCCCCAAGCTCTCATGACACGGCCCGGGCCCACCTGCAGCCCTGTCCATCCGTACAGCATCCCTTGCTCCCCATCCACCACCCAGCCCACTAGACCCTTAAACGTGTGGGGGTGGGTAGGGAAGGCAGCCGCTCCTGAATTGTTAGTAAAATTGTCTTCTCTGGCAGCCACCCCTCCACCCCTCAGAAACCGCTCTACTCTAAGTCCAGTGACCCTACAGGTACATGACACTGTGCTCAGTCAGTATCAGTTCAGTCACTCAGTCGTGTCCGACTCTTTGCGGCCCCATGGAGTGCAGCACCGCCAGGCTTCCCTGTCCATCACCAACTCCTGGAGCTTACTCAAACTCGTGTCCATCGAGTTGGTGATGCCATCCAACCATCCATCCATTCTCCTCCCGCCTTCAATCTTTCCCAGCATCAGAGTCTTTTCCAATGAGTCAGGTCTTCGCATCAGGTGGCCAAAGTATTGGGGTTTCAGCTTCAGCATCAGTCTCCCCAACCCCCCAAATACAGTCTACCCCCATCCCCCAAATGCAGTCGTGAGCGTTCTGCAGCTCCAGCTCCCTTCCTCCAGCAATTCTCCAGAGCTCCCCCTTACCTGTCGTCCTGGTAAGAGGCCTGGATGCGAATGGCTGCTTTCTGAACCTGGGGGTCATTGATATCCAGCATACATCCAGGGGGAGGGGCTGCAGCGGAGCAGAACACAGCCGCTGGTTTTCTGGCAGGAGCTGGGGAGCAGGAAACAAAGAGGTCTAGGTTGACACAGAGATTCCGAATTTCAGCCTTTTCCCTGTAGGTTCAGAACATCCCCCTATGTGAGAGTGTCTAGGCTGACCTGAAGATCTAGACTCGCTGTGAGGGCTCAGCTTCACCCTGCTGGGTGGCAGGCGGCATGGCCTTCCAAACGGCAGGGCCAGGGCACAGGTAGTTGCTCAGCCCCAGGCCCAGGTTTTATACATGGCTCCCCTCCTTGCCTTCTTTGGCGAGGCTGCCCCAAGCCCCCGGGGACCCAGCCTCCATTCCCTGACCCACACAGTCTCCTTATTTAGCCTGAGGATGCCTGGGATGCTAGCTCAGCCACTGGGGCAGCCCTCAGGGGAAACCTGGGTGGCTCTGGGGTGCACCACACGTCAGCACCCAGAGAGCTGGGCAGCTGGGCATGGCCCCATCCCCTTCCCAGAGCAGGGGCTATCCATCTCACTTCCAGGAGAACTAGGCACAGCTTCAGGTCGACAGGAGACTCAGCTCCCTGCTGGGGAAGTTTACACTCAGGTCAGTCCCTGGAGAGAGAGACAACATGTGGGTCCTGGACACAGTCAGTTAAGGGGTGTGAGTGTTTGTTGGAGGTGCCCTTGAATAAAGCCAGAGTGGTGATGGGCTTCACTGTCCAGCTAGCCAATTATGAGAGGCCCACGTGGCAGTCAGGACCAATCTGGAAACACCTTACTCCCCCCAACCCCAGGAGTCTAGGGTTGTCATTTCCACGCTGTGCCTCCTGGTGGTAAACAGATAAACCTAGAAGGGACCTTAAGGATTTTTGAGAACAGCCACCCCTCCTGCTGCCCCATTCCCACACTCCCCTCCACGGGACATCGTAGGGTCTGGCTGCGCTACACTGTCCCTGGAGATTGGCACTGACTCTGACCCTCTAGGTCTGCCCAAGCTCCCTCCCTGGGCATAAGCTGGTGTATAGGGGCATCAGACCACCAGGGGTGAGGGGGCTAACTCCTCTAAGATTTGCCTGGAGTCCAGTCCACCCAGGCCAGGGCACTAGATAAGCCTTGCTTCCCTTCACTGTAACTGCCTGCCCAGGTGTGGAGCGCTGTCAGCTTTTGATCAGAGCAGTTTTGACACGGCTCTGTTGACATAAATTACCTTTGCTCCTCCAGGTTTGGAACAAGCAGTTCACATGCCATTTCCAATGGAGATGAGAGGGAAGCTCAAGATCAGAGGGGGGACGGGAGAAGAATTTTACCATTTATCAAGATATGAGTTCAGGCACCTCATTTTTATATGAAAACACTTGCAGTGTGTAGGGGATTAGAGACTCTCACAGGCAAACTGTATATCTTCATCGCTAAAATGGCAGGTGGTAAAGGTGGCTCTCTGGCCCCTTCCAGCTGGCCCTAATATTCTGTTATTTTATGATGATGGGGTTTGGCTCTTCCCTTGTGTCCTGAGAAGCCAGAGAGGCTGGGCTGGGCAAAAGGTGGTTTGGACTACAGCCAAGGGAGCCTCAAACTTGATCAGCAACACACCAGCACCAGCTCAATGTGCTCACGGTGAAAGGCTTTATTCCTTTTACATGGCCAAGAACAGAGTTTTCAGTCTGGGGAGGGACAGTGGGGCACAGTCCCTCTGGACACAAGAACTGGCTCCCCCTCCATCCACCTCAGGGCAGGGCAGCCCAGTTACAGGACCCAGTGATCCTTCTGTGGCACTGCAGGAGGGCGGCTAGAGTCAAGGTACCTTAGCACCCAGTGGATCCCTGGCTTGCCGTGGGAATAAGAAGGGCCAGACTTAGTGTCCCTGGGCCCCAAGAAAATCCTTATCTATGGCCCCATCGCAGCAGGCGCACTGACGGCACTCACAGCTGTTTGGTGTGAGTGTGCTGATTGGTGCTCTGACACAGAGCGTGGGCGCGTGAGCCTGCCCTGCTTTCCTCTACAGCTCTTTCACCATCTGCTCTCACCAATCATCATGATGAAACCCCCTCTGCTCCAGGGGTCAGGACAGAGCTGCCCTGTCCCCTGAACAGAGTGAAGAAGGCTGAGCCAGGATGGGGGTGTGGGCTGGTCCCTTCCAGAGCCCAGCATCCTCCCATTGCGATGATGGAACATGTGAGAAGAAGTCGGGGCCACCCATATAGTTAGAGGCTGGGGGTGGGGATTCAGTGGTCCTGCCAGGATTTCAGAAACTTTAGAGGGAGAAACACACCCACATCTTTCCTTTCTCAAGAAATAAGGGACAGGTGAGGGGCCAGGAGGGTCAGAGGGCAGGGGAGGAAGGTCCTAAGGTGCTAGGTGGTATACCTCGGTTCTCACTGGTCCAGAAAAGGCTGGAATGCCCCGTCCCAGTACCCTGGCATTGTGTACGCGCTGTACCCCCCAGTCATCCCTCCCCATAGACCACACACATAGGTCCTGCTGCTTGCTGTTTTTATTTTCCTTGTGACAGATAGACAGACAGCTGCACAGACAGCTGGATGGCTGGGGGTGGGGTGGGGATGGTCAGGACAACATAGGCAAGAGGGATTGGATGGCAGGGAGACTTCATAAAAGTCAATAAATAAATAAATATGAATGAGAAGGAGGGTGAAGGCCACAGAGAGGCGGTGGGGACATCCTCGGGCCAGCGCAGAGGGCCCAGCGCTGCGTTCACCGGGATAGGAGGAAAGCGCTGCTGGCTTGAGACCCCGCCTCCAGCCTTCAGCCCTCCACGCTTCTCCTTCTGGGGAGGCTGGCAGCTGGCCGCGCGCCCCCACCTGAGTCCTCTCTCCTCTCCCTCTCCCACCTCGCTGCCCTCTCTCACATACTGCCTCTGGCTCTCTGGCACTGTCTCCACGTCCTGTTCCTGCTTCAGTGACACTCCCAGCCCCTGGCCTGTAGACACCCCGGGCTTCCCCCATTTCCTCCTCTCCATTCATTCACACCCTCTTGGGTTGGTTCTCCCCCAGATGCTCAGTCTCCCTCCCCCGGAACCTCCATAGAGTCTCCCCCTCCCTATGCCTCGGCTTCTTTTCCTCACTTGCCCATTCCCTCCTTGTCCCTCTTGACCTGATCCTGACCCCACCCAGCCTGGCCCATGGGTCTCCGGCTCTGACTCCAGCTGGGTGGCATTGGCCGAAGCCCAGGGTCTCTGTCCCCACAGGTCCATGAGGTAATAGCCCGGCCGGATGTTGGTGCTGGTGGTGTCCGAAGCCCCCCTGGGCCCACCCGGCTCCACGGGGGCCCTGGAATGTCCCGGGGCGTCAGCGGGAACCCCAAGTCGAAGCCCGCAAGGCCGGGCTGTGGTCCGAGGCGCTAGGGGCTGCCTGGGTAAGAGCGGAGCAGCACCTTGTGGCGGGTGGCGGCCTCGGCCCTGCGGCGCCGCTGCTCGCCCAGGAACTCCTTGAGCCGGTTGGTGGTGAAGGTGAGTGTCTGGCGGCGCAGTTTCATCAGGTAGGCATCCTGCAGCCACGGGTGAGCCAGGCAGTCCTGCACGGAGGGCCGGCTCCTGCCAGGCCAAGCCAGGGACAGTGAGGCTGGAGGCATGGCTCCCAGAGGAGGACAGACTCCACCCTCCCAGAGACAGGACTCCCAATCCTGGATTCATCCCTAGGGAATGAGCCTGGACATCTCTGGGACTCAGTTTCCCAGTCTCTGAAATGGGGACAATGATTCTGCCTGTGTCATAGGGCTGTTACGGGCTTTAAATGGTGGCAGAACAGCCACTTAGGAGAAGTAGGCGTAGTAACCGTAGTAATAGCAGCAGCAGTGTATTATTGGTGTGGGGTAGGAGTTGGGGGGCTTAGGTGTGGGCTGGGCCAGGGCAGTGTGAGGCTGGGAGAAGGTCATGCTGGGAGGCTGGCAGGTGTGAGACCCACTCACCAGGGATGTACTGAGAGGACCTTTCGCAAGAAGAGGGTGGCACTCTGGGATGTGTTGGGATACAGCTGGAAGGCATCAAAGCGGCCCCCCACAATGCGAGCCTCTGTTTCCTGGGGGTCTGGCTCATAGAATGGGGAGCGTCCACTGAGCCTGCAGAGGAGACAGTTCAGTTAAGAGATGCAGACTGAGGGTCAACTCACAGGTCCAGGGGGACAGTAGTGTGGGGATTTCTAGGGGCACAGCACTCGGGGACAAGGATACCTGGATATTTGTGTGTGTACATGCATGTGTGTATGTGTGCATGACTAGTGCACATGCATGTGTGGGTGGGGACGTGGGGGTGCAGGCAGAGGGTGGGGCCTGGGGGCACTCACATGATGTAAGTGAGCACACCCGCTCCCCAGATGTCCGTGGCAGAGCCGATGGGGTCTCCCTTTACCATCTCAGGAGCTGACAGGAGACAAGAGCCCATGGTGAGCCAGCTTCCAGGTGGCAAGGGACCAGAGAGAGGCAGAGTACGCCACTGGGGGCTTGGGAAGCAGGACGGTGCCCAGGTCACCAGACAATGGGTACAAGCAGAGCAGCAGGCCCCGGATACTGGTGGGCTGCATGGCCCCCAGGCGAGACTTGGGGCACCTGAGGAATCATCCCAGGCACTGAATGTGTATGTGTGGGGGTCCCCAGAACTACAGAGGAGCTAAGAAGCAGATGATCACAAGCTGTCTCAGATCAGCTCCAAAGGTAGGCGCTCATTCACGAAGAGTATGGCCAACACCGAGATTAAGAGCCTCTGAAATCAGCTGGGCTGGCTCTAATCCCAGCCTGCCCCTTCTAGTGACAGGACCCTGAGCACTGTACTAAACCCATCTGGCTTTCCGTTTCCTCCTCTGTAAAGTGTGGCTTGCACAGTTATTCTAGGGAATGGAGATGATGAACAGAGTATTTAGCAGGTAGCTAAATGGTAGCTAGTTTCCCTTATTTATATAAATTAATAATCAATTCTCCTGTGTTTATCACATCCTGGGTCTACCATGTACACTGATACTGAACAAACACCTCCCTGCACCTCTGTTTCCTCATCCGTAAAATAGAGGTAATATTATGCCAATCTCCAGGGCTACTGTGAAGAAAAATTGAAAAAAATCCATGGAAAGGACTTAATTCGCGGCTCACATACAGTAAGCACTCAATAAATGCCACGTGTGTGGGTGAAGTGGGGTGAGCCCTGGCTGCTGCCCCTTTGCGAGTACCCCATTCCCCCCTTAGATAGCATGGTGCCCTCACCCATGAACTCCAGTGTGCCCGTGCGGTGACCCAGGGGCCGCAGAGCCTGGGGGTTGTAGGGCTGGGCACTGCCAAAGTCCACGATCTTGAGGGCGTTGTCAGGGGCCAGCAGCAGGTTGTCTGGCTTGATGTCCAGGTGCAGCACGTGGCGGCCATGGAGGTAATCCAGGCCTTGTAGCAGCTGCACCACATAGGTGGCCACATCATCCTCTGAATACCGGAATCTGGAGGGATGGGGGTGTCAGGGGACAGCCGAGCCCAGCTCCCCCACCCCAGCTCCCTGCCCGCCCAGATGCCCAGCCACCTGTCGCTGAGCCCACAGAGAAGCTCCCGGTTGCCGCAGCTCTCGGCGATGAGCACGAGGTAGCGCGGGGTGATGTAGGCTTCGTGCAGGGCCATAAGCCGCTCGTGGTGCAGGGTCCTCAGCACCTCGTACTCCTGCAGGACCTGCCGCTTGCCCTCGGCCGCGTATGGCACAATCTTGGCCACGAATGTTCGCCCGGTGGCATTCTCCCGGCAGGCACGCACCACACCAAAGCGACCCCTATGCATTGGGGGGCATATCATAGGCTCAGAGGAGGGAGGGAGCACTTGAACTGTGCCAACTAAGCAGAGGGTAAGCAGGGACCACTGGGAGCAAGGATGCTGTGGTTCCCAGGGTGGGCCCTGGAGTTCACTCCTGGGATCCTGGGTTTGAGTCCCAGCTCTGCTCTTCACTGACTCGGCACTTCAGGCATATCCTGTAACCTCCCCAACCCATCCATGGAATGGAATAATGCAACGTCCCTCTTTAGTTTTCAGTTGTAAAAATTAAGATCACGAGGCCAAAGCACTGGGCATGACGCCTGGCACAGAGAAAATCTGAACTTACTCAGGCTAAGGACCCAGATCTCATCTTCCCAGGCACCCCCAACTCCCCAGCCAGGCTGGTCTTCTCTCTGAACCCCTGTTGCTGCCAAAGCTCCATGTACTCCCCACCTCTGTCCTCCTTCCCTCCCCCAGCCCTGGTCCCGCTTGCCTGGCCTTCTCCTCCAGGAAGGTGTATGGTTTCTGAGGAGGGCCCTGTCGAAGAGTGGTGCCCTCTGGCTTAGGAGCCCTGGGGGGACCACCCCCAGGGGAGCCAACCACCTCCTTGGCTGGGCTGAGGCTCCGCACAGTCACTTTGGTGGGCTCAGGAGGGGGCTCGGGGGCTGGGGGCTCAGGGGCTGGTGGTGCAGACACAAAGGAGGTCACCATATACAGGGGCATTGAGGAAGAGGCTGTTTTCACCACTTGAGGGGCAGAGGCTGGGATGGGGGTCCCAGTGTCAGGGACGGAAGACTTGGGCTCACTTGGGGAGTCCTGGGCACTGGGTGGGGTAGGTTCTACTTGCTGGGCAGCCTGCAGGCCCCGGTGCTTTCGTGGGGGGGTTTGGGGTGGTGGACCCACAGCCTTGAGGGAGGACAAGGCCTGGCTGGGGGGTGCTGGAGAAGATGAAGGGCCGAGAGGGGCTGCCTGGGGGCCTGGGGGAGCAGGAGCTGGGGAGGGGCTCAGGGGAGGGGCCAGTGAGGTAGGAGCGTCAGGAGGCGGGGCCCTGGCTGGCCCTGAGGTAACAGGGGCATCTCTGTGAGCAGCAGATGGCAGAGCTGAGGAATCTAAGTAGAGACAGAGAAAACCATCACCATGGTGCCTCAGGGGCAAAACCAGGTGCTCCAAGAAGGGGCTGGACCTGGAGTTCAGTAACCCTGCCCTCCCTGGCCACCCCTGCCATCCCACTGACCTTGCACGCCCCTGACGAGGACCTTCTCAGAAGGGTTGCTGAAAGGCCCTTGCCCAGCACGGTTGGCACAGGCCACACGGAACCTCACAGCCATGCCGACTGGTAGGTGGGTCACGTTGTAGTAGCAGTCGGGGATGCCCGAGCTCACGGGGTGCCAGGAAGACTCCCCTACAGGCAGCATGGGGCAGGGGCTGAGGCCACAGAAGAGGTGGCCCAAGCTCCCAGTGCCATCTGTGAGGAGCTCAGGGAAGGTACTTGTCTCCCCAACTTCACCCTCCACCTGCCCCCCACCCCTGACCAGCCTGCCAGTCCCTCACCATCCACCCGCCGCTCCAGCGTGTATGTGCAAGGCGCCTTGCTGTCTCCCGGCTTCCAGAGCACCAGTGCTGTGTCCTGGTAGGTCTGGGGCACCTCAGGAGGAGCTAGCTTTCCTGGGGTACCTGGTGAGAGAAGTGGAGCCCCAGTGAGCCCCTGCACCCCATCGAGTCCTGTCCCACCACCCACATCACTGCCTCCTGGGTCCCTGCCCTGGACTCACGAGCCACAGCCACGGTACAGGAGCTGGTGATGCTGCCAAGGACGTTGGTGGCGGAGCACTCATAGAGCCCCGCATGCCGCTTGCCCGCCCGGGGGATGCTCAGTAGCTGACGACCATCTTTGCAGGACACGATGATCACCGAGGGCTCTGACCGCAGGGACTGCTTGTCTGCGGGCAAAAGAGGAGAAGGACGGGCTGCAGAGTGAAGTAGCACATGTGTCCTCTGGGCCCCCTCAGCTGCCACTTCCCGCTGAACATCCCCTGGCCGTGGGGCCACCTGCCTACTCCTCTCTCTCTGGAGGAGATGTGATCGCCTCACCTTTCATCCAGGAGATGTGGGGTGCAGGGCAGGCTGCCGGCAAGCAGAGCAGGGTGGCTGCCTCTCCCTCCAGCAGCACCTGGTCCTTGAGTTTGATGTGGAAGACTGGGGGAAAGTCTGAAGCGACAGCAAAGATGGTCATGGGTCTGCGGGAACCCCGGCTCCCTCACCGCTGATGGAGGGGAGGAGGCATGTGAGAGCTAGCACTGCCTGCAGAGGGCAGAGTGAAAGGCCATCTCTTCCCAGGCAGATGGGGGAAGGAGGTCTTGCCTTTGAGAATTTCCTTTGGGGTGAGCATGACTTTCCCAGGCACTTGCTGTGTGTATAACTATCTTTTCCCTTCACTGATTATTGAAGACATGTCGTAGTTGCTACCTTGTATGTTTGTAAGTCACTTTAAGCACAGCTTGGCACTAAGTAAGTGCTCTACAAACACCTGGTTTTGTTTTATTTTTATTTGACTATGCTGCACGGCATGCAAGATCTTAGTTCCCTGACCAGGGATTGAACTCGCGCCCCCTTGCAGTGGTAGCAGAGTCTTAACCACTGGAATGCCAGGGAAGTCCCTATAAGCACTTGCTAAATAAGATGAAAACAAATATTGAAAAACTACAATGGTTAAGCTCCTGCAATACCCATTCATTCTGGGGTACATTAGGACAAGTGACAGGAGCTGGTGACCTGAACTGAGACTCCCAAGACTGAACATACATTCAGTCAAAATGTGCAATTTCAAAAGACCTAAAGTCAAGGCAAACCTGGGGCAGACCCTGAAAGTGTGTCAGTCTCCCCCATCCCTTGTCCCCCCTAGGGTCTGGGGCACCTGTCCCAGACCTTCTACACCCTCCTACAGATCAGCTAAGTGGCGAGAGCTTTTGAAACGGAAAGACACCGTGTCTACATGACCTTAGACCATGTCTGTAAATTGAGGAAAATAACACCAAACTCACAGAGTTGTCATGAGCATTCAAAGAGGCAAGTAAAGCGCTTAGCAGATGTCTAATATATAATAAACGCTCATAGATGCTAGCTTCTATTGTTGTGATTATTATCTCGTTAACATGCCCAGTGGAGAAGCCAGCACAGACCCCCAAAGAGGCTGTTTCAGCAAAGCTGGCTTCACAGCAGGCTGGTGAATGGGCCCACGGCAGGGCTGCAGATGGCTACTGTCTTTGCTCCAGGTCTTTGCTGGCCTTGTGGCTCATTAGTGCCCTGAGGATTTGCACTTCTGCTCCCTGGGAATGTCTTTTTAGAAAAATCCCATCCTGGTCTGGTGATGGTAGTGGTGTGTGTGGGGGGTGGATTTCTTTCATGTGGACTGAGAGGTAGATACACCTGGGAGCCCTGGCTCCTGCCTGTCTGCGGAACCAGCAGGGGGCGGGATGTGGATGAGCTGGGAGAAGAGGATCTGCAGAAGAGGCTGACAGGACGTCAGCCTGCCCCTTTTCCCACTGTACCCCAGCGCTCCCCTAGGAGGGCTCCCACACCCAGGTGCCATCAACATAAAGGGAATATGGTTTTGTCAATGACCACCTTCAGATCAAGGAGGATACTGGGTAGCGGGGAGAGAGACGGAGCCAAGGAGAAGGAGAGATGAAAAGTGACCCTGGTCCAGCTCTGCCAGTCCCACTCATGATCCTCCCAGGGGCCAGCCCGACTTGGGAAGGTGGACGTGGGACAGCCTTCTTCCCGAGGGGAGAGGGGCAGAGGATGAAGTAAGGAGACATGGCCTTGGCAAGAAACCAGCTGCACAAGCAACATGGAGTCGGGAGGGGGGGCCCCAGGTGGAAAGGGATCAACTGTCCCCAGGCCTCGGGCTGGCTTCTCTCTCTACGCAACCCCCCACCCCCCACCCCTCCTTCCCTGCCCCTGCCCCCACCGGCCGGCCTCCCTCCCTCCTCTTCCCTCACTACAGCCCCCTCCACCCACTGCCTAGAGTGAGATGCCCAGACTCCCCCACCACCAGCCAAGGAGGGACGAGGTCACATGTTCAGTCATGAGCCCTGCTGAGATGCATCTGGAACAGTTCTGAGGAGTTTTATCGGAAACTGGAGAAGAGATCTATGACTGATAAAGGCCCTGCATGTAGCCTGGTGTGGTGGGCCTGCTCCTCTCTGCAGGTTGGTCTGGAAACCCTGGCCTCCTGAACTTCTGCCATCCGTGAGTAATGCTCCCCACTTTCAAGGGGAGGACTGAGGTGACCCAGGGGGGAAATACCTCCCCCGCCGTAGCCCCGGGACGTGGGCAGAGAGATAGACCAGGGCATATCCCAGGTGTTGCTCCCCCCAGGAAAGAGCCCCGGAGGTGGCTTGTCTGTGTGCAGAGCCTTTGGTGGGGGCAGAGGGGATAGGGAGGGGCGATCGGGTGTTCAGGGCTATAGAGAAATGGAAGGTTGAAGGCACAGTCCAGACTGTGGGCCTCTAGGCTGGGAGAGAAAGAGTGTCTTTGGGAGCACGTTCACAGGCTTTCCAGATGGCTCAGGGGGTAAAGAATCTGCCTGCTAACGCTGGAGACTCAAGAAACGAGGGTTTGATCCCTGGGTCAGGAAGATCCCCTGGAGCGGGAAATGGCAACCCACCCCAGTATTCATGCCTGGAAAATTCCGTGGCAGAGGAGCCTAGCGGGCTATAATCCATGGGGTCGCAAAGAGTCAGACGCAAATGAGAACACACACAACAATCCTGTGTACACACAGCACAGGGGGCGCTGAGGGACAGGGAGTCCGATCCTGAGCTCCATCAGAATCACACCCAGGGACAGAGACCTCTGTGTGGTGGGGGTGGGCAGCTGGCCAAAGAAAGGCATTAGTACGATATCACAAAGCCACTTCTGGGCTCTGGGTGCAGAGGGTCATACAGTCCAACTTACTACCAGCTCTGTGACTTGGACAAGCTACTTAGCATGGCTAAGCCTCTGTTCCCTCACCTGTAAAATAGGCAGATGACAAGACTAGCTCCTAAGCAATGTTCGAGGGGCGAGTGAGGCAATGCTTGTTAAGTGCTTAAAGGACACTTGGTGTTGCTAATTAATGGCAGCTGAAGCAATTATGATGATTGTTGTTCTTTCCTGACTCCAGGCCCCCTCCACCACTGCCAGGGCTCCTCCAAGCTACAACTTGTAGCCAAGTTATACCCGGCTGTAACTTTTCCCTGGGGCTCGCAGGGGGCTACTCACCCAGCAGGCCTGGATTACCTGACTCACTGCGCACATACTGGTGACCCAAATCCTCCTGGACACTGCCAGAGAGGTTAGGCTGTGACAACCTCTTGTCCTTCCGCAGCCGAGAGAGGCCCCAGCGCAGGCGGCTTCGACTTTCTGCAGGAGCTGTGAAGAACCAAGCCTGTGAGCACTTGCCCAGCCACTACCAGGGAATAGAGAACTTATAGCCCTGACCCTTCCCTGGTGGTTCAGTCGGTAAAGAATCTGCCTGAAATGCAGGAAACCCAGGGTTCAATCCCTGGGTGTTGGGAAGATCCCCTGGAGAAGGGCATGGCAACCCACTCCAGTATTCTTGCTTGGAGAATTCCATGAACAAATGAGCCTGGCAGGCCACAGTCCATAGGGCCACAAAGAGTCACAAAGACTCGAAGCGACTAAGCCTCGACACCGGCCGGCTCCTGCAAGAGCCTCTATCCTTCAGCCTTCTGCCGCCCTAGTCCTGCCAGTTCTGTCCTGGGGGCCTCCAGAAATATCTCCGCTTCTTTGCGCTGGGAGTCCCTGGTCCTCTCATTCTCCCCGCACCTGACATACCAGCCTCGCCCCCCCCCCGCCAGATCCCACCACACCTGTTTACGCTTTCGCCCCCTGGGGCCCCTTCTCACCAGAGGAGCCCGACGTAGCGCTGGCCTCGGAGCCCAGGGACTCCGCGGAAGGGGTGGCGGCGCCGGCTTGGGCCGCCAGCTGATTTTGCGCGAGGTCCAGGCGCCGCAGACTCTCGCCCTCGGACGTGGCCCTGCGCAGCCGGCCGAACAGCGGCGTGCTGCGGCCCGACGCGCCCCCCGAGTCCTCGCTGCTGCCGCTGCGCTGCAACCGGCTCGACAGCCGCTCCAGCGTGGAGCTGAGCCTCCGGCGCACCGTCAGCACCGGGGAGCCCCGCGCCGAGCTGCCGCCCTCCGAGCTCTCGCCGTCCCCGCCGCGGGGCTCCCAGGCCGGGTGGCGCTGCGCGGGCGGGGTCCGCCGCAGACGCTGGGACAGCGACAGCGAGAGGCGGCGCACAAGGCCTGGCTCCCCGACCGCCCTGAGGTCCTGCACGGAGCGCGAGCGCTCGGGCCGTCGCACCAGCTCCAGCGGCGTGCCCGCCGGGCTGGGCCGGTAAATGCCGTCCTCCTCCTCAGCCCCGCGGAAGGGGCCGCGCTCCTCCGACCGCGAGCGGCTCAGCAGCCGCAGCCCCCGCGACAGGGGCGACTCCCGGCTGCGCTTGAACTTGGCCTCGAACACGGCCTCCGACTCCAGGTTCTCGATGCTGCTGCTGAGACTGCTCCCTGGCCTGCGGGGGACCGCCGGGACCCGGGCTTTTTCGGCTGGCCCTGGGGTTGCTCCGGCTCCCGGCAGCAGGCGCTTCTCCGAGGCTCCCGGAGGTGGGGAGGCCACCCTGGAGAACACAGCCGGGTGGGGCTTGGGTTCCAACCGAGATGCTGGAGACCGAGATGTAGGAGATACGACTGCGCCCTGTGGGGGGCCTTGCGCCTGGCCTGGCAGCTGGAGCGACTGCATGATCTGCGCATACGGAGTGAGCGGAGGCGCTAGGGTTTGCAGAGCTGTGGGGGGCTGTGTGGGCTTGGGGCCCCGAGCTGGTTCTGGCGTAGATTCTGGGGCCTTCTCTCGGGCAGGCTGGGGTGCTGGAGGCTGTGCAGCCTCACTGGGGGTGCCCACAGGAGGTTCTGAAGACTTAGGGGTGCTGGGCTTGGCTGCACTGGGCCGCACGGGGCTAGGTGGTTGGGCCTCGCTGAGGGCGGACAAGGAAGGAGACTCCTGCAGCTTGCGGGCCCCCAGCCGGGCCACGGGGATCTCAAGGGGTGCCCCTGCTCGGCGGTGCCGGCCCCGGGTCTCTGCCTCACCCTGCGAGAAGCTACTGCTCTTCTGCAGGCCCCGAGCCTCAGGTGGGTGCTGGTGGTGGGGTGCTGCCTCGCTGGAGGCTGCCCGCGCCAGCCGGGGGTCACGAGCCCGGCCCCCCAGGCTCTCCAGCAGGGGGCCCCTAAGGCCGCTGACCTTGCCATCATCGGGGCCACCCCTCAGCAGCCGCTGGCGCAGGGCCTGCAGCCTCTGGGCATACTCGCCCTCACCCAGGCCTCCTCGGGTCAGGCGGGTGGCCCCCGGGCTGGGGCTTCGGCGCTGCGGCAGCTCGACGGACGCTGCCTTGTGCAGGCCCCGGCCCGGTTCCCTCGGCCCGGCCCGGGGCAGGGCGCTCTCAGCCGAGCTGCCCCTGCGGAGCTCTGCCCGCCGGGGGCTGGGCCCGGACGGGGACTCCTGGCCTGGGGAGGGGAGTGCCTGAGGGCTGGGGGCCTCCTGGTCCTGAGAGGGGGCCTTTCCTTGTTCCTGCCAGTCCATGGGGGTGGCCGCCCCAGCCTCCAGGGCCCCGAGGGCCTCATCCTCAGTGGGAATGTCAGTGAGGGACACCCGGGAGCCCGAAAACTCAGGCTGCAGGGGTCGGGGCACAGAGGGCAGCTCCTCCAGCTCTTCCTCTTCAGAGTCGGATGATGACGACAGCCCTCCACTAGGGGGTGGTCTTCGGGGCACGGCCACCCACACCCGCTCCGGGGGTGCTCGCAGCAGCTCCGGGATGGGGCGCAGCACCAGGTGGCACTTGTAGCTGATCTGGGAGCGCTGGAGACAGGGTACCAGAGTCAGACCTGAGGGCCCTTTGGGGCCAAACTGACCCACTCAGGCCCACCTCATCCTCAGGGGAGAAGGCCTAACGCAGGCAGACGTGGCAGCCGAGAGAATTAAAAAGTGTATGAAGATAGATGCACAGAAGTGAGAGCATCTGACAGAAAAGGCAGCATTAGAGCAAGCTGTAGCATGTTGAAGAAGAAGGCAGAGGTGGGGCTCAGCCAAGTTTACCTGCCACCTCCGCCGGGAGAGGAATAGCTTTAGGTGATCCGTGCTCACCACTGCACCCTTTGCCTGTGCCTGTAAACCAAGAAAGAGGGCCTGAGGGAAAGTCCTCCATCAACCCTAACGCTCCGGCTTCAGCAGTGCAGAGATAACGTCCACAGGAGGGGACAGCAGATACAGCAGCATCGAGTCTGGGCTCCTCAGGCTCCCTTCCCAGGGGGGTCTGTCACAACAACTCCCACCGTCAAGGTGCCCACATGTGGACAAATTCTCTGAAGCTAAATGGAGAGGCACCTCAGGCTTCTCACATGGTGCTAGTGGTAAAGAACCCGCCTGCCAATGCAGAAGACGTTAGAGATGTGGGTTCCATCCCTGGGTCAGGAAGATCCCCTGGAGGAAGACACAGCAACCCACTCCAGTATTCTTGTTTGGAGAATCCCATGGACAGAGGAGCCTGGTGGGCTACAGGCCATAGCACTGCAAAGAGTCCGACACGACTGAAGCGACTGAGCACAAGTGCAAGTACAGAGAGAGGAAATCAGTGGCTCCCAGACTCCAGACCTTACACCAGGGCTTGCCCTATCATGGTACACTGGCTGTCCTGGGAGGCCTGTGCTCAGGCCCCTCACTTGAAACCTGCTCCCCAGTTTACCAACTGGCTTCCTGAAGAGCCAGAGCCCCAGACATCTGCAGCCTTGGTGGGCCAGACCTCAGATGCTCTCCTCAGCCACCCACCCAGGCTGTCCTTTTCAGAGCTCGTTTCTGATCTGAGAGACCAGGCTTGTATTCCAAGCACAGATACCAGAATGACCTCAGCCTTCTGTTGACCCAGCACAGTTCTCCATGAACAGTTTGCTTTTACTGGGTCCTTTGCTGAACCCCTCCCTCTGCCTGGTGCTATGCCCTGCGGTGCTGGGGTTTGAAGATGAGTGAGAACTCTGCCCATAGGGAGCTCAAAACCAAGAGGACAAACCAGCCAGGCCACCCACCAACCACAGTATGCAGGACCAAGGCAGGAGAGAGGTGAGCCCCAGGAGTGAGGAGGCCCAGGGCTGGGCTCAAGAGCCAAGAAGAACTCTTGTGAGGATCCCTAGGATGTCGGGGAAGGGGGCAGGTCAGACCTGTGCCTTGCAGTCCATGATACCCCAATTTGAGCCTCAGTTTCCTTATCAGCCAAAGGGGAGTGATAATACCTTCCTTTGTAGAGCTATTGTGAGGCTAACAGATTATACGTAAATAAAATGCATATCGTGGTTACTGCACACAGGAGGGACTCAATAAATGGAGCTGCTAATAACGTTCTCTTTCCTTCCATCTCTTCTACCACCGTTTCGCAAGACAAGACTCACTTTAAACCAAGGATGTTCCAGGGTCTCCTCTGCAGTAGGCCTCCTGTAAAGGAAGGAGTATTAAAAAGGCATTTATCATTCATTCATTAAACGTTTGGGAAAACGGGGCCACTAAGGAGTTGGGGGACTGACTGTCTACAGGCAAAGGCTTGGGGCGGCGTGGGGGAACTCTGCAGCGGGGAGGCTCCTTGGGTCTCATACTCACAGCCGGTCCCGCACCAGCACTTTGATGAGGAAGCCCCGGGCCTCCCTGCTCAGGCTCAGGAACGTGGTCTCCTCGAAGGCCACGTTGTAGTTTCGGATGTTCATCAATGTCGTCCGATCATTTTCCCCAACGAACGGGGAGATTCCGGTCAGGCTGCATGGGTGGAGAGGGCTGCAGTGAGGGTGGGGCGCCTGGGGCTGAGAGGAGAGAGTAGGAAGCCAGCAGGAGCACAGGGCTGGGGACGGGAGGGGGCGCTGGGTGAATCTGCGCAGAATCTTGCAGATACTTGCCCGTCCTGCCCCTATTCGGCCCCCTGATGGCAGCACTGCCTTGAGCCCTGGGCAGCCAGACCCCTGCCCTCGGCCCGTGCTCTAGCAGACCTGTGCCAGCCCTCCCCCAGCCTCGGCCCGTCCCTGCAGTGAGGAGTCTGTGGCCAGGGGATATGTCCCCGGAGCCCCGGCCCTTCCCTTTCTAGTCTTCTGGACTAGTCCCCTGTCTTAATGGCAATGAGTCAGCACTGGCCTTCCCAAGCATACTACCAGCGTGTCCGCCCCTTATGGAGGCACATGGCGGTGGACAAAGCTTGGACACGCAGGCAGCGTGTCCACGTTTATGAGGCCCCTTCCAGTGTAGGAAGCAGCCAGGGCATGGAAGAGAAGGGGCAGGCTGCAGCCCTCAAATGTTCTGTTGCCCCAGGCTCTGCCAGCGTTTGGGCCTTCTACGAGAAACTGTTAGGAGACGGGGTTCCTGAGAGCAGAGGGGCTCTTACCAGAGGAAGGCGACGACACCCACGGGCCTGTGGGGAAAGGAGAGTGAGCGGTAAGAGGGAAGCCCCGCTCCACCAGAAGTGAGCAATCCTCTGGCTACTGCTGATCTACTGAGGAAGGGTCCTCCCTGTGAACACTGCCATGGACAAACAGGCACGGGGAGCCTCCTTTGGGGAAGACCCTGAATCCAGAGGTCACAACGTGCCTGGAGGACTCAAGGATCATGGCAAGGCTGGCCTAGGAAGTCTGGAGGAATCTGCGGACCAAGAGACTATGCCTGCTTCACTTGGGGGGTGAGGCAAGGTGGCTGTAGGTGGGGAGGTGTGGCACCCAGGACTATAGGGCTGAGGCCTTGAGTGGCTGGGTTGGCCTTGAGGGAGGAAAGGGAGGTGGTAACAAGGGCAGGAGACCCCTGTGAGCAAGGTCAGCAGCTGACTGTCAGAGAAGGCAGGCATCCGGGCTTAGTAAAGCTCCTCTCTGCCCCTGAGTGAGTCTTCAGCATGGCATGGGGGGAAGCTGCCCCGGCCCACCCCAGAAGCCCAGCATGCCAATGTTACCAGATGTCAGTGACTCCAGACACAGGGGTCTGGTTGACAATCTCGGGCGCCACGAACTCAGGTGTGCCGTATTGGCAATACTGGGGCTCTCCCGGTGTCAGCTCTTGAGCGTTCCCAAAGTCACAGATCCTCACCTGCTCCTCGCCCTCAACACCATCCCACACCAGCAGGTTCTCGGGCTGTGGGACACAAGGCGAGACATGAGAGCTGAGGGCCGAGGGGAGGACAACCCAGAGGCCTGGCTCCCACAGGTGCTGCCTGCTCCCACCCCCACCTGCATCGCACCTTGACATCCAGGTGCAGCACGTGGTTCTCGTGCAAGTAGCATATTCCTTCTAGTACCTGCCGCATGTAGGCCCGGATCTGTGGAGACAGGAGGCCCAGAGTCCAGGGAGTATTATGTTTGATCACCACCAGGGTTGTGGCAAGAAGCCAGGCTATGCCTGGGAAGTGGCCTTCAGGAGGGGGCCGATACATAGGTTTGGGGTTACTGAGGTTCAGGGTTTCCATGTACAGCTGCACAGGCTGAGCACAGCACAATTAGAGGAGGACACCATTTACATGATAATAAGTAGAATTGTGCAGTGCACAATTTGTACAGCCCTATACGGCAGGATAGCACTGAAACTGAACAGAGTCCGGATGGGGCTCCTTCTGGGGTAACGTCTGAGTGATCTTTATGTGAGGAAGACTGAGAAGCAACAGAGCTGGAGGCCAGGGTAGGTGCTGAGATTTATAGAAGACAGTGCAAGTCCCAGTGTGGGGGTCTGCTGCCTGCCTAACAGTGCTATCCACACCACCTTGGCCTGTTTGTGGCCACAGATGGCACACCTGGGATGCACCCCTCGGGTCTCAGAGATCAGGTGGGTGAACGCTGGTGCCCAGCCTGGCCCCTCCCACCCACTGCCCTCACCTCAGACTCACACACGGTGGGTTTCCTGGCCATTCGCTCCAGAAGCTCTTCTGTGCAGCTATGTCCTGGATCAAGGAAACAGTGACCAGTGCCAACAGCTGGGCCCACTCCCAGAGCTCCAGTTGGGTCCCAGCTCAGCACAGGGTTCTCTTTCCCCCAAAAGCACATCTGCTACCAGTTATCAACTGCATCTTCCCCTTCCCCTGTCATCCGGGTGCGTAGATGGGACAACCCTGCTTGAACTCTCACTTGCTGTGGGATCTCAGGCAAGTCACCTAACCTCTCTGAGCCTAGGTTCCTGCCGGTGTCAAATAGGGATAATGTTCTTCTCACCTACCCTGTGAAGTGTCTGTAAGGTTCAAGTTAGAGCAGCATTTTGTTGACTGTGGATGGAACCTCTTGACTGTATTTGAGAATGACCCAGAAGGCCCATGACACATAAAAATTTGTCATTTTGCTGAGGTCTGGGTTCTAACAGTGCAGACTGGGAGGCTAGCGTGTAAGACATGGTCACCTTACTCGTGGCAGTGACAAGCCAGCTGCCCAGCATCCTTACCTCAGTGTGACTTTACAGCTCTTATGAAAGAATAAAATCCATTTTGTATGAGAAGAGCCTCCCAAATAAAGCCTAGTATTAATGTGCATCTGAAATGGGGGTCGCTGCAAATGTTTGGATATACTGTACTGCATTCCATGGTAAAAATCATGTGCCTCTTGCCGACTGTGTGATCTTGGGTGAATTACTTTATCTCGTTACACCTTAGTTTCATCATCTATAAAATGGGGATAATAAAATTCCAAGAGATAAGTATACATGATAATGAAACAGATGTTGGTAAAGCTCCTAGAACACTGCCAGCCATACATCAGGTACTTTGTAAATTTAAGCTAAAAAATGTTGGTCTTCACACACATCTCCAGACTCCATTCTGTGAAGTGTTTATAAGATGTCTTGGACTTCCCTGGTGGTCCAGTGGTTAAGAATCCACCTGCCAGTGCAGGGGACACAGGTTTGATCCCTATTCCAAGAAGATCTCACATGCCTCAGAGCAACTAGGTCTGTGTGCCACAACTCCTGGAACCCATGCTCTCTAGAGCCTGTGCTCCGCAACCAGAGAAGCCACTGCAATGAGAAGCCTGTGCATTGAAGTAGCCCCTGCTCGCTGCAACTGGAGAAAGCCTGCACGCAGCAACAAAATAACCCACTGCAGCCAAAAATGAATAAAAATTTTAAAAAGGTGCCTCGAGAAATCCCAGTTGTCGACGGGACCACTTTGTAAAGTGTAAAACATGTTGCTAATTGGCTATTCCAAGGACCATTCAGGCCACGTGTCCCCCACCCGCCCAGCCTATCCCAGGATACAGCTCGGTGACGATGACCAGTCCCCGGCGCCTCTCGAAGGCCTCATGGAAGTAGAGGATGCAGTCATGCTGGAGCCGGGCCAGCAGCCGTGCCTCCCGCCACGCCGATGCCTTTGGCTTTGCCTGGCTGGGGATGAACTTGGCTGCAAACTCCAGTCCGGAGCTCCTCTCCACTACACGGCGCAGGTAGGAGAAGGCACCCCTGGGTGAGGATGCAAGGAGAGGACAAGGCTCAGCTGTTGCTGAGCCTCAGGCCCAGCCTCTATCGGCCCCAGACACCGCACCCACTCTGAGCCCCACACCTGCCGATCTCCTGCTGAATATCATAGAAGTCGCTGAGCCTCCTTCCTCGCTGCTCCTCGTCTTCCCCGATCCCTTCCACCTCCATAGCTGTCTGAGCTGAGGAAGAGATGCCTGGCGTTAGGTGGGGAGGACAAGATGAGGGACAGGGCAGAGACTCGGCCAGGCCGGGCAGCCGGAAGACACAGAAGAGAAGCACGAATGTTGGAGCTGGGGCTGGAGGAGGGCGTGGTCTGGAGTGAAGGGCGGGCGAGTGATTCCCGTTCGGGGGGAGGCGCGGGCCCACATCATTGGATCCCTGGGTGAGCACTCTGCCTTGCTCCCCTTGAGTTCCAACGCACCTGAGTGCACAGCCAGCTCTGCTTTGCAGGAGACTTCGCCAGCCAGGTTACGGGCCGTGCAGGTGTAGACCCCTCCATCCTGGGCCCCCGCGCTGAGCACCACCAGGGAGCACTCGTTCTCCTCGTACACGAAGCTCACATGGTTGCTCTCGGTCAGCAGCGCCTCATCCTGTAGAGGTGGCCGTCACCCCAGCCCGGGCCCAGCTTCCTGTCTGCCTGGGACCCAGTTCTACCTCCACACCAGAGACCCAGTCTCACCCTGCCCTCAGGGTCTAGCGCTAGCTCCCCTAGGGGCCTGGCGCCACCCTTGTTTCCCAGCGTCACCAACACCTCTGGGTCCCACTTCCTCCTCCTCTCTCTCCAGGCTTCCCTGACCCGTTCCAAGCCCCCGGGAATTCACCCCTCCATTCGCCCCCCACCACCCACACTTGGAAGGAGGCTGCAGCCAGCCTCTGACCTTGTACCACATGATGTCCGGCAAGGGCTTCCCGTCCACCACCACGGCGAAGCGAGCAGTCTCTCCAGCCCCTACCTCCACATCCTCCATGATGGACTCAAACCGAGGGGCCTCTGAAACAAGGGTGGTGGTGGGGAAACAGAACGCTGGGGTCACAAGGGCCTCCCTCCTCAGCCCCTCGCTGAGCCCTCCCTCAGCAACCAGCTCAGGCAGAACATCAGACCCTGCCCCGCCTCCCGCACCCCTCAGAGTCCCAACACCCCACCCTGGGGCTCTCAAACTTGGCCAAAGAACATGAATTCCTGGCCTGAACCAAGCACTTTCCCTGTAAATCTAAACGTGATGTTCTGCAAATCTCGGAAAACCTCAGCCAGGGGGTGCAGGCTTGCTTTGTTGGGCTCTCAGGATTCATTGGCCAGCTTTGAAATTAGGAGATTTTCACACACAAAAGAAATCTGGATTTCCTGCCTCTATTGGAAAAACAGGACTGGCTGTCCTGAGCTGCTGCTTCCCTCACTGCATTAATGGGCTGTCGCGGAGCGGCCCGACACTGCCCCCTGTGGGTGGTGGCCCCCAGCACAGTCCTACTGCGGGCTTCTGACTGTACCCATCCAGGGCCCGGTGGGCGGCTCAGTTTGTGACCCCGCGTGGAGTTCACGGATGGCACTGCCTCCATCTTGAGGTTTTCTCTCTGAATCTTATTTAAATATTTAAGGGGCCTTCTACCATCTGGAAGATGGCAAGATGAATAGTCACCGATTCTCAGTTTAGTTCTCCCCCATGTGACTGATTTTATTCTCCACACATATCATGTTATTTCCTGGTAAAGCAGTTCTTAATTCTCATGACGGAATTCAATACATATTCCAATGTGCTTGTGTTTTTTGGAGAAACTTCTGGTGCCCTCCCCCTCCTTTCTGAGTGTTTGAGGATCTGGGCTTTAAGGGGAGTAGGGGGGAAAGCAGGAGTGCTGGGCAGGGAGCACCACCCAGCCGCAGGCACATAGCTCGACTTCTGCACAGAACAAAAGGGACAGCATCCTGGGGAAAATGCATCCATGGCCCGGGTGTGGAGGGAAGGGACCATTCCACCTGCCTGGGGGACGGGGGTGGGCACAACAGGAAGGGGTGTGGATCCAAGCCCAGGCCCGCTCTAGCCCTGGCCAGATGGGACTCCGTCTCCCTCAGTCACTGTCCCATCAGGCTGGCTGCTGCTCTCTCAGTATCCAGGGCCTCCCCAAACCCCAGGGCTCTTCCTACACCTGGAAAGAAAGATGAATCCTACAGGTGCTACTAATAAGGAGCCAGTGGTTGGGACTTCCCTGGTGGTCTAGGGGTCAGGACTCTGCTTCCAGGGGCCCAGGTTTGATCCCTGGTTGGGAAACTGAGATCCCACAAGCCAAGCAGTATGACCAAAAAATCCCCCCAAAAAACCGAAAAAATCACAACCAAGAAGCAAAGGGGTGGCTGAGTGGGAAGTGCAGGCGGGGGGTGGGGTGGGGTAGGGTGGGAGGATGCGAGGCAGAGGGGAAGACACAGAAAAGGGAAACCAGCAACCCAGACCATCAGTGGCTCCACCCCAGCCACCATCCACAGCAGGGCCAGTAGGGCCCCCATATCTCCTCCTCACATACCCTACGGCCACCTCTCTCCCACTTTAAAGCTGCCCATCCTACCCTCTAGGAATCTGGTCCCTAGTCTGCTGGGTATGGGGTGGAGGTGGTGGCAGGGGTCAGTCTACTAAGGTCAAAAGGATCAGAAAGTTTCAAGTTGACTTCAACAATTTTTTAAAGCACCAGAAGATGTACATTTATCCCGTGATAGGGTGGCCTGTGCTAACTAAAATGTAACTTTCTTTGCATTTGCTTGGAATCTTATCTACTCAGCAGGTAACTGCTTAGCTCACGCTGATCCAAAGTTCTGAGTGGCAGGTACATGTGTCTAGAGTTAATTAACAAACTGGAAAACAAGACAATTACTACTTAATGCAGGCTACGGTCTGAGAGACTGCATCTTGAAAGGAGAAACCTCACTGCAAAGGTTGGGAGGCTCTGTGACACAGAGCCTGTCACACAGGCTTGTGCAAAAGGGCAGCAGCCAGGATCCCAGAGCTGGGAGTCTGGTGATAAGATGCTCTCACTTGGGCCTTTTTCTCCACCTTCATCCCCCTGCACTGCTCCACCCTGCCCCCAGCCCCACCCCAGTTTGTTATTCTGGAAGTACTATTTCCTGCTATATTTAACACAGGAGCTAGGAACACTGTCTGGCTTTGGAGTAGGGCATCCAGCCTTGAATCTCAGCTCCTGATTTATTACATTGTGTGACTCTAGGCCTGTTACTTAGCACATTCTCTGGGCCTCAGTTTCCCCATCTGTAAAATGCAGGTAATAGCTGATTCCATCTAACAGGGTTGATCTAAATATGAAACAAATAATAAATGTAAGGTACTCAGCACCAAGCCTAGCACATACAGGTTCTCAATAAATATCTTATTAGTACTAGTACTGTTATTGTTACTACTGCTGCAGTTATTATAGCCATTAGATGGACAAGCCTAAGCAGAGGCACCTGGGATTGTCAGGTGGGTGTGTACATCTGGGGGGTGAGGAGAGGGCTGTGGGCCTCAGAGCAGGGAGAGGTAAAGAGGCCGCGGTCACCCACCTGCCAGCTCCAGGGTGACTGAGCAGGCCTGTGTGCCGTGGCGGTTGCGGGCAGTGCAAGTGAGGGCTCCCAGGTCCCGGCGGCTCACCCGGCAGATCCTAAGAGAGTACTGGTCGTCATCCGGCTGGCTCAGCTCAAACACACCTGGCCGGGCCTCTAGGAGGGCTCCTCGGCAGCTGAGGGACACAGAACAGGGCAGTCACCCAGGATTCAGCCTCAGGGAGGTCAGCCTGGCCAGCTGAAGCCAGGCACCTCATGTGAGGAGTAGGGTCGGCAAGGCGGGCTCACCTCCTCCAGACAACCTGGGCCTCCACGTGGTTGAAGGTGACGGTGACACTGGTGGGCTGGCCCTCCACCACATACACGACGTCTGGCTTGTCCAGCACAGCGGGCGCCTCCTCCAGGGGCGGGCCTGCGAACGGGAGGGCTGGCTCAGTGCTGGGCCTCAGCACCCACTGCTCTCGGAATCCACCCCCCATCACCGCGTGAGCTCCATTTTTTTTTTATAGACGAGGAAGCCAAGGCTCAGAGAGGTTTAGCAACTCGTCTAGGGAACTCAGCCAGGAGCGGCAGAGCTGAGATTGGACCCCCACCTCCTCTGACCCAGAGCCTCAGCCTCAACTTTGGTGCGTGCAGCTTTCAGGAGTGAGAAGGAAGCACTCTTGACAGGTAGGGGTCGTGTGTAGCCATGCCAATCCTGCCAGTTATTGCATCCACATCAGCCCTGGAGCCTCCTCCACGGACACCCTGTCCCCTGGCCTGATGGCTCTTGCCCGCCCCCCTCCAGGAACACCAGGCTCACCACGCTCCAGCAGCTGCGTGGGCTCGGACGGGGGCGAGGGCTTGCTGCTGCTCTTGATGGTGGTGCTGAGAACCCGGAAGACGTGCTGGACCCCCTTTCGCAATCCGGTGGCTGCCCACCCGGGCTGCCGCAGGCCCGTGACCAGCGCCGTCCACTGGTCTGAGCCCAGCACCTGGTGCTGCACGGTGTAGGTCAGGGCGTCTGGGTCTAGCGGGGAGGCAGCTGCTAGAGGCGGGCCTGGTTGGGGTGCTCCCCGCCCCCGTTCTGCTGGTTCGGGACCCAGGGTCTCATCATCAGTCTGGTCTGAGGACCTGCCTCAGTTTCTCCTGTCACTTCTGCCCATTTCCCCACCTGCTCCTGCCCAGCCACAGGCGGGGGAAGGCTCAGGGCCCATGAGGTGTCAGGCATGCGGTCCAGTTACAGGCGGGGAGGGAGCTTAACTTAGCTCTAATTCCTTGCTACCACCTGAGGTAGACAGACTGAGGCACAGAGCAGGAGAATGCTGTGCACGGGGAAGAACCACCACCCAGGCACCCGGTCCCTCTGAGAAGGGAAGGCAACACGGCAGCCCCTGCTTTGCCTCCTCCCCTGACCCAGCACCAGGGCTCTGTCAACCGTGGGGAGGGGGCCCGCAAAGCCACTTCTGTCCTATTTTCAACGCTCCATCCACTCCCACTCTGACCTGTATATCCCCATTGGCCTTGCCTTCCTCTCCTGGCCCCCGCCCCGGTGCCCTGCCTGAGCTTGTCTTGTCCATGCCCCCCCCCACCCATGCCCCCATGTGGCCGGGACCCACCGATAGCCATGTCCAGACTCCTCGGGGGGTTCCATGCAAGCGTGATCATCCTCCCGGTCACAGCCACTACCTGAGGGGCGCCGTCTGGGGGGCCTGGAACCACATCTGAAAGCCAGAGGTCCACCGTCCATGGGGGTCCTTTAGGGCCCCAGCACCCCACGGGATCGCCAAGCCTTGGGGCACAGGCTGGAGGTAAAGCCCCATGGGCACAGGCAAGGCCAGGTGGCTCCCCAGAGAATGGAGGGGAAAGAGAGCTGGTGCAGAGGCCCTGCCCTCACCCAGGTCCCCAGGTGG
Source organism: Bos indicus x Bos taurus (assembly GCF_003369695.1). Lineage (NCBI taxonomy): Eukaryota > Metazoa > Chordata > Mammalia > Artiodactyla > Bovidae > Bos > Bos indicus x Bos taurus. Next base: position 107,302,827 of record NC_040077.1, on the reverse strand, counting down.
GCCAGAGGCTAGGCTATGTACCCAGCTGACCGGAGGGTACCTGCCTCACCTGTGACGTAGAGATGAGCATAGCAGGCGGCTTTGCCCAGCTTGTTAGCAATGACGCTCTTGTAGACACCAGCATGCTGAGGTCCCACGGCAGGGAACACCAAGCTATGGACATCCCTGTCTGGGGGCGGGGAGGGACATGACACTGGGCCTGAGCTGGAAAGATACTCCGGAGGGTGGGCCCATGCCATCCAGGCCTGGTCCTTCACCCCCAACCCCCCACAATCCGCTATAGGTGGGAGAGAAGGGCAGGGCAGACACAGAAGGGAGCCACACTCTAGGTCCAGGCTGCCCGTCCACACCTGCAGCCCCGCCCCTCCTGCCTGGTGCTCCAGCACTCAGGTCCAGACCTCCTCATCGTCCTCCACTACACTTCACCCTCTGCAGGTTCCTACCCCAGACAGTTCCCTCTTTTCCATCCTCAGAGCCACTGCCCATCCCATCTCCAGCTCAGAGCCCATCAAAGCCTCCACTTGCGTGAGCCACACCCCACCAGCCTCATGTGATCACATGTGATCTCTCCACGTGAGGACCTTCATGGCACCTACTGCCAAACAGGTGGCCTCCAAAAGCCCTCAGTCCAAACTCATCCACCCCTGTCTCCTGCTATTCTTCCATGTCCTGACTCTGACCCACCATCAGGTCCCTAAACAAGCCACATGAGTCCCATCTCCAGGTCTCTGCTCACAAAATTCCTCTCTTCTGGACTGTTCTCTTACCTGAAGCCTCCTTCTCCTTCAAGATATAGTTTAGTGAGTGCCAGCCCTGGGCACTCCTCTCCATGCCCCTGGTCCCCTCTGCCCCTCCATCTCTGACTACCTCCCCAGGACCCCCAGCACCCGGCCCACACTGCTTCGGGTGGTCCTTCCTCTTCTTGCATGCACCCCGCCTCCCGTAAGCTCCTTGAAGACAGAGCTGATTTGTCCCACCAGGCTTAGTACTGAATGCCTTGTATGCAGTAAGTGCCAAGTACATTAGATTATAAATTACAATAACATTTGTTTGCACTGTGCCCAGTCCATGCCAGATATTTGACGTGCATGTCTTTCTCCATATCCTTTCAACAACCCTGCAAGAGTGTCCTCATGTTACCAATGAGGTCAGAGACACTAACAGACTTGTCCCAAGGTCACACCACTAATAGACAATGAAGCCATGGCTCGAACTTGGTTCCCTTGGATTCCCAAGCTCTCTCCCTACACTGTGCCTCCTGAATGATGGTGAGGAGGCCATCCCCCAGAGGGACATGAAGGGGAAGAGATGTGCACTGTCCTTCCTCCTCGACGTCAGGGCCGTCCCCAAACACCCCTCCCCGCTCTTAGAGGTTATCTCTGCCCAGAACAGCCACCCATTCATTTATCTCTGCTGACACTATTTATAAAGGAAGAGAAGCCCAACACCACTGCTGACCCCAGATACAGACAGAAACAGAGGCGCCGGCTCAGATCCTGAGACAGACGCTCAGCCTGGGCCTCAGAGCAGATTGGGAGATGGGAAGCCTGTGGGCTGAGCAAAGACAGTGGTGGATGGGGATTGAGGGGAGAGTCAGAGCCAAGGTGGTGACACTGGGGATGGGAGGGGTGAGTGGAGCACGGGTGACAGGAGATGTCCTGGTTAGGCAGTCGGATGGTATTTGTCTACCTTTAGGTAAATCTCTGTTCCTCTGCAAGCCTCAGTTTTCCCGTCTGTAAACAGGGACCATAATACTTGCCTTACAGTTCTGTGGTGAGGAACGTGGGATTCTCATGTCAGGCCTTTAGCATCAGGGCCTGGCACTCAAGAAGTGCCTACCAAAGGTGAGTTTTGTCACATTGCAGCAGCAGTTAGAGGAACCCATCACGGGTTGCGGGGTGGCACTGTCTGAGAGGGCGTAGCTAGACCTTCTCACACGAGGCTCAGATTCCTTCAAGGATGGAACTGAGATACTCCTTGAGAAAATACCCCAGGCTAGGAGGACACCTGGAGAAGGCGATGGCACCCCACTCCAGTACTCTTGCCTGGAGAATCCCATGGTGGAGGACCCTGGTAGGCTGCGGTCCATGGGGTCACTAAGAGTCGGACACGACTAAGCGACTTCACTTTCACTTTTCGCTTTCATGCATTGGAGAAGGAAATGGCAACCCACTCCAGTGTTCTTGCCTGGAGAATCCCAGGGACGGGGGAGCCTAGTGGGCTGCTGTCTATGGGGTCGCACAGAGTCGGACACGACTGAAGCGACTTAGTAGGAGGAGGAGGAGGACACCAACCCAAATGTGTCCCTCTGTAATTTTCCTGCTGTTCTTTCTTCTTTATTTGTTATTGAACAACCCTGGACCAAGCATCCTTTTGATGCAGATGCTATCCACGTCAGGATTTTCACTGGAATTTCTCCAGGAGGGTGTGAGAAGCATCACTTTATCGACAAGGATGATGGTAATGGTAACAACAGCAGCCGTAACAGTGACATTTAACACTCAGTGGCCCCTTGCTATTCGCCCTACGTGCTCTCTGTGTATTAACTGATTCAATTCCCACAACAAGCCTACCACAGATGAGGAAACTGAGGCTTGGAGAGTTCTGTAACTTGCCACAGTCAGTAGCAGGCTGGACTGCTGGGCCAGTAAGTGCTAACAGGCCTCTGAGGCCGAGAGTGGTGACCCAGCAGATGGGGGCCGGGTGGGCTCAAGGCAGGAGGCTGTGACCCCATAGCCTCTGTGGGCTCCCAGGCACCCCATCCCTGATCAGGTGAGAGAAGGCAGGCCCAAGGGTGGGCAGAGGGGATGGGCTCTTGCAAGCAAAGAGGGTGCTGGAGGGGACAGCCCCAGCGTCCCTTCCCGGACACGTACACTGCGTCATGCGTCGGTCGTCGCTGCTCTGGATGCGGTGGCCGTTGTGGAACCAGCTGATGGTGGGGTAGGGCAGGCCGGTCACCTGGCACTCCAGCATGGCCTCCTTGGCCAGTCCCACGTCCAGATCCTGCAGCGGCCGCAGGAAGTCGGGCATGGACAGCCGCTCCAGCTCACCCTGCTCGGGCTCCTCGGGGATGGAGGGCATCTTCTCCAGCTTGGAGCTGTAAGAACCACACAGTGGCCCAGGGGCCTGGAGTCGCACCTCCTACCACAGGGCTGGGGCCCCCGGAGGCAGCCCTGGCTGCACGGGGGCAGGGGGGGTCCCGGGGTGGTACCTAGGGCCGGTGGCGGCCGTCCGAGGCTCCTCCACGTAGAGCTGGGCTGAGCAGTGGGCCTGGCCGTGGGTGTTGGCAGCACTGACCGCGTAGAGCCCCTCATCCTCACTGCCCACGTGTGCGATGTGCAGCGAATGCAGGCCCCCGTCCTGCCGCAGCCGCACGTTCTCGCTCTCCTCCACGGGGTGGCCTGCGAGGGATGGGGGTCAGGCGGCAGCCTCAGACAGTGGCCCTGCCCTCTGACCCCTCGGAGGTCCCCCTCCCGACATCTGCGGGGTGGAGGGCCATACCAAAGTGAGTCCAGGTAACGGAGGGGGGCGGGCTCCCGCTAATCTTGCAGTCGAAGCGGGCAGCGCGGCCCTCCAGCACTTCCACGTCCTCCAGCAGCCGCGTGAACAGGGGTGCCAGCGAGGGTCGCACGGTCAGCCGGGCACTGCAGGTCAGTTCATCTGGCAGGGAGGGGTCAGCACTGAGGCAGGGAAGGCTGTGGAGCCCTGGGCGCCCCAACCCACCAGTCTCGCCCTTGTGCTAGGCAGGTAAAAGGAGCTTGGGCAAAAATTGGAGCCTGTGAAGAGCCCAGCCAGGTCCCGGGGCACCAGTCTGAGACCACGGGCAAGATCAAGAGGCCGAACCTTCTCCAGAGGCTGGTAGGCAGCGAGAGTAGGGAGCAGACTGCTGGGGCAGTCAGTGGGGGTACGTGGGAGACCAGGGCATGGCCTGGCTCTGCCCTCCTCACCTCGTCCTGCCCACCCAGGGTGAACCTCAGCACAGCTCTAAGAGAAGGGCCTAAAGCCAAGCCCACTCCGTCCTCCACACCCCTTCCCCCTACCCTTGGAACTCTCCTCTATGGCCAGGTCGTGCCCACACTCCCTCGCCCCCGTCCCAGACCCAGAGCACATGCCCCTGTGCCCCACACTACCACTGCACGCAGAATCTTCTGGGGAAACAGCAGCCCCTGACGCTGACCTGATCCCTTCCTGCTTACAAAGGCCTCAGTGTCCCCTTTAGGTGCACATCAGCACAACCAGATGAGGCATTATCTCAGCTCCTCACACAAGGACGGGGACCAGGCCAGAGATGTCATTAATAACAGCAGACATTCATTAGGCGCCATCTTCGCCAGGTGCTTAGCTTTGTCCATCCATACATTATCTCATTAGCCCTATCGCTCCTGCTACGAGGCAGGCATTACCACAATCCCTGTTTACAGGCGAATGGCCTAAAACTCTGAGAAATGAAGTGACTTGTCCAGTTACGCAGCTGCCATATGGCCAGGCAAGAACTGGAACCCCAGTCCAGGTGTGGTTGCTACACGCTGGCAGTGGGCTCCCCAACAGGAACGACAGTGAACACTGACACCGTGTCAAACACCTGCTTTGTGCCAGGTGTGACTGCCGGTGCTGCCTTGAAGGAGGCAGGTGTACTGCACTCTCTCACCCCACTGCTCTTCTCCCCAGAGATGGAGGCCCGTTTTCTGGTCGTCTTATTCAGCACCAGCACCATCGGGGCTCCTACACTTCCACTCCCCTCCCTCCAGCTCTTGGGAGCCGGCAGCAGCCCTAGGGCCCAAGTGGGCAGTTACCTTTGGCCGTGCTGAGCTTGCAGGTGTAGACGCCGCTGTCGTCCTCATGCACAGAGGTGAGCAGCAGCTTGCATTTGCGGCCATCGAAATGCATCTTGCATTTGAGTAGTGCAGGCTGCAGCAGGCGGCCTCGGCACAGCCAGTCTACCTCCACGTCGGTGGGACCCGCCACCAGGCACTCAAACAGCGCCATCTCCCCGGCCCCCACGTCCACGTCCTGCAGAGGGGCCAGCACGGCCAGGGACCGGCTTTCAGGGTGTGCTGGGTGGGGGAAGCAGCCACAGGGGGCACACACGGAGCAGAGAAACACGGGCCGAGGGAGACACACACGCACACACACAGAGAGACAGACAGACAGACACAGAGAGAGAGATGCATTTTGTTCCTTTGGAGACAGGGAAAGCCCGCCCGCCCAGCAGGCCAAGATAGCAAGGGGCTCCCAGGCCTGGCTTCCGCATGGCCATCCCACCTGGGCCAGAGAGGGGGAACTCGGGGGAAGCGGGAGGGAATCAAGGGCATGAAAACCGAGAGGGCCACATGGGGACAGAGACGGCGGCGGAAAAAGAAGACACAGCACACCAGCTGGGTACAAACTGGACTTTATTTGAACTAAGAAACAGGTATTTCTGAATATGTCCACACCCACTACAGCAGGCCCCTACTCCTGCGCCAAGCCTGGCTAACTCTCATTCTCAAATAGAGCATCCCTGGCCCTGATAGTGAACAAGGGAGCCCCGAAGGGCCCTAAGCCTGCCGCCCACGGCCAGGCTTCAGCCAGGCCTCCTCATCAGCACAGGGCCAAGGGCCTCTGGCTTTTGGTCTCTTGTGAAATAGAAAGGATTGTGCCATTTGAAACCCATTTCTGGAATGGTCAGTGCCCCCTGAGCCCCTTGCCCACAGCCCCCTGCCCCTCTGGTTCCCTCTATCCTACGGACGCCAGGCCATGTCCTCTCCCCCTTTGCCTGACCCCACGCCAGCTGGAGGGCATCCTTCCCTGACTGTCACAGACACACAGACAGACAAACAGAAAGACAGACAGGGCCTATAGCAGAGGCAGCACATGCACTCGCTGGGTGCTCCCCTTCGGGGAGAGACTGGGGGGTGGTCTTGATACCCCTCACAGCCGCCCTCCCCTCCTGGCACCCAGTCCGTGGGGGAGCTCCCAGCCTGCCCGACCATGTGTCCGCTTGGGGAGGGGGGTCCATAAGGGCTCATGGGCTGTCCCAGGACGCTGCGTGGGTGGGGAGGGGAGGGGAGGCTGGGACAGGGTCCGGGCCGGCAGGGTCTGTGGGCAGGAGGCAGTGAAACACAGCGAGGTCCGAGAGGTGCCTGAGACAGGGGCGCGGCTCGGAGGGTAGCGGGGGGGAGCGCAGGCGGCCCCCTGAGCTCACTCGCCTGTGTACAGACAAAAACCTCAGTCAGCAAGCGGCAGGTTAGTGCAGCACACGCACACGCACGCACAGGCACGCACACGCACGCAGACCTGGCTAGGGCCCCTCTTAAGACTGCCAGGGCGGCATTGCTACTTTCGGCTCCCCGCCCAGGTTGGCCCTGGGGGGAGGGGGCGGCAGTCAGCCAGAGGCCAGGTCTCCAGGGTTCCTGGGCAGGCAGAGGCCCTGGGCAACCAAGAAGAAGGCATTCCTAGGCGTCAGGAGAACCCCAACCGCCTGGGGGACACTGGGAGGAATCCCAAAGAGAGAAGCACCAAGACGTGGGTTAACACAGAGAAGCAAGGCAGAGCCAGATCCTGGGGGGCGGGGGCCGGGTGGGGGAAGGAGCAGGACAGGGAAGGGGGCTGGGCTGGGGAGGTGGGCAGGAGGAGAGCTAAAGAATTCAGAGATGGAAGAGGTGGCAGCCCCAGGCACCAGGAGGCATGGGCATGGTCACTAAGCGCATGGGGACTGAGGAGGTGACCATGACTCTCAGGGTCCATGCTCCAATAGGGAGCTGGGGGGCTCCTCAGAGCTGGCCTCTGCCAGGAGGAGGGGGTGGTGGCTGAGTGTGGAGCTGGGGAGAGGGGTTCCTGGCCCTGAACTGCCCACAGGGAAGGTGGGGAGTAGAAGGTGAGGCAGAGGGCCTGCCCTGGGGAGGAAAAGCATCAGCCCCAAGGGGCCACCTGCTGTCCTGAGGCCTAGAGGCCACCTGTCCTTACGCCCCAACTCCGGGGGCCCAGTCCTCTCCGTGTCTTCCCAGCTCTGCTCACCCTGGCGACCCCCGGGTCCCTGCAACGCTCCATGCCCAAGTCACTCCAAGGGCCCCTCCGGACGGGTCCGACTATCAAACACTCCCCACTGCCACCCCCAACCACGGTATCGTCCACACAGCAATGGGATGGGTGGAAGAAGCAAGAGAGGAGCAGGGAGTGGGTGTGAGGAAGGGGCCTGGCAAGGTGACCAAGGCTTAGAAGAGTGTGAGATGAGGACCGCCGGCGACAGGAAGCAGGGTCTCTCGAGCTGGCACCGGAGCAGGCGTGATGGAGGGTAGGGAAAGCAGTACTGTGTAGTAAGCTGAGCGCTCAATAATTTGCTGTGTGACCTAGGGCAAATTGCCTCCCCTCTCTGGGTCTCAGTTTACTCACTACAGCATGAGCAGCTGAACCTGGGGACCTCGAAGGCCCTTTCAGTTGTGGAAAGCCATTAACTAAGCTTGTGTGAAAATTGGCAACCGGGCAGGGATGAGGCCAGGGCCAGGGTGAGGGGTTTGTAGAGAGTGTGAGGTACTCACCTCTGACCTCCAGGCGCGCCTCACACTGTCGAGCGCCATACTCGTTAACCGCCTTGCAGGTGTAGAAGCCAGCGTCGCCCCGCTCGGCAGCCAGGATCCGAAGCCGGCAGAGCCCATCCTCTGCCTCCTCAGCAAAGCGCCGCTGGTCTGGGCGCACAGGCTGACGGTTTCTCAGCCTGTCAGAAGGGTGAGAACTCAGTCCCCGGGCCCTGCGAGCATGGGGCTGCAAAGCCAAGCAGGCCTCCCACCCCAACATCATTCGTCCGCTCCCCAGATATGTCTCACTGGGCATGGGTACCCCTGGGTTACAGGGCTTGCTTTTCACCTTGACTCGCAATCCCACCACTGCCCCCTGCCCCCCAGGAACTTCCAGACACCCTCTGCCCACCTGGGTCACTCCCTTCTTGGAACCTAACTGCATATGTGTGTGTGTGTGTGTGTGTGTGTGTGTGCGTTTAGGGGCATCCAACTCTTTGTGGCCCTGTGGACTGTAGCCCGCCAGGCTCCTCTGTCCATGGGATTTTCCGGGCAATTGCAGTTAAGAGTAACACCAAGCTATTCAGCTCTTGATAATCCTTAGATTTTTGTCTTGTTTTAACTTATGTTAATGGAGAGATAGCTTTCTCACTTCCCAAAAGGAATAGGAAATAATTTAGTGTTAAAAAACTACACTGGGGACTAGATAATCATTTAAAAGTGAAAAAGAGAACCCAAACCAATAGAAACCTAAGCCAAATGAGTCATCAAATGGCACCTGAGACGAAGCCCTGCAGCTAAGGCCCAAGTTTAACTCTGGACACTGGCAGCTCAGAAACAAATTAAGTGTGGGCCCAGTGCAGGGCTGGGCACAGCACAGGCCTCAAAAAAGTCACCCTGTTGTCAAACAACAGGGCTGAGGTTGGGATGAGGGTTGGGAAGCTTCTTCAGGAGCGAGAGGACACAGGGTCATTCACGCCAAGTGGACAGACAGGAGACCATCTGTTACCCAAACCCTTCGCAGAGGGGAAGCCCTGAATGAGTGTGAACACCAGGGCAGGGGTGGGGCCACGGTGCGGGTAGCCTGGGATGGTAGCCTGGGGTCCCACTGTGCCTGGGATGATGCCCCTTCGGACAGACTGAATTCCACAAAGGGTTCACTGACCCCCCACCCAAAGCCAGGCTTCACAGGGCCCAGCCCAGAGCCGGCAAAGCTGGAAGATGGTAGTCAGGGGCTGCTACTCACCAGGAGACCACCGGCTTGGGTTCGCCCTGCACACGGATGCTCATGGTGACGTCTTGGCCTTCCCTTACTGACTGGTCCATAAGTGAGACCTGCAGGGGACCCCGAGGTGTCAGGTGAGACAGGGCCCAGCTTTGGCTCCTAGGGGAGGGGGACCCTGGGTCAGAGGTCTCTTCCACACCAGTCTGATGGAGACCGACTCTGGGTAAGAAGGGTTGATGGGACAAAGCCCCAGGCCTTGCTGGAGCCTGGTGTGGTCCCAAGAACAAAGGGCCACACAAAGGAATAGGAAGCTGGGGGCTGGCCTTAGGGGGTCTGACCTTGAAAGTAGGGGGCGCCTTGGAGCCAGTGTCGGAGGAACGGCGATTCTGGCCAGGACTGAGCTTCATGGTGGGGGCTCGGGGCCAGGTCTCCCCGGGTTCCGGGAACTCCTCTGGGGGGCTCAGATACTCCTCGTCAGAGGTGATAGGACTGCTGAAAGGAGATGTTGACCCACCTGGAGGAGAGACAGAGGAGAAACAGTGCCATAGGGATGTCTGGAAGAAAGTGGGGTGGGCAGGGAGACTGAGACAGCTAGTGGAATAGTCTGGGGTCAAGGACCTGATAAGGTCTGCAAAGTCGCAGAGCCCAGGAGTTGACATGGCTCCGTAAAGGCCCAGGAGCCAAGGAAGCTCAGAAGGCCAGCCCTGCCCTGACTTCACATCCCGGGGCTCCTACTCACTCGCTGTGACCTTGCCCAGGTGTTTCCTGTCACAGAGCCCTGGACTCGTGATCTGCCAGAAGCTCCCAACCCTGACCCTGCTGATCCTCTTGAGTGGGGCAACCACAGGGAATGGCCTGGGGCAAAGAATTCAGGCCCCAGAGGGGCCGTTCCTGGACCTTGTGGGAGATTTGGGATTCCACTGGAGCAGGGAACCCAGCATTGAACTGCAGGCCCCCAGTTCAGGTAGGTCATGGCTCTGGACCCCAGAGTGGCACAACCAGGAAACCCGTTTCTCGGGTGAGCTGGGCCTGGTGCAGAGGAACACACACCTCGGACAAGCCCCATCCTGACCTCAGTGCCAAGGCCCATGAGGCGGCACTGTCCAGCCAGCCCTTCCCCCACTCCCTTCTCAGCTTCCTGCCCCAGATACCCCAGGGGCACCTGTTGGCCCCAGCCCTGGAGTACAAACCCCCAAACTCTCAGGGGCCAGGAAGGCAGAGTTTTGAGTCATCCACAGAGAAGGGCGGCTCAGGGGAAGAGGAGGGGGCACCAGCACTGCTTCGGGAGAGGGGTGTCCCCAGGGCCCTGACGCCCTCCCCTGCAACTGGCCAAGGGCCCAGCCTCACTGAGCTGGCTCCAATCCGACTGCCAAATACAGACATGAATCTGCCACAGCCCCCTGGCCCCTCCTCCTGGTCCCCCACCCCAAGCCCCTTTGGCTTCGCCCAGGGGCAGGGCTTGCACCCCAACTTACCCCACGAGACTCTGCACACGGACCCCAGCCGGCGCTTGTCCTGAAGGCTCTGTCCTGGCACCAGGCCTCCTGTGGCCTGCCCACTGCCCACCCCTCTGGCTCCCCAGGGAGCGGGAGCCCAGCCTGCCCAGCCCCACTCACTCTGCTGAGGCTCTGCACGAGGTCCAGGGGGAGGGGAAGGAGCCTGGGGAGGGGGAAGGAGGAGGTAGGGACTGGCCTGGCCGGGACAGGCTGGGTGGCAGGCAGGCAGCTGGCCGGGGGAGGTGGTGCCTGGGCCCTGGAGCGGAGGGGGAGGAGAGGGGAGGGGCAGAGCGGCCTCCCTATTTAGCCACCCTGATCATTCCCAAGCGGCGGGATCTGCCTTTTCTCTCCTTACGGCTTCTGGACCCTGACAAATGAGAAACCCCCTTAATGGTGCCTCGGCTCAAAGGGTGGGGGGGGGGGGCGCTCAGTCCCCAGGGGAAGAGTGACACTTGGCTGCAGCAGTCAAGATGCCCGCATCTGACCCATTTGTCTTGCCGTGTCCACCACAGGAGGTACTGACGGCAAACGGCCCCTATGATGCCCTTTTCCCTGACCATTAAATGGCTAAGCTCCCTGATGCTGGAATCCACACCACCAAGCCTCAACCACTAGAGCTGGGCCGTGCCCAGTCTTCCATGGTGCTGAGGATCAGAGAGCTGTCGGGACCTTTGACTTCTACTTGAGGGGCCCAGAGTCCCCACTCTGCCTCTCCAGTCCTGCCATGGCAGGTGTGGCCCCGCAGCGACCGTGGGTTCCTGAGCCTTGCACCCAGCCCCCTCCTCTACCGGCTCTACCAGGGACCTGTTGGCGACATCCCTCACCCTCTCTGCCCACCAGAGCCGACAAGTCAGGAGGACAGAGGCCGCTGCCCACAGTGACCCCTCACCACTAGCACCCATCTGCACTTGGATGGGCATGGGGCTCGGAGACAGAGCAGCAGAGCAGGGGAGCTGTTGAGGAGAGGTCACATGGCCTTCTCCCGCCAGCAATCACCCCCGCCCTGCGGCCACATTCCCAAGCTATGACCTGTGTTTCCCAGCGCTGCCAGTGAAGAAGGGGGGAGGGCCCACCATTCAGGTTGGCTGTCCTGACATGGAGATGGGAGAGGGAAGTCAGGATGGCACTTGATGAGCATCTGCTCAGGGTTTGAGCACTAGTTGATGCCGAGATCACAGGCATAGCCCCTGGAGGCAGGCATCCCCCTCCTCTCCGTGGAGTCTGGTGACCTCTGGGGTCACCTGCAGGTTGAACAGCACTGAGGTAGCTCAAGTGCCCAAAGAGAGACTGCAGAAATTAGAGCTTGACCAGCAGGGTTTGCAGGGAGCCCGAGACCCCTGGTGGTGGCTGGGGGAATAGCACCTGGGGCATGGGGTGATCAAGGGATTCAGGAATCCACCTGCAAAGCATGAGACCCCGGTTGATTCCTGGGTCGGGAAAATCCACTGGAGAAGGAGTAGGCTACCCACTCCAGTATTCTTGGGCTTCCCTTGTGGCTCAGCTGGTAAAGAATCTGCCTGCAATGCAGTAGACCTGGGTTCGATCCCTGGGTTGGGAAGATCCCCTGGAGAAGGGAAAGGCTACCCACTTCAGTATTCTAGCCTAGAGAATTCCATGGACTCTATAGTCCATGGGGTCGCAAAGAGTAGGACATGACTGAGTGACTTTCACTTTCACTTTCAAGTCCCTTAGTGGCTTCCTGGGTAGCTTAGCTAATAAAGAATTTGCCTGCAACTCAGGAGACCCCGGTTCGATTCCTGGGTTGGGAATTAGGAAGCCCACAAGTCGGGGAGCTCTCCCTCTTAAGACCAGTGCATCTCAACATCCCCAGAGGTGTTGCTGGTATAGACACAGTCACAGCCACCTACATGAAAAGCCTCTACATCAGAGCTTCTCAAAGTGGTCCTGAACCACCCATATCAGGACCACCTGGCAGCCTATTTAAATTATAGATTTCTGACCCGAAAAATTAGATTTCCTGAAACAGGAGAAATTTTTTTAAATGGCATATCCCCAGGGAGATTCTTATGCATAGAAACATTTAGGGACCCCAGGACCCTCAGTGGATGAGGACAACCCGAAGAAGTGGTATCACTAAGTCCCACCTCAGCCGGCCAACAAACTTCAAGGCTAAGCTCCAAACCTTGGAGGACTGGCTTCACTGGCCTCTCACCTGGCACAAGGCCCCTGACTCACGGTGGTGCTTCTCAGAGTTCACCTGGCACCAGAATCATGTGGAGAGCTTCTTAAACCCCAGCTCACTGGGTCACAGCCCCAGAGTTTCTAATGCTGTATGTCTGGCTGGGGCTCTTACCCTCCATCTCTAACACGTCCCCAGGTGATGATGATGCTCCTGGTCTGGGGTCCACACCTGGGGCCACTACTCTATGGTCTCTACTGCCATCCCAACCTCCACTCTCAGGCAGATCCTCACTACCCTTGGCAGATTCGCATCCCGCCCAGCCTCTGCACGTGACCTAGGCTTTTCCAGGGGTTTGTGAAAGCTTCTACCCTCACTGCCATCTCGGTGGTCCACTCCAGTCCTGGCTGTCCAGGAGGGCCTCCAGGTATGACTGGAAGGGCTGGCAGGGGTGAAGAAAAGAGTGGTGTCCTCAAGAAACTTCCAGCTGCTTGAGATGACAAACCAGATACCCACACGACATAATATCAAGCATGAATACGGTGGCAAGAGTGGGGCTTACTGATAAGGGCCAGATGAATACAGAGAACAGGATGTTACTTTCGGCTCAGGGAAGAAGGGAGAACTGATGGAAGGGTGGTATTAGAATTCAGAGTTTGGTTTAAGTAGGAAAAAGCATTCCTGGCAGAGGAAACCAGCTGAGCAAATGCTCAAAGGCAGAAAGCGTGTGCAGTGAACTATAGCTCATCCTTCTGGCTCAAAACTAGGTAAAGAAGAAAGAAGTGGGACGTGACAGTGTCAGTGTCTCTGGCCATTGCGGGGTCATGCTCAGGCCCAGGGGGTCAAGGTCTGCTTCAGGGGTGCAGCCTTCACTCTGAGGGCAAAGGGGAGCTCTGGGAGGTACCTGAGGAAGGGGTAACGTGCCGGACGCTCACAGCACTGACATATGTGGTCAGGTTGTTCACAGCCCACTCTTCACACGCACTGTCTCGGGAGGTCCTCTAGAGGTGATTCCTCTAAATGTCTGCTGGGTAACCCCGCCGAGGAAGTGAGGGAAGGGAGGATACAGGCTGGCCTGCAGCTGGGAGCGTCCACAGGCGCTGCCAGGAAGTGTCCCCACTTAGAGAAGGAGAAGGGCTGTGCTGAGAGTGTTTCTGTTTTGGCTTAAAATGGATCTGGAAGCGGAGAGAATTTCACGTGGTCGGCCTGACCTAGCTATGGAAGCGGTTAATTCCGTACTTGGGGCTGCCGCAAGTTTAGATAAATTGGCACTAACGGTGGATGAGGTCCCCGTTCTTTTTTTTTTTTTTTGGCCACACCGCATGGCTTGTGGGATCTTAGTTCTCCGACCAGGGATCGAACCCAGGGCCTTCAGTGGTGAAAGCACAGAGTCCTAACCACTGGACACCCCCTCATTCTTCTGCCAGCTGTGCGTGATGACTCCCACTCTGGGATAGCAGCTTTTGTGGGGCAACTTGCTTCCGGTAGAGAGCAGTGTGGCAGTGGGCTGAGTCAGGTCAAGGGACCACACTGCTTTCTTAGATGCTGTCCAAATCGCTGGCAAAGATGGACAGAAGGGCCGTGTGGCATTTCAAGGTCCCCTCCATGGGCAGCTGCTGCCTTCCCAAGGAAAACTTGTGATTCTGGAGCAACAGACCAAGACCAGGGGCCAGAAGAAGCAGGGGGGTGGTGGGGGAGCAGATGTTGGCACCATGATTTCTTCTTCCTCTCTTTTTACACTGATGACCTCCAATAAACCACTTCTTCCCTATTATGATAGTGTTGGTCCTATTGGTAGGACCAGAATGAGCTTTGTTAAGCCTTATCTTCTGGCCCAAATGTCCTTAGCCTAATCATTAGCCCCACAGACCCTCACAAATCTTACCAATGAAAGTAGCCCAGGAGTTACAAAGTGATCCTTGCGTTGTAGACGAGAACACACCACCAGCTGGGGCCAAGGCTCAGCTGGAAAATGCTAGAACCGTAGACTCAAATATAGAAGACCTGTGTGTGAGGGGAGGGCTGAAGGCAGCTGGATGGAGGCCTGGGTGCGTGAATCCCCCATGTCTCCCCTCCTCCTGACCAGAGCTTGCAGTGGGGGTGAGCTGACCACAGCCACCAGGCACGCAGGGAAACAAAGCAGCACTATAGCCGAAGGGAAGGTGGGGAGCCAGAGAAGAAGCACAGAAACGCTCCCCCAGGCTGACCCACCCACAGGGGGCATGGACAGCCTCTGCCCCCCGCCCTGGGAGCTCCAGAGCACAACTTTACCCTTGTGCCTCGAACCCTGACCCCTTTCGGGTAGCGGAAGAGGGGATGGTACAGTGCAGTGATTAGGAGGACAAGCTTGGGAGACCCAGGAACAGGGCTTCAAACCATGATCTGGCCTCCAGCGGCCTCTGCTCCTAGAGCTGAGCACCCAACAGGGTAGCCACCAGCTGCCTGAGACAATTTCAGTGCACTTTAACTAAAATGAAATAAAACAAAAAAGTCAGCTCTTCAGTCACACTGGCCACCTTTCATGTCCTCAACAGCCACCTGTAGTTAGTGGCTACCCTATTAGGGCAAGTAAGAACGTTTCTATCATCACAGGAAGTTCTATGATCAGTGATGCTCTGGAGCAATTTGCTAAAGCTTCCCAAGTCTCCACTTCCTCATCTGTAACATGGTCATGACAAACTTAGACAGTGTGCTGAAAAGCAGAGTCATTACTCTGCTGACAAAGGTCCATATATAGTCAAGGCTATGGTCTTCCCAACTCATATTAAGAGTTGGACTGTAAAGAAGGCAGAGAGCTGAAGAATGGATGCCTTCGAACTATGGTCCTAGAGAAGACTCCTGAGAGTCCCTTGGACAGCAAGGAGATCTAATCGGTCAATCTTAAGGGAAATCAAGCCTGCACTCATTGAAAGGACTGATGCTGAAGTTGAAACGCCAGTATTTTGGTCATTTAATGTGAACAGCTGACTCACTGGAAAAGTCCATGATGCTGGGAAAGACTCCAGGCAGAAGAAGAGAGCGTCAGAGGATGAGATGGCTGGATGGCATCACTGATGCAACGGACATGAACTTGGGCAAACTTTGGGAGATGGCGAAAGACAGAGAGGCCTGGCGTGCTGCAGTCCATGGTGTTGCAAAGAGTCAGACATGACTGGGCGACTGAACAACAACAACAACAGGAGCATAATAATAAAGCCTACCTCCCAGGGTTGTATTACATATGAGAACCCAGTCAACACAAGACCTGATCACATAAAAAGCAGAGACATCACTTTGCTGACAAAGGTCTGTATAGTCAAAGCTATGGTTTTTCCAGTAGTCATGTGTGGATGTGAGAGCTGGACCATAAACAAGGCTGAGCACCGAAGAACTGATGCTTTCAAACTGTGGTGCTGGATAAGACTCTTGAAGAGTCCCTTGCACAGCAAGGAGATCCAACCAGTCAATCCTAAAGGAAATCAACCCTGAATATTCATTGGAAGGACTGATGCTGAAGCTCCAATCCTTTGGCCACCTGATTCGAGGAGCCAATTCATTGGAAAAGACCCTGATGCTGGGAAAGATTGAGGGCAGGAGGAGAAGGGGGTGACAGAGGATGAAATGGTTGCATGGCATCACCAACTCAATGGACATGAGTTTGAGCAAACTCTGGGAGACGTGAAGGACGGGGAAGCCTGGCATGCTGCAGTCTATGGGGTTGCAGACAGTCGGCTACAGCTCACTGACGGAACAACAGCATGTTACCTTATTCTGCCTTCCATGCTAAATTTATGTTTCATGGGTGAGTGTTTCCATCGCTTTAAGTCACCTGTTGCTTCTAACATTCTGAAGCAGATTACAGATGCTCAGTAAAGGCTGCTGCCCTTGTGGAACTCTGCCACTTTACCCTTTCATCATCCCGTCTGTAAAGCCGCCATGTTACTCCCGGAAATGTTCCTCTCCAAGGGGTGTATGTGGTGGGATGCAGCTCAAGTGAAGGGAGAAATGTCAAAGGGTTTGTAAAAAAGTATCTGGCACTCTCCAAACACAAGAAACTGTTCAGAGACATGAAGCACTTGGCACCCAGTTGGTGCTCAGTAAATGCACGTGTGATGGATGTGGGCAGCATTGAGAATGCTTAGCTTCACCTCCCACACACCCCCACCACTCGCCCCAACACACACACTCCCTTTGGGAGCACGACTGGGTCTCCACAGAGTTATCCAGCAGGGTGGGGCGGGCGGGGAGGGAACCAGGGCTGGGGTGGGGCTGCAGAGGCAGCGAGGGCAGGCTCTGCCCTGCAAATCCAGCACCCATGCAACTCTGTTCTGCAGTTACCCCCGTTCCTGAAGTTCCCAACCAGAAACTGAGATCTGTCGGATCTCAAAAGCTTGTCCTGTTGAGGGGAGGAAGCCCAAGAGGGCACTGGGCAGCCACCCCTGGTTACCAAGGGGGGCCAGAAGGAGCAAGAAAGGAAGGTGGCTCCAAGAGACCTCTTCCTACAAGACACCATACCCTCCCTCCCTCAACACACTCCCAACCCCAGCCACAGCACACTGCCTGACACCCTTCCCTTGCCCCACCCCCTCAATCCCCACAGACTCCAGGCCTGGGACCCCCTCCCTTGCCAAATGTCTGTGCCACCCACAGGTTCCGCCCATTCCTGCTGCTCTCTAGGTCCACTGGCCCCCGTCCAGCTGCTCTGGACCAAACAGCGCCTTGTAGGGTAAGAAAATCTGCTTTCTCCACGACAGCCGCGTCTAGACTCACGTGCTTGTCCCTCAAGCCCTGAGGCCGTCCAGCCAGCCTGGCTTATGGGAACTGCTCCGTGGCCACAGTGCCTGGTGCGGCTGACTCATGTGATGAAGCTTTCTGGCCCCCCAGGCTGGAGGAGGCACAGAGATGCTGTGGCGGGCTAAAGACCCAGGGACTGGGAAATACAGAGGGGCTGTGGGCCGCAGGCCTGGGGAGGGCAGGGAAGGAGTCCCCAAGGCACAGGCAGGCTGAAGGAAGAGCAGAAAAGGAAGAGGCAATTTTCTGGGAGCCTCCTGGAAACCCATGCTCCTGTGCTCAACATCACCCCTTAATAATGCTAACAACTAACATTTGTCTACAGCTTTACAGTTCATAAAGCTCGTTCACACATTTGCTTTCATTCGTGAGGATGGTATAATTATCTCTGGTTTACAAACGAGGAAACTAAAGTGCAGGGAGGTTCCATGTGGCGGAACATAGAACTCCCAGTCAAGTGCTGACAGTTGCCTTGCCCCAAGCCTCCTTCCCAACCTTAAAAGGCTTTCAAATGGCCCTGAGCCAGTATTGAGGCAAACTGCCCCCACTACTACCACCACCACGCACATACAACCCTCGGCCAAATCTCAGCCCAAGCCAGGTATTGACCGGAGTCCTGGAGCCAGGCCAGGGCCCCCAAAGAGGAGCGGGGAGCTGAGTCAGAAGCCAGATCCCGGAGGTGATGGAAGGACGGAAGCATGCAGTGGAGGGATGGGTATGATTCAGCGTGGTGGGAGGGGCGAGCAGAAGGAGAATACCTAACTCATGGGCTCCTGGAAGGGGGATGTAAGCTAAGGAAGAGGCAGACCTGCAGGCCTGCAAAGCCAGACAGGTGCAACCCAAAGGACCTAATGCTGGACTGGGACTCAGGCCAGACACTGCCAAGAACTCCCTAATCTCTGATCGTGAAGGTGCTGAGGACCCAGGACCACAGCAAACAGGCTCTGTAATCTTGTCCCCAGCAGCATGGAGTGAAAGTAAAGGACAGAACAAGGCGTACTACTCCCTGTCCAGGCACGCCTAGCCCTTCCCCCTGCCCGCCTAATTCCCAGGCTCCTGCAGGGCTCTGATGTCTCTCAGTCCAGGATCTCACAACACCAAGAGACCGCTTGGCCAGTCTAGGGACCAGGTTCATCTACCCTGCACTGTCTTCTATCCCAGGTCCGCTGACCTAGGTTGATTGCCCAGTGGTAATCTCCTTAATGAACTTCCCTAGTGGCTCAGATGGTAAAGCATCTGCCTACAATGCAGGAGACCCGGGTTCAATCCCTGAGTCAGGAAGATCCCCTGGAGAAGGAAATGGCAACCCTCTCCAGTATCCTTGCCTGGAAAATCCCACAGACGGAGGAGCCTGGTAGGCTACAGCCCATGCTCGACGTTTCCTTTTGAAACACCCCCTACCCTCTCTCACCTCCCCACCCCACCCCACTGCCCAGGGCCAGCACTTTGTCAGCCCAGCAACCTGAATGACTTGAACTGGCAATGCACACCAACACCAGTCCTCAACCTGAAAGAAACCGGGCTCAAATCCATAGGAAGTAGTCCGACACCAAGAAAGGACTTTCATAAAAATAGAAAACGAGGCAGCCTCAGCTATATCCCAAGAGGTACTCTCAGATGCATCTTCTTTCGGGCTCTGGGTTCAACTGAAGGAGCAAGGGAGCAGGGGAAGGTTGTGGCACTTAAAAGTATCTGTTTTTACAAGAGGTGGGAATAGAGGTGACCATTCTAGAGAGAAAATGACCTCAGAAGACTCCTGATGGCTTTTAAACCCTTGAGCAAGGAGATTCTTTATCTCTGAGACTCAAGGATAATTTGCTTTCCCCACAGAACCTGGTTCAGGGAACTGCCATGGAAGGAGGGCGTTTAGAGGATGTCGGAAGACACACTTCAGTGACTTCATGAATTGGCGTCTCTGGCATGTGCCTTGGGAATTTGGTCACTGCCTTGGGGGCAGGGCCATTTAAAATGCTTGCACTAGAGCAGCCAACCCAGGAGAATGGACTAGAATGCACACTGGTTGAGAGCCCAAGCACCAGGCTAGGAGTGGGAAGGGTCACTAGTGGCTCACCCCCGCCAGCCCCAGGGCCCACGGTTCCCTACCAGGTCTCACGGCCAGCGTGGCAGCGCAGCGGGCCTGGCCCAGCTCGTTGGTGGCAGTGGCTGCATAGCTCCCGGCATCGGCGGCCCGGGCCTCCCGGAGCAGCAGGGTGTGCCGCTCGCCTTCTGCCCGGATGAGAAGGCGGCCATCACTGCGCAGCGGGGACCCATCCTTCTGCCAGGACACTGTGGGGAAGCAGCGGGGTGACCAGGTTGTCCTTGCCCACAGGGGCCCACTGGGGCCAATCTCCCCCCACCCCACCCCACACAGGGCCCACAGCACTCCTCTCCCCACCCCAGGGAATCCCGAGGACTGACCCCTCAGTCACAAAAGTCCAGGCCCACCTTCCCCTCTCTCAAGGGACTGTGACCCCACTAACACACACAGACACACACATACACACACGACACAGCAGTCTGGCCAGCCCCATGGAATGGATGATCTCCCCGCCCACTCCCCGTACCCCCTCCCTCCCATTCCCCCCAAGGACTGGGGTGGGAGGCAGGGAAGGGAGACTCTCCCCTCCTTCTCTCAATCTTAGCCTGACCCCAGGCCTAGAGCTCACCTTGGGGCGGGGGGTTGGCGGTAACAATACACTTGAGCAGCACGTCCACCCCTGGGGCCACCACTGCATTTTGCAGGGGGATCTCAAACACAGGGGCCTCCAGAGGCTCTTCTCCAGCAGACACATAGGAGTCATCCGAAGACTCTGCAGGACACATGGGCGAGAGGGTAAGGGGACATGTCCCTGTGGGAATGACTTGGGGGAGAGGGGGCAAACCCAAAGAGAGGGCCTTCTGGAAGGCAAGGGTTGGAGACCAAAGGGTCTCTCTCCTGAAGCTCCTGAGACAGGGAAGAAAGGAAAACAGAAGGGAGTTCTCAAACAGAACAGGGCGGCGGGACTCTATGGTGGTTTGGCTGCTTAATTTCAGCCACAGTTAGGAGGCTGGTTTCTGGAGGACGACAGGGACTGCACTGTGCTTGTCTTTACACAAATCAGTCATCAGTGATCATAGATCAGGCCCTGTGCAAGGTGGTCTGAGGAGGACACAACTTCATAAGCTTCCAAACAGAGAACAAGCCAATAGCAACCCAAGACCTAAGCAATGCTAGTGTGACAGGGCAATGTGTGGTAAACTGTCAAACTAGTGATGCCACTGGATTAAAAAGGGAGCAGCAGGTGCTTCCGGTAGCCATGAGAGGCCTCATGAAGATCAGCTTTGACTGTGTCCATTCACCAAACAGTAACACTGCACTTACTACTTACTCCGTATGGGTACCAGGGACACAATAAGAAATAAGAGGCAGTCCCTGCTTACAGAAGAGACCATACACACACAGGAAGAGAGCTCCTACGCACAAAGAGACCTTAAAACTCCACGGTCGTGACTCTCTCTGGGTATTTTCTAATTCTGACCTTCTATAAGCTAGATAACAGGCTTCCCAGGTGGCGATACTGGTAAAGAATCCGCCTGCCAATGCAGGAGAACTAAAAGACGCCGGTTCAATCCCTGGGTTGGGAAGATTCCCTGGAGAAGAAAATGGCAACCCACTTCAGTATTCTTGCCTGGAAGATCCCATGGACAGAGTAGCCTGGGCAGGCTACAGTCCATGGGGTTGCAAAGAGTTGGACACGACTAAAGTGACTTAACACAACCCATGAGCTAGGTAACGCACAGTGTCTGTAGCCAAAAGAGCCATGAAGATGTTATGCTGTTCTCTAGGTACAAAACCTTGGACAAGTTAGATAATCTCTGTGCCTCAGTTTTATCTGTAAAATGGAGCTGATAAATAACACCCAACATCCTATAAAACTGGCATATAGATTAAAATAAAGTAACACACCCAGTTAACACAACACCTGGAACATGGCTGTGGACACTCAATAACGTGGCTAGTAGAACGATGAATAGGCACCTAGTCATCTCTAAAGATTTTGAGACAGTACTACTAAAATGAAGAATAATGTGATGAAAAAAGCGGGGGAGGAGTGCTAAGTGCACTGAGAGAGACACCAACAGTGTCCTAAGAGCAGGGGGTTGACATATCTGGCCTGGAAAAACAGCAGAGGCAGGAGTGAGCTGAGGATGGCTCCTCAGTCTCGCACCAGAAGTGGCACCAGTTGATGTTCAGTTGAGCAGAGTTAGGGGCAGAGGCATTTGGGGTACTGGCCCCATCCACAGGAGTGGGCGACAACACACTGGTTGGCATGTGATCACAGTCAGCTCAGCCACGCAAGGACTCAAAAGATAGGAGGGATGAGGCTAGAAGGGAGGCTGAGTGAGATCTTAGTAGCCCTGATGGGTCAGGTGATGTATGGGGATGAGAAGATCAGTACTGAGAACTGGCTGGCCCTAAGCTTAACAGTAAGAGGGACATGATCAATTACTTATTGAGATGGCCTTTGGTCTCTTCCCCCACAGACCAGTGGGGGTGTGGAGGGTTTCCCCCCACCATTAGATCCTTGACCCAACAGCCCAGCAGGCCACTGGACCCAAGGGACGTTATAGAAGGCATTGGACATAGGATCTTTGCTCACAGCTCCGCTCCGCCCAGCCTCCATCAAAACATTCTCACACTCTCACCATCGGACAGGTCATATACAAGGGGCCTTCAACAATCCTTCACTCAAACTGGAACCTGGGACCGTGCCTTTCCTCTGAAACCGCACCCTCGCAACTGCCTAGCAGTCTCGCTCCTTCCAGACATGCTCCCACCCAGGTCTCACTCAGCACCTTCTCTACCCTCCCCGAGGCCTTACCGAGCTCAGGCGAGGTGGGCCGCGCCCGGCGACCTCTGCCCTGGCTGCGGGCCCCTCGGCGGTCCCAGGCCCCCCAAGGACCGTCCTCCTCTGGCCCTCTGCGCAGCCTCTTCTCGGCCTCGGGTCCCGCCCTGTTCTTCTCCAAGGTCTGGGACACAGCAGCGCCCTCCTGGCCCGGCGTGGCCCAGGGCAGGAAGCGCACGGCCTGCGGCGGGGGCTCCCGCTTCCGACCCGGGGGAGCTTTCGTCCTGGTCTCGGGGGGCTCAGAGGTGGGGGGCGGCACCGGGCTCCGGCACTCCTGGATGGCTCTGCTCCGGGTCAGCGGGAACTGGTCCCGGCGCCTAACCTCCTGCTGCGGGCCTTCCCCCGGCTCCGTCCTGCCCGCTGGCCCACGGCCCCGGGGCCTCCCTGGCTCATCCCCGGGCTTTTCCGCGACGCTCGCAGGGGGCGGCTGGGCGGCGGCGGGGCTCAAGGCCCGCGGGGTCTTGGGGGTGGAGGGCTGGGAGAAGAGCGGCGGCTCGCCGGGCTCTCGGGGGGACGGGGCGCGCTGCAGCGTGGCGCGCAGGGACTCGTGAGAGCGCACCAGCTCCTCCCGCGACGTGGAGCGGCGGATGCGGCCCAGCTCCTGGGCGAAGCGCAGCTCGAGGTCGGACGCAGGGCTGCGCTGACGCGTGCGCTCGTCCAGCGAGGCCGCCTTCTGTTGGAATAGGCGGCGCCGCTCGGCCACGCTGCCCGCCGGGGACCGCAGCTCCTCCTGCGAGGCCCTGGGCGTGCCCCACGGCCCGCCGCCCTCGGACTTGGGCTGCTCCAGCGAACGGGCCTTGCGCAGGGGCACCCAGGGCCGCAGGGGCGCCGGCGGCGAGTCGCTGCGCTCCAGGCTGCGCCGGCGCTCCTCGAAGAACTGCAGCTTGTCCAGGATGCGGGAGCCAGCGCGCACCAGCCTCGGGGAGCGGCCCAGCGCCGACTGGCGGCCCGAGGCCTCACTCAGGGGCGTCTGGGGCCGGGACTCCGCCGTGCCCGCTAGCGAGGGCCCGGACGACTTGGACTTTTTCCCTCGCTTTTCTTCGGCGGTGGCGTCCTCGGGCGGCACCGGCTCCCGAGAGCGCCGGTGCGGCGGCGTGGGGGTGGCCAGGGGCTGGCCGCCGGCTCCCGGCGGGGGCCGCTTACCCACCCGAGGGGACGGTGGGGGCAGCAGCGCGGATTTGGAGGGGGGCGGCAGGGCTGGGCGACGGGGGGCTTCGCTGGCGGGCTGAGGCTGAAGGTCAGGCTCCTCCTTGTGCAGTCCGCTCTGAGGGACACTGCTGCGGGACCAAGACGAAGAGGGGCAGGAGATTCAGGGGGCCTCCCCTCCCAGACCTTCAGGTCGTGACAGGAATCGGGCGGTGGGCATGCTGGGAAGGCTTGGGGGTGACATCGGCCAGCCCGTCCTCCGCCCCCCCACCCGCCAAGAGGAAGGCACAGCCAGAGCAGGTGCTGGGGAGAGGCTGGCGGCTCTGGCCCCGGAAGATTGGGCTGGTGGCTGGGTCCAGGAACAGACTCAGTCCCAGGGGCTCTGGCCAGCCCCCTCTCCCCAGCCCCAGAAGCTGGGAAACAGCACAAACAGAAACTGAGTGGGGGGGGGGGGGGAGGATGAGGCTGAAGACCCAAAAGATGAAGTGGG
This sequence comes from Bos indicus x Bos taurus, assembly GCF_003369695.1. NCBI lineage: Eukaryota > Metazoa > Chordata > Mammalia > Artiodactyla > Bovidae > Bos > Bos indicus x Bos taurus. The sequence continues at coordinate 107,279,181 of NC_040077.1, read as the reverse complement.
CAGGGAAGGCGGGAGGGTGGGATGGGGCGGGGCCCTCTCAGGAATTCAGCCTCCCACTCATTCCTGCCCCCAGCTGGCCCCCACAGCCCTGCCCTTCCTCAGCAGGGCATACCCCTTCACTGTGCCCCAGGAAGAACAGGCACACGCCTTCCAGGAGCAATACCCTCATCCCTGGGATTGCCTAACAGCTCCTCAGACCTGTGCCCGCACCAGTGCTGACAGCAGGTGACAGCTGAGGTCCCTGGAGTGGGAGACGAGGGTACCCAGGTTCCCGTGCCTTTGATTAATCTGCCCCCGGTACAAGGCCTCTGACTTTGTCCTGCCCCTGGGAAAGTTACCTTGAGTCCTTGGAAACCACCCCCTGAGAAACACAGAAGCTCCCCAAAGGGGTATGCTCAGGAATAACTCAGCTCCAAAATAACTACTGTGTGGGCCTGAACAGTGGGTGTGGGAGAAGAGGAGGAAGAAAGGAGCTGGGCAGCCCCAGACTGCCCCTCTCACCTCCAGAACTTTGATGCCCAAGAGCTGGGCCTCAGTTTCCCCCATCTGGACTCTTGGGGGCACACCAAACATAGAGATTAGCGAGAAAAGGAATTGGAGATATTAGCATCCTACCTAACACATTAGAGAGAGCTTAATAAAAACTTATGAAATGGCTCATTGAGTACTTATTGTGTGTCAAGCATGTACTGAATGCTTAAAATGCATTGAGTCATTTAATCCTCACAACAATCCTTTGCGACAAGGACTGTTATTATCTCCATTTACAGATGAAGAAAGTGAGGTTTAGAGAGGTGAGGTGCCTTACCAAGGTAACATAGCTAGGAAATAGTTGGTGCTAGATTGAAAGCCCAGTAGTCTGGTTTCTAAGCCCTTATTCCCTCCAATATGTCTGGAATTCTGGGGGCACAGAGACGGGAGAAATAGTATGGTATTGAAAAAAAAAAAAAGTATGGTATTGGCCATAAGCATAAATTCTCCAGCGCCTTAGTGTCAGGCTACCTGGGTCAGCCACCTACACAGCAAACCTCACCTCCAACAGGGTATGGGGTGGGGGTGGGGGGCATGCAATCTAGAGTGCCCTAGGGAGAAAAACCTCAACCAGCCACCTGCAGGGAGGCAGAGTCTACTCTGGGGGAGGGACAGCAGAGTCCCTGAGGAACGGCCTCTGGGAACTGGGTGAGGCAGGGAGAGAAATTGGGGACAGCAGAGGAGATCTCTTGCTGGCAGTTTCAAGCTCCAGGCCAGCCTGTGTACCACAGACATCACTAAGGAAATGGGTTCCTCGGAAGTTGCCATAGCAACTCCAGGCTCCGGCTGGGGCCTGGCAAAGAAAGGCAGGGAAGGAAAAGGCAAGTCCAGGGCATGGGAGCGCCTGGTTAATGCCAGCCAGATAAAGCAAGGGCGCCTCCTCTGCACCTGCCCCCAGACCTCTTCCCTGCCTACCACCAGCCACCTCAGCCATCCACAAAAAGGCCTCCCCCCACCAGGCCCTTTCTTTCTCCTCCATGGTGGTACCTCCCACACACACACCCATACCCATCACAAATCAGGCCCCCCTCAGCTCCCCAAATGCCCCCTGATAACCTCTCTCATCAGCCACTCCCCTCTTCTACCAAAGCACTCTCTTCTGTATCTGCCAGTCCCACATCTCCAAAACCCAAAACCGGCTCCAACATCTCACTCCAACACCTCCGCTCCTCACCGTAGCCTCCCAGGACCACCTTCAACCCCACCCTGAGGCGTCTCCCACATGGGGTCCTCACATGCCCCCACCTCCATCACTCCGAGCCCTCTGCCTCCAGCCTAGCCCCCCCACCCCCCAATCTCCACCCCACCCTGCCCCAGCCCCCTGCGGCCCACACACTTCACATCCCCCTGCTCTCCCAGGCCCCTGGCCCCAACAACCCCCTGACCACCTCGCTCTCTTCTGTCTCCTGGTTGTGCTCTCGCTCGCTCCCTCCTGCTCTCCCGGGAGCTGCCGTGCAGAAAGGTTCCGTTCCTCCCAGAAAAAGGCCCACATGGGAACAGGAATGTGCAGAGATGAAAAGGCAGCAGCTGCTGAGACAGCAGGCACGGAGGGGGCCCCTGATGGGGGGGGGAGTGGGGATCCTGGGGACAACTGGAGCCTGAATGGGCGAGGCAGGAGAGGGCCCCCGGGAGAGTGGAGATCTTGCGGGAGACAAGGAAGGGAGATAGGGGTCCACGAGACCATGGAGATGGCACAGTGAGCCAGGACAGGTGGGAGCAGGAGCATGTGGGTGGTGATGGAACAGGAGGAGGATGGAGCTGTGTAGGAAGACAGAGTGGGCAGCTGGGGCCAGGAGAGGAAGCAATGGTGGGGGGGTGGAGAAGTGCACAGAGGGATGGATGGTGCAGGGGACATGGGGTGTGGAGGCTAATGGACGGTGAGGGGCAGTGCGGGACGGCATGGTGAGGTGGGACAGTGAAGGGCCCAGGTAAGGCCGTTACTTACACGTGGATCGAGAGCGCCCGTCCTCTGTACAGGCTGAATGCGCTGCCGTACAGGTCACTGGCCACCGAAAGGCTATCCTCTGACCCCCAGCTTGCGCCCACCAGATTAGCTCGAGATGCCCGTACGAGCGGCTCCACCCCCAGGTGCCGTGGCCCGGCCCCGGTTGCCTGTGCTTGCCTTGGGCTGCCCGGGAGGCGGCGGGTGCCAGCCCTGCTGCCCGCTTCCTGCTCCAGGACCGTCTGCCCGCTGCCCCACCAGCTCACTTGCTCCTCTGAGGTGCCTGTCACGGAGGTCGGGGGCGTGTCCAGGGAGGTGCCCACCAGGGTATCAGAGCCCCCTAGAGAGAGGAACACAGTGAAGCCAGGCACCTTTGGAGGGAAGGCCACCTGCTGGCTCTGTGTGCACCCCAGAGAGCTCACCCGTGGGGGTGCTGAAGGCCCCATCATCCCGAAGCTCCAGGCGCTGGGTCCCCTGCCCGTCGCTGATGTCATCCTCGCCTGTCTCCGAGTCTGGAGGAGAAAGGGTCTGTGTGGGCAGGGCTCTCCCTCCCCCTGACTCCGACTCTTCCCTCCTGCCTCCCCCGCAGCAGGCTCCACATCGCCATCAGGACTTCCATCATCTATCCTTTCTCGCCTTAGCTCCCCACATCCCGCTGCCCATCCTGGGAGCCTCGGGGTCACCCCTCCCATGCCGGTCCTCTGGCTCCTCACCCCTGCCTCCGTGGTAGTGCCCTCAAAGCTACCTGCAGTCCCCCCACCCAGCCACTTGATGGACTGCAGGGCTGTAGCCCCTCCCCCTCCTCTCCGCCAGTGATAACTTAAGTTCCCACACAGCCCCCCAAATAACAAGATCCTACGTTTCAAGGCTCTAAAGTCTGGGTTCCGGTACCCAGGAACAAAGGGGAGTCACCTCAGAGTCGTACTGTCAGGGCACTCGACCAACCGCAGGGCCAGCCTGTCCTCCACCCCAAACCAGCCGGAACACATCAGGGTGCAGCTGAGGCAGGGTGAGGAGAGGCCGGGGTTGGGCAGGGAAGCAGGGGAGTGGAGGGCCAGGGCAGGAGCCAGTTTCCTACCGTAACTTTGCTTTCTGCAGGAGCGGAAAACTTCGCTTCCATAGGAGCAGCAGGAGAGAGACATGGACAGACTGTTATCAGAGCGTTTGTGGGGTAGGGCATGATGGACAGGCAGGACAGAGGGGCCATCAGGGTACCTGGTGCCCAAAGATGCCTTGTGGGGATGGGAGTTGGGGGAGGGAGACACCTGGGATGAGCAAAGCACCTCTCATTCGCTGACTGCCTGCCGGCCCCAGTGGGCCCAGCACTGGGGAGCCAGTGTGCTTTGGGAGATTCTTCCAATGACCCCAGTGATTCTGCACCTTTGCACTTTCACTGGTGCTCCCACTGGCCACACACACACACACACATACGTACACACACATACACCCACTTGTACTCAGCCCAGCCACAGACCCAGGCCCCCCATTAGGGGTCAGGCCCACCTTCTGGTACAATATCTGCATTGTGCTTTGACCTCTCAAAAGAACCTCTCCATCTGTTTGGCATCATGACGTGACCTGCACCCTCTTCCCAAACCCTCTCTGCTACTGCTGAATGGTCCTCAAAAATGTGGTCAGGCTAGGAGCAAAGTTTCTTGGGCATGTTTCTTTTAACTTTCTCAGATTCTATCAGGTTCTGTGCCTCAGTTTCTCCCTGAATGCCATGACAAGCAGGAGCCACGTGCTGGTTGTAGAAGCATGGCACTTAACTCATCCCCACCTGGCCCACAGATGAAGAATAATAAGTCCGGGACCCATGAGGGGGTGTGCCAGCTAACCCCCACCCCTATTGCTAGGTCCTTTCTCAGCTGCAAGGGGCTTTCTTGGGTGGGTGGGTAGGTGGTTAAGCAGTTAGGTGGGTGGGGGAATATGGGGGTTCTGTATCTCATGGGCCGTCTTCAGGCCTGGGTGCCTCATGAAGGGACATGGACCAAGAGGAGGAGTGTGCACGGGCTAGAGCAGGCAGCTCACGGTCCACGCACCATGGGTGAGTCGGCCAAAGGCCCGGCGGGAGTGGCCGGTTTTCTGAAAGAGAAAAGCCAGAATGAGGAGTTGAGGGGAAGGCTCGCTCCTGATGCTCCGACCTCCCTATACCTCTCGTCCAAAGCTCTGTATCAATCAGAAACTCGGCCCAGGGGCCACTGGGGGCAGAGCAAGCGGAAGGGACCCCGGCAGCTAGCTTCCCCTAAAGGGAATAAATATCTCCAGTTTTCCTTGCTTGTCAGCCCTCCCCCTGGAGCTCCCGCGAGGCTCTGGGGAGGAGCTGGGGAGGAAGAAGGGTGGACTAAGGGTCAAACGCTGGTCAGAGGACTGGGGACCTGAGCGACACTCTCAGAGATAGGCTGACTGATGTGAAGGAAGAAATTTGGTGGGGGTGGGGGGCATGCTTGGATGACTGGGAGATGGAAGGACAAGGACACAGATTCCTTATGGGGGCGGGGGGGGGTGGAGGGGGAGAACAGACACCCCTGAGATAGGTGTCAAGAGGGCAGGAGGGTGATGCGGGGGCAGAGGGCAAGGTCCTCCAAAGGACGGGAGCCTCAGGAAAGCAAGAAGGAGGCCCGGGTCCACGGAGGACAGGGCAGGGCTAGTGGAATGCACTGAGCTCAGCGCGGATCCCTGCGCCGTTGCTTCCAGGAGCCCCGGAAGATGGAAGGCACCGGAGTAGGGGGCTGGGGAGAGCCAGCCAGGGGCACGGAGGGGTTGGACAGAGGCAAGAGGTGGTACAGAAGCCCGTGGGCGCTCCACGCCGAGGGTGGCTGCGGGGGCCTCCCCGGGGGTCGCGGCGATCGCGGGTGCTGGGGGTTGGGGCGGCGGGGGCTCTGCCCTTGGGCGCGGGGAGGGGCCTGACGTAGGCCAGGGAGCCCCCTGGAGCGCGCCCTGCCCGCCGCCTCGGCCGCCGGGGTGGGGCAGGCTCGGCTCCGGCGCCCCCTCCCCCGGGCCCCGCCGCGGCGACCCGCCCTCCCTCCGGGGCGCCCAGCCCTTCCTGCCCCCTCCCGGCGCCGCCCGCCCCCGGAGCCCTCACCTGGAAACGCTTCTTCACCCACAGCTTCTTCATGGCGGGGGAGGGGGCCGGGCCGGCGGCCGGGCGAGGAGGGGACGGGCGGGGGCGGGGCGGAGTCGGAGGCGGGGCCGGGGGCGAGGCGGGGAGCTGGCGGGGGCCGGCGCCGGTGGCGGAAGGAGCCTCGGGGCCGCCGGAGCCCGGGCGTGGGGAAGACGGCGGCGGCGGCGGCGGCGGCCGGAGCCCGCCCTTCCCCCGCCAGCCCGCACCCCCCTAGGAGCCCCTTCCCTCGCCGGCTGCCCTGCGTCCCCGGGGGCGGCGATCACCTGCCTCGCGGCTCCCCGACCCCGCATCGGCCTCCTGGGTCCTGGGCACATGGGGAAACTGAGGCACAGAAAAGGGTGCAGTGGCCCCTAGGAGAGTTCGGGCCACTAGCTCATTGGCTGCCCAGCGCGGCGTCCACACCGCACCCCCCCCGCCTCCCGCGGGGCCGCTCCAGAAGGTCAGCCGCATCTCCACTGGCTCACTCCACAAACATGCGCGCGCGTCCGCCTTGCCAGGCAGTACCCGACACATCGCAGGGCCGCGGCGCCGGGCGGGGGCGCCCGGAGCATACACAGGGCACGGGTCCTCCTAGTGACCTGGACCCAGAACGCGAACCCCTTCAGGCTGCTAAGGAAGGTCAGAGAAGGCCCTCAAGTTCCCTGATTGTAGGTCCTCTGTCCCTGCACCCTGGCATACACACACACACACACACACACACACACACACACACACACACACACACGAGCTAAGATGCCCAGAGATTTTCCTGTTATTCACAAATATAACCCAATTTCTCATTCATGGGTGAGCACACATCAAATTTTCTTTATCCTTCTGGCATTTGGCACCATGAATGTTTTGCTTGCACAAAATGCTACCCCTCCCCCCCACACACAATCATTATAACTAAGTTTCCTAAACATTTATTAAGTGCCAGGCACTTTATCAGGGCTTCCCTGGTGGCTCAGATGGTAAAGAATCTGCCTGCGATGCAGGAGAATTGGGTTCGATCCCTGGGTCAGAAGATACCCTGGAGAAGGGATTAGCAACCCACTTCAGTATTCTTGCCTGGTAAACCCCGTGGACAGAGGAGCCTGGAAGGCTACAGTCCGTGGGGTTGCAAAGAGTCAGACATGACTGAGCAACTTCAGGCACTTTATAATCGTTACCTCACTGACAACAACCCTGTGAGTTTGAAACTCTTAAGAACATGTAACTGACTCCATTTAATCAACAAGTGACTAAGGCTCAGACAAGTCCTATCACTTAGCCAAAGCCACACAGGTTCTGTGCCTCCACGATTGCCCAGATCCGAATTCCCACCCCAGTCCACACAAGTAGTGCCAATCCTGGTTGCTGAGATGTGACTACAAAGTCATTATCATTAACACTGGCAGCATGCCTAGCACATACGGAGCAACGGCCTAGGCACTTGATACGAATAAACTCAATCTGTACACAGAGGCACAGAGAGGTTACTTGCCCAAGGTCACAGAGCCTGTAGTTGGGATCCCGGGATTCTCACCCAGGCACCATGACTGAGTCACTGAGCATCATGCCATAAAACCTCATATGCTGATTGGTTAGGAGGACCCCTAACTTTTTTTCTTTAAAGCATGGGTCCAAAATAAATACTGAGCCAACTGATGAGTTTTGTTCAGCCTGTACAATATTTTAAGTGGGGCAAGCCTGCTCAAATTCAACTGCTGACAAGACCACCTCTCTCCTTTTCAGTTTCTACTTGGCTCCTGAAGTTGTTTGAGTTGTATGGCTCTTTATTTGAAAGTTTTAGGTCATGTCTTATACGTTCTGAGTGCCTGCAGGTGGTCCTGTTACCCAGACCCCCAGAAGCAGAGGTTGCACCTACAGACACACACACAGGACATGCAGTGAGAGGGGGACACGTGTATGTCTTTATCAATTCCAGCCGGAGGACTCGGGACACACATAGGCGATTTCCCTGCCCACCCCCAAACACACCCACTCACAGATGTGGGAGCTGAGTGAGGAGAGGGGGTAACTTGAGCCCCTGTTCCCCAGGAGAATCCGAGGGGCTGGCACATTCCGTAGCAAAAATAACCAATGGGCAGCAGGCGTGAGTGACGGGACAGCTGGGCCGAAGAGGGGCCCATGAGACTCTGTTCCTGCTCTGGGCTTGCACCGCTCACCCACACAGGCCAGCCTGGAGCATACTTTCAGGGTGGGCCTCCCCGAGCTGGCCCCTAAACGCCCCATTTTCTTCCAAGGCTGGGCAGCTGGGCCACCCTGCCATTTCTCCAAACCAGACTTCCAACTTCTGCCCCGCTTGCAGGTCCCCTTAACCAGAGAAAAGCCACGCCTCATCTCTCACAAAGAGCCTCCATTGAGCCAGATACCCACACCCCACTCTTCCCTGCCTTGTTCTAGTCTTCTCCCTTCCTTCCTCCTGCTCACCCTGCTCTGATTTTCTGACATACTATATAATTTTCATATAGTTACGATTTTTGCATGCATAATGTGTTCCCTCCCTGGAATGTCATCTCTAAGAGGACAGGGATTTTGGTCTTTCCCCCTCCCCTGACTTATAAATCTCAAGCACCTAGCACAGTGACGGGCACTCGGTGGGCACTCCATACACGTGGCACATGGGTGGGGGCACAGAGCTGCTGGTAGTGAGGATGGGGGTGGGGGGATGGGGACTATGAGTCTTGCTGGAGCAGGTCATTCTCCAGCCTTCCTCCCATCTCTGTTCTGACCCAGACCCTTTTCTAGAAACTGGAGACGTGACCATCTTGTTTCCACCCAGGATCTTCCTGGGAGGGCTACCCTCACTTTAGGAAAGTTCTCTTGTGTGGGCTTTGGCTGACTTTACAGCCTCTCTATTCTCTTTTTTCCCTTCCAGGGCTCCTCACTGCTCCTGATCTGGCCCCTCCTCCTCTCCCTAATTAGGACTTAGCATGAATGGAGGGGCCACTCTCCATACCCATTCCCAACTCCATGCTGGCTTCCTCCTAGCTTTTCTTCCACACTGTCCACATTCTAGGTGAAAAAGATGATCCTGCACCATCTAGCTGCAGGCAGCTCCTGCTGGAGTCCCCAACCTTTCTCTTGCTAAATGCCTCCTTCTCTCTAATCTCTCCTCTCCATGCCTTCAAGTCCCCTGCGTGGTTTACTACCATCTGTTGACTTTGGCCCTTCTGATTGGCACCAGGGTCCCCCAGGCCCTGGCTATGAGACTTCTGACTGCCAAACACGGTGAGCATTGTCAGCTTGCGCCTTCCCTTGGCTGTGCTCTCTCCTCCTTAACCCCCACCCTTCAGTATAGGCCTCCCTCTCCAGTCACACATGCCCCAAGCTTTGAGGGTGGCACTTGCCCTGATTACTTGACTGGCACATAGCTTCTCAGCCCATCCAAATGGGAGCCTGATGTTTTGACAGAGAAGAATGCCTGCCTATTTTGGAGACAGCAGAGGCTAGGGAGAGAGTGGAGATGCTGGCAGAAGGGTACTTGGGGATACTGACAAGAGGGATAGTTACAATGCTAGATCCTGGCCTCAGTCTCCCCACGCTTCTCTTTCTGAGGACAGGCACTGTGGACCTAGACTCAGATCTGGGTCTGCCACCTCACTCACCAGGTGACATTGGGTAAATTCCCTCTTTGAACCTCAGTTTTCTTCTATGTATAATGGTCATAACAGTAACCTGGAACTTAGAAGACTAAATACTGAAATGAGATAGGGTGCTTTACACATGTTAAATACTCTACAAGTATCCTGCATCTCTGCCATCGTCACTATTCCTAGTCTTTCCTCATTTCTATACCCCCAAATCCCACCCTCCTATTTCGCATCCTTCAAATTCTCCAGCCTGCAGCCCTCTTGTCTTCTCAAGGCCCCAGCTTCCCCAACCATGCCAATATCCCTCTATCCCTGAGCTAACATCTTGGGCTTCAGAAGTGCCAGGAACCTTAGCATCACCCCGTCTTGCCGAGCCAGACGGCAATCCCAGCCAGGAAACTGCCTGCTTCTCTCTGCAGCCAGATCCTGGCTGGACTTCCTCGAGAACCCTGAAGTCCTCCTGCTATTGATCCCAACCAAGAAAGTTTTCCATGAGGAAGTCTGAGCAATGCTGAGCTGCTTGCCCAACTGACCTTGATGGAGACCTCTCACTGGGCAGGGATTGGTGGAGGGTGGGCAGTAGGAAGAGGAGGAAGCCAGACTCAGCCAACATCACCAAAGCAAAGCCCCTCCCTCACCAATCAGGTGGGAGGGGCATAGTAGTCAAGCATGTGGTTTTTGGCAGTGGGACAGACCCAGGCTTCCATTCCTGCCTTGCCACCTCCTATCAGTACAACCAAGGTGCTTCATTTAATCCCTCTGGGCCTCAGGTTCCCTAGGGTTGCTGTGGGACTTAAATGATATATCAAAGGGTACGATAGCATATTGCCTGCCACACAGCAGCATAGTGGCTATTCATACTATTAAAAATTGCTACTAAGACTTATTACCAATGAATCATAATTGCAAAGCTGCTACTGGGGCAAAGCTTCTACCAGTATGAAAAAGTTCTCAGATGTGACTTGCTGCAGCCCCTCTTCTTGTTTTGACATGAGTGGCAAAAGGTCTCCAATCTAGTCCCCGAGCACCCAGGATCCTTTCCTCACCCCAGCCTTTCAAACATGCTGTTCCATTAGAGAGCCTGCAGACGGGCCTCTGGCCTCCGGGCCTCTGGCTAGGTTTGCCCAGCCAGGGCTTAGCTCTGCTGACCCTGCCACCTGGATTCCAGAGGGGCTGGGAGGCTCTAGCATCCTGTCACCCTTCCCACTCTGGGGGACCAGGGCAGGCAAGGAGGTTCTCATCTTCAGAAAGGTCCTCCGTACAACAGACAGCTCCTTCTCCCTTTTCTCTCTCCTCCCTCCAGAACTTAAGAGGTAAAAAGGCCCCAAGAGCCCAAACTCAGAGGACTGGGTTCTGAGATCTGGGATGGGCATAACTAGCTGTTTGTCTTTAAGCAGACAGCTAGTCGTGGCCTCCCCCTCTGCTCTGGACCACAGCATCCTCACCCTTAAAGCTGCAGCCTGTGGACCTGCAGTTCTCTGTGGTCCTTTCTGACTCTAAACAAACATAATGACACCAGGATCCTTCTCAGCACTTCTTCTCTGTCCCGTATCTCTCTCCTCCAAGTTGTGTTCTCATCAACCTATCAATTGTGCCTTTATTTATGTTCTGTTTTCAGTCCCCTTTGCCCCTGAACAAAGGCCCCCAAGGAGTCCCATCGTCTCCCAGCTTAGAGTTCTGCCAGGACGAGCCCCAGCCCCTGACCCCAGAGCAGGTACGAGGAAAGCCTGTACCTGGCCAGGTGTGAAGCCAACCAAGACAAGCCAGCCTCGGCCCTCTCGGTCATTGAAGAGGAAGGTGGGCAAGGCAGAGCTAGGGAGAGAGTGGAGATGCTGGCAGAGGGAGGCCGAGCCTCTTTTCCAGCTTCCGACAGCTGCACCCTGCAGCCTTCTTTACCCTCCAGCTGCTGAGTTCCTTCAGGATGCTGGAGCTGTGCAGCTCGCTATACCCAGGGAGCACGGTATGCCTCCTCCTCAGCCCCTCAGCATGTCCCCCTATGTGACACTACCCAGCCGGAGTGAGAATTCCCTCTTGAACCAGGACAAACTCATGATCTTCAAGCTCTTTGCCATCTCCCCCAATTGCAGCTTTCTTCCTCAGAATTCTATTGCTTAAGACTCAATCTGCTGAGATTCTGTCTTCAGCCTAGAGAAGAACTGGTTTAGGGGCTGAGGAAGTCAAAAAGGAAGCCGAAAACACTGACCCAAGGAAATTCGGCCCTGGCCTGCACCCACACCAGCCCCAGCAGGACCCTGAGCACAGGGCTCAGTCTTATGCCCCTTCCCTTCCACCTAGGACAATCACCCACCCCTTCACACACACAGGCAGGGCCATGCCCCCTTCCATGCCCTCTGAACCTGGGGGAGACATGGCCCATGCACTTCCCATACCAATTCCACAAGCCCCTCATCTGCTGGCACCACCAGACGCCTGCACTGCCCGCCCATGCACATGCACACGGCGGGCTTGCGTGTGGATTCTCAGGCACTCCCCTCCATATGTGCTGGGAACCCTCAACCCAGGCTCTGCCTCCTGCTGCTCTGCACCCTGTCCTGCTGCTCTGCACCCTATCCGTACTTGTCCACCCACTGGCCCCTTCCAACCTGCCTAGTGCTGACCACACAAACCTGGCCTGGCAATGGACTATGAGGAGTTCTGACCCATCCCCTCAACACCACAGCCAGATCAGGGGAGCCCGCCTCCTCCTTCAGACATGCAGGCATGTCTGAAGAGGTGGATTCCGAATCTAAATTATCAGAGCCGGTGAAAACAGTTTCCCCAGGAGGCCCCTCTCTACAGGGAAACTAGGAGAGTTCCCACTATGCAATGCTCAGAGAGGCCTGAGTGGGGCTCAGGCTTGGCTTACCAAACGCTGACCCTTAACCTCTGACCTTCCTGTGGGGAGCCTCTCTATCTTCACACCCGCTTTCCCTGCACTTTCCTCTTGACGGGCACTCCTGGGTCAGCACATCTGAGAAGCCAGAGCACCCGGAAAAAGGCTGGATGAACAGATGCCTCCCCCGAGCCAGCGGCGGCCCGGGTAACCTTCTCTACCTGTGAGCACCCCCCTCCCCCCGGCTTGGCCCCCACCTCCCCATTACCTCCGACCTCCAGCACGGTGAGAACCGCCTCGCAGGAGGCCTGGCCCAGCTCGTTCTGGGCCCTGCAGCTGTACACGCCGGCATCCCGCGGCCCGCAGCTTCGCAGCCACAGGCAGCTGGGCTCAGGGGCCGGCGGGGGCAAGCGCTGCCCATCCCGGAACCAGCTGAGGCTGGGCTGGGGCGTCCCGCTCACCACCACCCGCAGCCGCACGTCGCTGCCCGCAGACACCGCCGCGTCCTTCAGGGGCCGTAGGAAGACCGGCGCCCCGGCCACCGCGGCCGCCGCCCCTCCGCCGGCCCCCACTTTGGCCCTCTTCGGGGGCACCCCGGGGCTGGGGGGTGCCCTCGTGCCCGCGTCCTCGCCTCGCGTGCCCCGGGCTTTCTGCATGGCCTCTGCGAGTTGAGCTGGGGAGACGCCGGAACTGGACGGCCACGGGGGCACCCGGGGGATGTTGCCCTGGGAGATGAGTCCTGGGGGGCCGGCGCCCTGCCTTCCTGCCGCCCGCCCGCCTTCGGCCTGTGCTACACAGAAGGTCACCGGGGCGGCCGCGGTTGCGCCTCGGGGGCTATTTTTAGGCCCCCCGGCTCGGGTTGCGAGGGAGCAGTGCAGGAAGGGGGCAGCAGAGGAGGGGACTTGGACTCTACTCTGCTTCTTCTCCCCCCTTTAGGAGTCCCCGTCGCCCCCCTCCCTTGGCTTATATGGGTCCCTGAGGCCTTTTCCAAGCCCCCTACCCTGCGGTGTGCCCCGCCCCCCAGCCACCCACTCATGGAGTCGGATTACCCTTGGGCTAAATCCCATTTCCCTTCCTCCCTCCTCCTGGGTCTCTGATTCCCAGCCTCAAGCGGCTGGGGGAGAGAGAGAGAGACGGTCCCGGGTGAGACCTCTGAGAGGCAGATGGGCAAGCAGGCCCAAGTGGAGGTGAGCAGAGGCTGGGGAGGAGGGACCAGTGGCTTCCCCCAGCCTCCATGACAGCCGTGGTGAACAGTAAGACCTGGAGCAGGGAGTCAGGTGGACCGCCCAGCTAGTCCCTGCCCTTACTTGCTGGATGACATCAAACATCTCTCAACCTCCACATCCTCATTTGTAAGAACTGAGTCGTTGTACAGAGTTGCAACAAGCAGAGAAGAGTGGGAAGGAGGTTCCAGGCAGAGGGAACAGCCTGACCAAAATCAGAGCATGATGAAAGGAGATGATGTGTGCTAAGAATGAGAGGAGTCTGGGGAATTCCCTGGCTGTCCAGTGGTTAGAACTCCACACTTTGATTGCCAAGCGCACAGGGTTTGAGCTCTGGTAGGGGAAGGAAGATCTCACAAGCCACCCAGCAAGCCAAAAGGAGAATCAGAGGAGTCTGCAAGGATTGAACCCCAGTGGGCGAGGTGAGAGGTGGGTCCTGACAGGAGACCCTTTGCTCCCTAAAGTCTCTATCCTGATGGCCCTGGGGTGGGGGTGGGGGATGCAGGTAGGGCACTGCAGGGCATTAAGCAGTAGGATAATATGGTCAGAGCTGATTTTTAGAAGGATCCCTCTGGCAGCCACAGTGGGGAGGGTGGATTTGAGATGGGAGGCTTGGAAGCCAGTTAGAACCTGTGGTTCTTAAAGTATTGTGTACTGTGCTAGGTCGCTTCCATCGTGTCTGACTCTTTGCGACCCCATGGCCCGCCAGGCTCCCCTGTCCATGGGCCTCTGTTAAAAGCACAGCTTTCCGAGCTCCACTCCCAGAGGTGCATGTAAAGTATGGGGCCCTGGGAGGGCCCCGGAATTGGCCCAGTTACTCTGATGCACCTGAGAACTGTACTTTGAGAAATGTCAAGCGAGGACATTATTGCTTTTAAAAGTCTAAGTGAGAGTTTTATGATGAGACGATCTGTGTCTTGACTCTGGTGGTAGTCGTGTGAATCTACACATGTAATAAAATTTCATAGAACCAAATATCTGCACACACACACACACACTAATGAGAGCACAAACTGATAAAATCTGAAGAAGATGGTGGACTGTATCAATGTCAGTTTCCTGGCTGTGATACTGTACTAGAGTTATCTAAGATGTTACCATTCGAGGAAACCAGGTGACTGATACACAGGATCTCTCTGTACTGTTTCTTATAACTGCAAGTGAACCTACAATGATCTCAAAATAAAAAGCTTAAAAAAAGTTTAGGTGAGAGAGCCAGACCTGACTTTGAGCCCTGAGGGATGGGCTTGGGAAAAGCAGGGAGGAGCTGGGAGTCATTAGAGGGAGAAAGTTACCCTTTCCCCTCCCTGCCAACCCTCCCCACCCCCACTGTCATTCTGGCAGGCTAAGTGTGCTTGTGTCTGTGTGTACACGGAGAGGGCAGAGAAGAAACCGTGTAAACACTGGATCATATCTACAGGGACGAGAGCCTTGAGGAATGAAATCTTTGGCTTTAGTTTACGTACATTAACGCTTACTTTTCGTGATGTGCAGTTCTGCTGGTTTTGACAAATGCGGACGACTGTGCACCTGGTTCCCCAGGACCGTACAGAACAGTCTCATCACCCTAAAGATGGGCCTGAGCATCTCCTTCATAGTCAACCATGCCCTCTCCACCAACTCAGGCTACCACAGATGTTGAATTCTCAAACGTAAATTGAATTCTATAAAGTAAAAATGGGGAGCGGGGGAAGACATTGTAAGCACATGGAACACCAAGACTAAAAGAAAGATTTGAGACTATTTTTAAAAAACCAATAACCCCAAACTTCCTAGCATTATACCTCAACAGTTTGCATGGACTGTGGTAGGTGGTCGGCTGGTTGGTTGAATAAATTAACTCTGTGATCTTGATCAAGTTATTTAACATCCCTAAGCCTCAGTTTCCTCAATTATAAATTGGGAGTAGCCCAACTCAGGGTTTATTCATTCATTCAACAAACATTTTTTAGTTCCTCCTGTGTGCCCGGCACTGTGCTGGCCTCTAGAGAAATAGCAGGGAACAAAACAGACAAAGGAGACTTCCCTGGTGGTCCAGTCACTGGGAATCCGCCTGCCAATGCAGGGTACATGGGTTTGATCCCTAGTCCAGGAAGATTTCCATTTGCCAAAGGGCAGCTAATCCCATGCCACAACTACCAGAGCCTGTGCTCTCGAGCCCGTGTTCCGCAACAAGGGAAGCCGCCACAAGGAAAAGCCCATGTACCGCAGCTAGAGAGTAACCCCAAAGACTGCACACAGCAACAAAGACCCAGCACAGCCAAAAATAAATAAATTTTAAAAAAAGAAACAGACAAGGGTTCCTACCCCCGTGTTGCTTATATTCAAGGAAGGAGACAACTATAGGGAAACAAATTATAAAGATCAGTAGAAGATAAGTATTCTGGGGCAATGAAGCAGGGTAAGAGAGATGGGAGGGGGTACTTCCCAGGTGGCGCTAGTGTGGTAAAGGATCCACCTGCCAATGCAGGAGGCACGGGAAACTCGGTTTCGATCCCTGGATCAGAAAGAACCCCTGGAGGAGGAAATGGCAACCTATTCCAGTATTCTTGCCTGGAGAATCCTATGGACAGAGGAACCTGGTGGGCTACAGTCCACAACATCATGAAGGGCTGGACACAACTGAAGTGACTTCACACACACACATGGAAGATGGGAGTGTGATGGGGGGCTTGCAGTTTGAAACAGAGTGGTAGGAATTGGCCTCACAAGAAATTGTTGAGCCAATCTTGAAGGGGTGAGGACCAAATGGAGCAGAAGTCTGGGCAGGACTGCTCCAGGAAGCATATGCCCTGTAGGCTCCAGAAGAGCAGGGCTGGGGGGAGTGTGGGGGAGCTAGAGGGACATGAGTTCAGACACGCAGCGGGGGCCAGATAGCCTAGCATCTTGTAGGCCATGACCCTTTTATTTCTAGTGAAACGAGAAGCCATCTCAGAGGATTCTGAGCTGAGGAATTACATGATCTGACTTAGGTTGTTGTGATGGCTTTAAATTATTATATTAAATATTAAAACAAATATTAACTATTTAAAAGGGCCTGGCACAGAGCCTGGAACGTGGCTCGTTCTCTCCTGGTTGAATGAGCATAATGGGGGCTTTCGCTGAGGTGTGGGCAATGAGTGTGCGGGCCTGGGTCAGGAGGGCACAGGCCCTGGCAAGTCGCGGGCGCCCTCTCCTGGCAGAGCCCGCACTGGCTGTGACGCCGGAAGCCCTCCAGCCCTTGCCAGGGCCCACACCTAGACCAGCTGGCTACAAGGCGCTCATCTGTCCCTCAGAGCGGCCCCACAGTGCCCCGCGGCCTGGCGCCCAGCTGGTGTGTGCTGCCAGTCTGCCCTGCTTTGCAATCACAAGCCTGTGGTGTCATGGAAAGAAATCTGCTCTCTGGAGGCCAAGGAGCAGGGGCCCCCGTCCTCCTCTGCCAATGATACACTGTGTGACCTTGGCAGTTCACCCATCTCTCTGGGCCGCGGGAGATTCCTCCAAGTCATAATGAGGCACCATGTGCCTGGCACATGGCAAAAGCTCACTGTTTGATGAATCAGTGAATGAAGTGGGGACCGTCAACCTTTCTGGTAAATATTTAATTTAGAGAAAAGTAAATAAAAGTGCCCAGCGGGTATTCATTCAACACGTATTTAAATATTTGATGGGCACCTTCTATGGACAAAGCCCTCTTCCAGGCACCAAGAGTAGTGAATAAAATGAATGAAAACCTTGCCCTTGGTTAGCTGACATTTTAGGTGTTGAATCAAAGGTCAATGATTTGCATATGAGTCCTGGGCAGGCTGGTGGTCAGAGGAGGAGCGAGAGAAGTGGTGAGTGAGTGGAATGCTTTGTCTCCAGGCGCAGGGGTGGCGGGATAGCCAGAGTGGACAGACAGGATAGGAAAGGGCCTGCTGAGACGTCAGTTCTTGGCTTATAGACATATTTGCCTCCACAATCCTTCCCACTCCACCTGCTCAGGTAGGGTCTGAGTTGGTCTGGAGCTGCTCCCATGGTGGGAAGCTGGTCAGCCCTCTGAACCATCTTATTTCTCAGTGTTCAGATGCCAGTTCCCAAAGAGTAGGGAGAGGTTTAGCCATGGAGGGGACAGGGATACACACAGTGTGTGTGGGTGCAGACTGAAGATCTGGGTGTATGTGTATGACCACCAGAGACCCAGATCTTTTTCAGTTTATTTTTGTCCATTCTCTGGGATCAGGCCACATGCATCTCCTCTGCCCCAGATTTCTAGGTCACGGTCCAACCCACAAGGAGACAGACAAAGCAGAGGGCTTAGAACCAGAAGCTCCAGTCCAGGAAGGCTTGACTCAGACCATGCTTTCCCCTGGGCCTCCTCCCTTCTCTGAGGACAGATGGGTAGCCATCACAGGGACAAATGTGTGTGAGAAGGAAGGACTTTCTGACCTTCAGAGCTGTCCCAGCAAGAAGGGGCCCCCTAAGAGGCAGTGTGTTCTTAGACCCCAGAGACACTCAAGTGTAGCCTTAGGACAGCTGGTCAAGATGTGGGACTTTCTGGGGGGCAAGTCATGGCCTGGGGGCCTTTGAGATCTGGGTCTGCCAGTCTTAAAGAGTCCTCCACTTTCTCCTTCTAGTGACCAGTCTGCACCTAAGCCTTTTTTGGGAAGGTAAGGAAGCCCCTAAGCCTTTCTCTGACCTCATGTCCCTTTATCCTTTGTGGGGTAGATGAGTGCTCAGAACTCATTCAGGGGGAAGAGCAAGCTGAGAGCCTCCGGAGGTTACTCACAGATACACGAACACCACCATGCCCACGTGGGCCCACCTCACCCAGGAGTCTCTCTCACACAGAGAGGAGCTCAGATTCCAGGGCCCCTCATAGGCTCAGGATAAGAAGGCGCTGCCCCCCTCTATCCCAGTGTGCACAGGAAATGCTCCTGCTCATTTCTGTTGGGGGTCCACCACGGGTTGATTGTGGGGGGGTGTTCTGGGGCCTTCAGGGTTCACTCTGTTGGAGGATTGCAGGGAAAGGAAGGGAGGGTGGGGGACATGGGGTTTAGCCCCAGATGCTCCCGGGGCAAGATGAAGGATAGCATACCTTGAAGAAGGGGGTCCTTCCTGGAGCCCTGGAGGGAGGGACCACACAAGTTACGGGGTGGGGGTGGGGGGGCTGGCAACTCATGAGCCAGGGCTGCATCCAAGAAGGGGGAGAAAGAGACACCAGAAAGGCTTTTGGAAGCTTCTGGAAAAAGCCAGTTAGGAACAGCATACTAAGGACTTTAGGACTAAAGCTCTGTTGGATTTATTTCCCTTACAAACTGTCCGAATTTATCATGTTTGTGATCTCTACCCTCTTCCCGCTTCTAAAGGGTAACCTCTTAAATATGAGGGGTGGTTGGAAGACAGAGACCTACATGGATCCATCAAGCTTCCTAAATCTCTGATCCACCTGGAATTTATTTTTTGAAAGGAGTGAAAAGACAGATTTCACTGCTGCCCCTGTCCATGGCTACCATGCCCAGTACTGAATAATTAAGGTTTCCCCATGGAAACCTTTAAGATATCTGTGTTAATGTTTTATGATTTTTTTTCCCATATGTCCTACATTCCCTCCTATCTTTCCAAATACTCCCAAAATTTCCCTTTGTCATTTTAATTAAGATTGTATTACACTGAAATTATAAGCTAACATAGGATGACTTGACATCTTTTTTAGAGCAGTGAGTCTTCTTCTCCAAGGATGAGATAGAGCTTTCTATTTTTCTTAACAAGGTTATTTTTCCTGACTTGGCCTTGGAGCTTCGAAGATCCAGGTTTAGTGGGAAGAGGGTGTAAGCTACCTTAGGCAAGGACCACAGGAGCCCTACTTCAGAGCAGTGTGTGGGGGCAGTCCTGGTAATGGGGCGTAACAAGAGGTATGTGTGAGTCCCCAACAAAAGCCCCCTCCCCCATATGCTACACACATACAGCCAGGCTGCAAAGCTCTGGGAATAGAAGGGGTGGCAGGCCCTGGGGGACAGTCTGGCTGGTCAGGAGGGCAGCACACAGTTCACCTCAAGAGGTGATACAAGGAATTTCCTGGTGGTCCAGTGGTTAGGACTCCATGCTTCCCTTGCAAGGGCACAGGTTTGATCCCTGGTCAGGGAACTAAGATCTCACATGCTGTGTTATGTGGCCAAAAAATATTAAAAAAAAAAAAAAAAAAAGACATAGTGTGACAGGGCTCTCTCAGAGAAGACCTGGCAGTCAAAACAGCAGGGGCCGTGCTAGGCTTGTGCTTATCTTTTTATTGTTTCTGTTCAGAGCCCCTGCAGCGGGGAAGGGGCAGGCACGGGGAGGTGGGCCCCCCTACCACCTGCCTGAGACCGCTCTCTCCTCTCTCCTCTTCGCTCCAGCATCTCGCCCACCCTCTCTCTTTCTGCATCTCCTGCTCCCACATCTGGCACCTTCGGGGGTTCTCTCTTGCAGCCCCTGCTTTGTAAGCCCACCTTGGGAAAGTAAGGGACCATGGGGTCAGTCTCAAGCCCCCCAGTAACCACAGGGGGGCTATGTCCCCAGTTACCTGCCTGGCTTGCTGAGGATGCTGCCTTTCTGACTCAGGCCGGGGCGGGGGCAGTGGGGAGGTCCACAGGGCTTGACCTGACCCTGAGGGGTTCCTACATCCTACTCTGGAGTCCCCTCCAAAGCCATATGCTAGAGCCTGAGGTCACGGAGGTGGGAAGGGTAGGGTCACTGCCATGTCTTGGCTCCAGCCTGGCCCTGTCTAGCACACTCCAAGGGCGGCCCAGGGCCAGGCCCCCTCACTTCAAAATCCAGACCTCACACGGCAGGGGTTCCCTGTGCCTGGGAGGGTTGGGCCATGTCCCCTGTGGGGACCAGGAAGGGTGGTCGCAGTGAGCAGGGGTCAGAGGCTGTGAGGGGAGCACTGTGGCTGGGGGTGGTGCCCTGGGATGGAGGGAGGCTGGCTTTAGGAGGCAGTGAGGACAGAGGTGAGCACGGTCTCTGGCAGCAGAGAAGCCTCTGGCTTTAGAGCACCTCATGCTGCTGTTGTGTGGCCTCACTGACGACCTGGAGAGGAAGAGAAACCCAGTCTAACCCAGGGCTGGCCAGAGAATGGAGTCATGACCCCGGGACACCTCCTCCCCAGAGTGGCAGACCCCTCTGCCCCCAGGCAGAACCAGCAGCACGGCTGGTAGAAGACACCTGGCTGACAGCCCCCCCAGACACACCCCACAGGCCCCCCCACCTCAGGGGTAAGGGGACCAGGCAGACCACTCACCTCCCCGTCCCGGGTCTCAATGGTCTTGATCATCACCGTCTTCTTGGTATGGACCTCAGAACCCCTCTGCTCGGGGCTTGTTTCTGTAACAGATTCATCCACACACTCAGCCTGACCAAGGCCAGGCCTGGGCTGTTCCTGTGGCTGGGAGTCCTTCCCTGGTCTCACTGGGCAAAGCCCGGAAGATGCCCACCCCCTCAATATGGGCCTGTTACTTTTTCAGCAAAACATCTTCACCTGTCCTTGTGCCCAGCACCCAGTAGGTGGCTCTGCAGACCCAAGGGGCTGTCCCAGGGCTGAGATAAGACAAGGAGCCAAGGGGTGTGCTCCAGGTGTTGGCAGGTTCAAGAGGGTGAGGGATCACGTAGGCCCCAGGCCACCCAGCAGTCCCCCCTCCACCGACACCCCTCCTCACTCCCCCTCCACCCTTGGTCCCCAAGAGATCCCTGCAGGAATCCCTGCAGGGTACCCTGACAGTTAGGACCCTAGAGCCCAGAACCAAGGCACTCTTTTGAAGGATCTCTTGGTACCCAGCCTCCTTTATCTCCGGATGAACAACTTGATGTCTTAATGAAAGAGAGATGGACAGGAATCAGTCACTGATTTATTGCGCGGATGGCCAGTCACTTGTCCCTCCATGCCTCAGTTTCCCCACTGTGAAATGAACGTTAACAGCAGTACTTGCCCTGTCATGGCCCAGAACTATTGACTTGAAAAAGCATTAAGCGATTTTAAATGCAAGGCTCACACTTGATATCTGCATAAACTGCTAACCGAAAAGAGCCATTCTGAGTTTTATTGGAAGGGTCAAATTTAGGTCCTTGGTGTTATGAGTTTGGTGTTCATAAATCTCCTTAGCAGTCAGCCAGCCTGTGATGAACATTGCAACTCGGTGGAGCACAGCATGTATTTTTTTCTGATGAAAATGAACATCGAATATATAAAAGATTTGATCTAGGAAAGGCGAAGCTGCCAAGGACTCCAACTTACTTTCCTAATGTATCATTAGAGCATGTTTTTCTGCTCTCTGGGGTTGGAAAGCCACTCGATCTGCATATTACTAATGTCAGAATGGCAGAATGCCCTAGGAGTTCGTTCTTTTAATTGTTTGGCTTTGCTAAGGTTTGGCTTCATTTTTTAAAGCAAGCACCCAACATCTTGCTCCAGAAAGCTGGAAATGCTCAATAAGCAGCTGGAGGGCAGTGGGGGGTGCTTGGCAACTTGTCAAACAGACAATAAGTGGTGGGTGCCTTGTAGCTCAGGCATAGGGTTCTAGATGCTTCTGCCGCCAGGTCCCCAAGGATACCCTGGTACTTCCTCAGAGTTTGGGTATATTAGGAAAAAGAAACTGTTGGCCACTTAATATTCCCAGAAGATGCAGGGGACATGGTCATACAATACAACACCGTGAAATTTAAAAAAATAAAATAAAAAGCTCCCTTTGTCAGAAGATGCCTCTACCTAAATGTCCCCATTCTCCCGTTGCAGCCCCCTTTCTGTTCCCCAGACCCCATCCCTGTCCCTATGGTGTATCCTCCCTTCCTGGCTGGCCTTGGGCAGTGCTCATGCTGGTCTCCTACCCTCTGCCACTCCAGCCTCCACTTGCCAACACGCACTCACCTCGGAAGTTGAGGGCAGAGAAGGTCTGGATAGGGAGGTTGATCCTAAAAGGAGAGAGACCAGGCCCCCAAAGGGTTAGGACCCGCCATCTCTCTCGTCACCACCCCTCAAAACTTGCCCTGATCCTCTGTAAACACCATCCTCAGCTGTCCCAGTCCCACTGACTTCAACACTGCTTGGGGCATGGGGCCAAAGGCCCACTCGAGCTGTCCCAGGAACTGTCCCTTCTGGAAGGATCACCCCAGTCCTTCTCTGACCTGCTGGTATGACACCAGGACCCCCACTGCACCCTCCACTGTACCCAGATTCCTTTCTTGCCCTTGGCATTGCAGGGTGTATCAACAAGAGCTGTGGATGACATCCACTGCATGTGCCCACCCTCCAGTCAGTCTGGGAATCTCTGGCCCACTCACAGGAAGGCAAGTTCCAGGAACTGCCACCCGCCCTTTATGCCTACAGCTGGGAAAATGCAGTGTGACCTTAGCTACCTGAAGGGGTCATTATATGAGGATATTATTCTACAGTATCTGAAATCTTCCTCTCTATAAATCTGTATCTAAATATGTCAGCTGATTTTTGTAAACTTCAGATTTTATCATTTTTGTGAGCATCAGTGGGCATCATTTTGTTGAGTACATGATCTGTTTTGAATTGATGTTAAGTTTATATAGTGAAATGCACAGATCTTTAGAGTGCAATCCAGTGAGTTTTGATCAGTGTCTACATCCATGTAACCACCAGTCCAAATCAAGATATAGAACATTTCCATCAACGAAGAAGGTTCCCTTGTGTCCCTTTCTGGTTGCATGGTGTTTTTGTGTCTAAAGGTGATTTGTTCTGAGCACGTCATTGCATCTTTTCCTGTGAGCACGTGTGTGTGTACACATGCATGTGTGTGCACCCTCTGAGCATGAATCTCTGCACCTTCTCTCTTAGCCTATCATGTCCCAGCTCCATCTGTCTCTATTCATCTCTATCTGCCCCCTCCCTTTCCTTCCTCATCACTCCCAGCTCTGCTTCCATCTCTCCCTTGACTGGCAGTAATGTTTTATTACTAGTTGCTGAATATGGTTTTATGCTGCTGGTTCTTAATTCTGAAGGTGGATATGGGAATACTTATATTTCTCTTTTTATAAAAGCTATTAATTAAATCACTTTTTACCCAGGTGGCTTTGGTTAATTCTCTGTAATCAGCGCAGTGGTGGCCTCTTGTATAATATTGCTTCTAGATCTTGTGATGGTGATCCTGAGCCCCGCTTCAGGGCAGGAAGGGGCCCTCAATGCACCCCCCTCCAGGAGCCCACGGCCAGCCTCTGCCTGGCCCCTCACCGGCTCTCCTCGCCCTCCAGCAGCTTCCGGTAGGTGGCAATCTCCACGTCCAAGGCCATCTTGACATTGAGCAGGTCCTGGTACTCGCGCAGGTGGCGGGCCATCTCATCCTTGAGGTGTCGGATCTCCTCCTCCAGGCGGGCAATGTTGTCCTGGTAGCCGCTGGCCTCACTAGCAAAGCGGTCCTCTAGCTCCCTCATCTGCCTCATCAGTGAGTCGTTCTGCAGGAGGGGGTGCCCAGGTCAAGGACGGGCTGTGCTGGTGGTCGAGGGGACACGGGGGGCCCAGGATGGACAGAGGCACAGTCTCCGGGCTGGGAGGTACCCCAGATAGCCAAGCCGAGGACTTGTCAAAGTCCTCTGAGCCAGGGAACTCGGAACTCAAATGAAGCCTTATGTGGAATATCAGAGAATACAGCTGATACAAGGGAACATGGCTGTCCACCCTTCCTGCCTCCACGCAGGAGTCCCACGATTCCTGAGAGCCCCCCTGGGAGTCCACCTGTCTGTTTCTACCCCTGTGGTAGATATGAGGAGACAGAGGCCCAGAGAGGGTGTGTGATGCGCCTGAGGTCACAGAGCGTAAGCTGCAGATGGGAAGGGCTGGGCCAGGCAAGGTGGGCAGGGACTCACGGTGCCCTTGAGGGCGTCGATCTCGCAGGTGTAGGACTGGATCTGGTGGCGGTACTCCATCATCTCCTGCTTGGCCTGGCGCAGAGCGTCATTGTTCTTGTTGGCTGCCTGGGTCAGGTCAGACACCTATGGGCAAAGAGAGAGGGTCCCTGAGATGACAGGGAGGATGCAGGATACAGGAAGGGGTGGGCAAAGAAGCATGGAGACCCTGGGCTCACCTTCCTCCCCAGAGATGGAGCCATAGGAAATACCTCCAAACTGGGATTGAGGGGACAGAGGGGCTGCCAGAGTCTCACCTTTGACTTGTACCATTCCTCGGCTTCCGAGATATTCTTGGCCGCGATGGTCTCATACTGAGCACGGATGTCCCTGAGGGCAGCTGTGAGGTCTGGTTTCGACATGTCCATCTCCACCTGGACCTGCTGTTCCTGAAGCTGGGCCTGTAGCTCGCGGATCTCCTGCAGGGTATGGCTAGGCTTCAGTCCCCAACCAGCCCCAACACGTACCCTCACAACCCCACTCCCCGAGTCCAGCACCACCACCATCCGCTCCAGCCGCTTTCACCAGGGCATAGTACCTCTTCGTGAACTTTCTTAAGGAACGCGATTTCCTCGTTGAGAGATTCAATCCTGCGCTCCAGGTCAATTCGAGCTAGAGTGGCTGCATCCACGTCCTGGGAAAGGTCAAGTGAGAGGGAGAGGGACACTGATCACCCGGGCATTGCAGAGGGAGACCAGGCGTGACACAGAGGGGACAGAAGGGGTAAGGCAGCTGGGAGACCCAAGAGGACTCACGGCTCGGAAGGCAGCCAAATTGTTCTCCGCTTCTTCTTTCAGCTGAATTTCCTCTTGCAGCCTGGTAGACACAGGCAGAAGGACAGACAGATGGTGAGGATGAAACAGGCTGGGGAGAAGACTGACTGGGGGCTGCCCAGGGAGTGGGCTCAGAATAGAGTGAGGAGGGCCCGCCCACACAGGGAGGGGACAGGAAGTGGCCCAATCTCTGCCCTGGAGCCACACCCTGGAAGTCCATGTCCTCGCTAGTTTGTGACCTCCCTGGGATTAAGAACTGCGTCTTATTTTGTCCACCTCCCGGTTCTTATTTTATCCACCTCTGGGTTCCCAGGCCCCAGCCCCAGCCTGGCGCATGTAGGTGCTCATTTAACGTTTGTGACCTGGGTGGTAGAACAGTGATCACTTGGACAGAAAAGCAGGACCCACCAGTATTTGCTCTATTCTTGCTGCCTGAAGCACAGGGAGCCTGGTGGAGCCACAATCAGTGTTCCAATCTGTCTGAGGGCTGCGTCTCCCCCTCTCCCCCCGCCCCCCCAACTCACTCTCTCCTTTCCTCCAGCTTATCCATCCTCCCTATAAAGCTTAAGTCTGGCCCAGGGGTCAAGATCCGCTCTCTACCCCCAACCACAGGGCTTCATCACAGAAGAACTGAGAGCTACTGCTGGCCCCAGATTTCCTTGTCTCCTACCAACCTGTCCTCTCCCTCCCACTGCCTATGGGCCTCCTTTCTCCTTCCATGTGCCCACCTGAACCCAGAAACAAACCCCGAGCATCTTAAGATGCTTTGTAAGAAGCACCTGGTCTCCCAAGGTCGCCCATTTCCACTCCACGATGTCCCCAAGAAAATTGGGACCGTAGCCTCGTCTGCAGCCTGAGAGCACAGGGAGAGGCATGGCGTCTCTTCCCCCTCCCCCGGAGACACAGCTAGACCATCCTCATCCTGGGTACGATGGGGTACTGACCACTGGACCCAGCCCCAGGCCTTAGCCTCCCGTGCCCGGCCCCTGGAGAGGGAGAGGGTTCTGAGGGCGCTTGCGGGTGCTCACTTGGCCTTGAGCCGCTGCAGGTCGTCCAGCAGGTTGTCCCGCTCGACGTCGACGCGGGCGCGCTGGTTGGTGAGCACCTCCACCTGGCGCCGCAGCTCGCGCAGCTCCTCCTCGTAGATCTCGGCCACGCGCGTCGGCTCCCGGCCCTTGAGCCGGTTCACCTCCGCAGCAAGCGCCGCGTTCTGCTGCTCCAGGAAGCGCACCTTCTCGATGTAGTTGGCGAAGCGATCATTGAGCTCCTGCAGCTCCACCTTCTCGTTGGTGCGCGTGGTCAGGAACTCCTGGTTCACGGCATCGGCCAGCGAGAAGTCCAGCAGCTCGCCCGCGCCATAGGAGGAGGGCACGCGGGTCGAACCCAGCCGGCTGGCCCGCAGCGCCCCCAGGCCCCCGGCCCCGCCCGACGTGCGCGACACCTGGTACACGCGGGACGTCACCGAGCTCGAGGAGCCCTTGGTGCCGAAGCCCGCGCGCGGGAACACCGGCGAGCTCAGCGGGGAGCCGAGCGGGAAGCTGGGGGCCCCGCCGAAGGTGCGGCGGTAGGACGACACCCGCTGGCTGGACGAGTAGGCCTGGCTCATAGTGGCGGCGCGGGCGAGGCTGGGCGGCGCGGAGAAGGAGGCGGCGGGCGGCCGGCCGGAGAGTGGATGTGGCGAGGGGAGACAGGGCCCCCGGCCGTCCGCACTATTTGTATCCCTCCTGACATCAGCCCCCGCCGCCCCTCCCCTGACAGCTGCAGGATCCCGCTGTCCTGCCAGGAAAGGGCGGCCCCTGGCGTGGGGGCGGGGAGGCCAGCTCCCCCGCAGTAGGACTGAGCCCCTCAGCGGGCGGGTGGGTGGGGGCCCCTGCGGGGTGTGGGAGAGGCTGGCGGACCTAGGAGGGCAGAAGGTGGGCAGGCCTGCCAGCCGCTTCACCCGGGCGCAAACATGTCTGGAGCCCCCGGCCAGCCCCCTTTCAGTCCTTGCCTCCCTGGTCCTGGGGTGATCAGCGGAGAGAGCTGGGGAGAGGCTTCTATTTAGTTTGAGGGGCTTCTTTTGGCTCCAAAGAGATACTTTGGGTCATTTCCTGAAGAGACAAGGCCTATTTCCAAGACAGTCTGCAAATCACCTTTTTTTTTTTCCCTAAAGATTCTCCGAAAGTGGCAAACATTTAGGAGGGCTCAGACAAAGACCAGGAATGCCCCAGCCAGGCCTAGTGGAGGAGCGTCTCTGACAGGCAGGGAGGATGGGAAGGCCTCCCTGGGATAGGCAGCCATCCCCACCAGAGCCCACCTCCTCAGGTATGTCCACTAGCATCTGAGTTCCAGCTCCCAGCCTCAGTTTCCCTCTGGATTCATGAAGGTCCTTTTCCACCCCACCCCTACCAGTGAGCCAGTGAGGGTGCAGCCTCAAGTTTACAAACAACAGGGTGATTTCCAGAAAGGGCCTGGTAGGCTCTCAGTTTCCAATTATAACAATTATAACTGTGTCCTCTCACCCCCACACTGCCAACTTCTCTGGGCTTCTGTCCCTGTGAGCCCACCCCCACCCCCTCTCTGATTCATCCCCCTTCCTCACACCACCCCCACCCCCAGGGGTTTGTGTTTTGTCAGGAGCCTCATGTCAACCCAGCCATCTCCCTGGCAGCAACAGCTGCCAACCCCAAATACCAGAGCTGGTATTTATAGAGGAGAATGCATCAGTCCGGGAAACAAGCACACAGGAGAGGAGCTCTGGGGGGGTGGGGGTCGGGTACCTGAGGAGACATGGGTATCAGATGGTGGAGGAAGGCTTGAGGCGATGAGCCCCAATCACTTCCCACCCTCTTCATGCTCCAAGCCCCCAGCAGAGAAGCCCTGAATAGGGCTTGTCCATCCCTTGTACTAAGGTCTCCTCCTTAGTACAAGGCACTGGCTGACCCCTAAGGACATTTCCGCTTCTCCATGAATATTGGCTGTTTCTCCAAAGCTCCACCTGGCACTATTCAGGTCTCTCTTAGGCCTGACCCTTTAGGAATGCAAAGTTTGGAAATAGAGGTCTGGTCTTATCTTAGCTCTGCCATCACCTGAAGATGTAATTACAAGCAGGCAAGTCCTTCCCTTCTCTGTGTCGTCACTATAATGTATGAATGGTCACCCTGGCGGTGTCTACCGACTATGGGTTTGAAGAGGCTCAAGTAACAATTACTACCTTGTGTATTCTGAGCACCCACCGTGTGTCACTCTGCTAAGCACTTCCCACCCGTGATCCCCAATTCTCTTGACACCCCTGTGAGGTAAGAGCTAGTACCCTTCCCATGTTGCAGCTCAGGAAGCTGAGGCAGTCTGACTCCAGAGCCCATGCTTTGTCCCCAGGGTATGTGTGAATGTGCCAGGTTAACTGCAAAGAGCTTTGTTGCTGCTGTCTTTGCAAAGCCCTTTCACATTCAGTTTCTAATTTTTATCCAAGAGACAAGCTTATGAGGTGGGTGGGGAGTTCCAGATATTCTTATCCAGCCTTCGAGTCAGTGCAAGCTGTTGTGTTCTGGTTATTTTTGTGTCTCGTCTCCCAAACTAGATTGTAGGCTCCTGGAGAATTTTGGGGAGACCATGTGACTCCTTTGCATGTCCCTTTGGACAGGCAGCACTGTCCTTGTTCAAAGTAGCCTGAAAGATTTCTTTCCCATCCCCTTATTTTGTTAACATACGCTGCGTGCACACAAACACACATGTCCATGAGACACACCTGTCCATGAGTGGACAGGTGAGTCAGCTCCCAGCCACTCTTATAACTGAATCCCTCTGACTGCAGCAGTTGGCTCAAGGGGCAGGCCTGGACCTGACCAGGGCCAATCAGAGACCCACCTTGGAATTTATACATGGAACTGGGATTACTAAACTGGAGCCTGGCAACCATGTTTCCTACCCACTGGGGAGGTCTTTCTGGCATAGGGAAAAAAAGGTCAGCATGCCGGGAGCAGCAGAGACACCCAGAGAAAAGGAGAATGTGAGGCTGGAAGTCCTAAATTCCATCTCCCGGGACCCTGGTTCTTCAGTTCTCCATTTTGTGAGCTCCCCCAGTATCCTTCCTGGGTTTGGGGCCAATAAACTTATCTTTTTTTTTTTAAACTGCAGAGACTTGGTATTGGCTACTGCCATTTGTAATCAAAACAACCCTGGCTAATATGCTGTAAGGAGACTGTGCGCCCATTTCCACAACACTAAAGAGGCCAGAACACTTTTGGGACTCCTGTCTGTGAACAGTCTCCAGACCACATAAGGAAATTGCCCTTTGGACCAGCCTGAGGCCTCAGTTCCTTAGTGAAATGAGACAGAAAGCAAATAAATAAATTATACCATGTATTCTCTAGTCAAAATCAACATCTACCAGACTTGGCTCTGAACCACTTGGAGCTGTTTCCAAAATTTGGTTCCACCCCTAAGGATTTGCTACCATGGAGGGCAGCAAAACAACACTTGGAGGCTTGGAAGGCAGGTGAAAGAGCAGCATTCCAGAGCATGTTCCTAACCAGGCAGCACCACTGAAGGAAGAGTTTAGACTCCCCTTGGGACTTCTTAGAACTAGACATGCTAAAAATAATGATAATTTATCTGGATGGGTAATGCACTTAGCATAAAATGCAGAAGGTATCATTCTGTGGGTTGCTTTTTCACTCTCTTGATAGTATCCTTTGATGCACAAAAGTTTTTAATTTTGATAAAGTCCAGTTTATCTATGGATTCTTTTATTGCCTATGCTTTGGGTGTCATATCCAAGAAATCATTGCCAAATCAATGTGAAGAATGTTATCCCCTGTGTTTTCTTCTGAGAGCTTTACAGTTTTAAGTCTTTGATCCATTATGAATTAATTTTCATACACAGTATAAGGGTCCAACTTCATTCTTTTTCATATTAATACGTTATATGAGTATTATATGATAGATAATTTCCCCAGCACCATTTGTTGACAAGACTGTCCTTTTCCTCTTATTGAAAACAATTTAGCCATATATTTGAAGTTTTTTTTTTCCTCTGGGCTCTCTGTTATGGTCCATTGACCTAGGTATCTGTACTCACACCAGTACCATACTGCCTTGATTACTATAGCTTTGTAATAAGTTTTGAAATCAAGAAGTGTGACTCCTCCAACTTTGTTGTTTTTTTCAAGATGTTTTGGCTATGAGGGGTCCATTGAGATTCCATTTTGAATTTTAAATGGAATGAATTTTTCTATTTCTTAAAAAAATTTTTGGTGGGATTTTTATAGGGGTTGCACTGAATCTGCCGATCACTTTGGGTAGTATTGAAAGCTTAACAATATTAAGTCTTCCAATCAATAAATACTGGATATCTTTCAATTTTTGTGTCTTCATTTCAGAAATGTTTTGTAGCTTTCAATGTACAAGCCTTACTCTTAAGTCACTTCAGTCATGTCCGACTCTTCTCGACCCCATGGACTGCAGCCCACCAGGCTCCTCCATCCATGGGATTTTCCAGGCAACAGTACTCTTCCCTAGTTATGTTTATTTCTAGGTATTTTATTCTTTTTGATGCTATTATAGATGAAGTTGATAATGAGGGTTTTTCCCTTTATTCTGTTAATGTGATATATTATACTGATTGGTTTTCATGTATTTAACCATTCCTGCATTCCAGAAAAAAGTCCCATGTCAACATGTGTATAATGCTTTTAATATGCTGTTGAATTTTGGTTTGCTAGCATTTTGTTGAGAAGTTTAACATTAATATTTGTAAGGAATATACATCTGTAGCTTTGTTTTCTTGTATGTCTTTGTCTGGCTGTGGTATCAGACTAATGCTGGCCTCATAGGATGTGTTAAGAAATACTTCCTTTTCAAATTTTTAGAAGATTTTGAGAAGGGTTGGTGTTAATTCCGAAATGTTTGGTAGAATTCAACAAGGAAGTCATCTTGTCTTACTCTTTTCTTTATTGGGAGATTTTGAGTCATTCTTCTTAATCATTCTTCTTAATATCCTCATTTGTATTTCACATTTGTATTCGTATTTACCATATTTGGCCAATTTTTTATTGATAAACATTTCCAATCTTTTGCTACTATAAACAATGCTGCTATGAACATCCTTGGAACAAAACTTTTAAAAAATATTTACTTATTTGGCTGTCAAGTCTTAGTTGCAGTACATCGGATATTCATTACATCATGAGAGATCTTTCTCTAGCTGTGGTGCATGGGCTCTTCTGTCGTGGTACACAGGCTTAGTTGCTCCTTGGCATGTGGGATCTTAGTTCCCTGACCAGGAGTCAAACCCATGTCCCCTGTATTACAAGGTGGATTCTTAACTACTGGACCACCAGGAAAGTCCCGGGACAAACTTCTGAATATATAAAGTTTGGTAAGGCATTTTATTCTTTTGGTAAGGTATCACATTATTTTATGGTCATATCTCTCACTGGAGCTAAGTGATATTGGAAATGGGAAGGTCCACCAAGACAGACCTTTTCATTCATCATTTGCCAGAAAAGGGGGACAATTTATAAATGTGTGTTCATGGTACAGTCCCCTTGTATTTAATACAATGCACATTACCAATATATTTTGTTGAATCAGTTAAAGAAGGAAGTCAGTCCTGATGTTTGCTTGAAATCTTCCCACATTACTCCAACCTTGGAGAGTCTTGGAAACTTAAGGTTGGAAGTAACTTCATAGGTCATGAGGTCAACCAGTCCCACACACCCACTTCTCAGTTAAGGCTTAAATCGTTTCTACTGTGACTCAAGCAAGCACTGCTCCACTTTGAATCCCTCTACTGCCTGGGGACACAGTGTCTCCAGGGTGCCCACTCCACTCCACAAAGAGTATTGGGTAAATAACATGCCTTGGTCATGGGACAACAGACAGCCCTGCTGTTTGAAACATTTCCTTATATTTGAACCCAGGAGATGTCTCTGCTATACCTATTACTCTGCCCTGGGAACCAAACAGAGCGAAAAGAAATCCCTTTCAGAGATCCAACTTCAAATATTTCGGGGTAGTGCTCACATCTTTTGGAGACTTTGCCTATTTCACCATTCCCAATTCTCTCCCTTCCCTAAACTAATGGACCAGCAAAACCCAGATTCATCCTAGCCTCCAAAGCCCCACCAAACTGGCCCATCTTGCTAACCTTAGCTCACTCACCTCTCCTTTGGGCTCACCTCACACAGCCTCTTTTTTGTTGGGTGACACTGCCAAGCTTTTCCCTGCCTTCCTCTAAACTCAGTGACTGGAGGGCTTGTGGATGCCTGGGTAGATCTCTGAACCTCATGGAGGGTGCCCTAGAAGACAAGGGCCCTGGTACCATAGGGCCTCCCAGGCCCCATGGATGGCATGGATAGGGGGCAGGCAGCTGATATGGATGAATCACCAGGATGGGGATACCGACTTGGCCACCACAGGGCATCTGAATTGAGGGAAAAAATGAAAGAGGTCAAAAAGGAGACAACCAGAAGTGACTTTTCCACCTTGCCCTGTCTGGGAGCATCCCCCAGCCCCGGTCTACTCCAGGATCCCAGACGCAAGACAGTGCTGGTGCCTCCCCACCGTGCACCCCCTCTCCACCAGCTGACCCCCACCTCCAGGGTTGCCTGTGTCCCTTTGTCCAGGGCCCACCCTCCTCTTTCTATTTCCCAGCATCTTGGTGCTTCTATTCCAAGCTGGGTTGGGTCAGGAGACAGCCACCGCGTCAGAGCTTGGGGACAGTATGGCAGGTGTGGATTCTGGGACCCTGGCTCTTGCCTGAGCTTCAGCACTTGGTGGGCAGGTGGGAGACCCAAGCAAGGGGGTCTGGAGGTGGGGCAGTCAGCCAGAGGCTAAGATATGGATGCTTATCATGGAGGTTCACCAACTAACCATCTGTGCCCCCTGGGCAAGTCCCATTTCCTGCCTAGTCTCACATGTCCAGGTGTGAAAGGGGATTGGGCCGGGTCATCTCCAGAGCCCCCTCAGCTTCTGACATCCTGAGTCTCTGGGCCCAGGGGGTGGGACACTGAGTGGTCCCTGGCAGAGTCATCCCCGCCTCAGTGCTCCCAGAGACCCGGCCCTCAACAGTCCCTTCCATGCTGCCCCCCCATCTTCCTCTCAGCTGTAGGGCTGCTTAACCTCCACAGGCGGCTGAGGAGCTAGAGTGACTGTAAAAGGGAAGGAATGTCCAGAGGCAATTGTTTCTTCCTGATATCACCGCGGGGGAGGTTGGGTTGGGGGGCCCAGCTGGAACGGTGGCGTCAGGATTATCCCTGAGACTCATCCCCCGCCACCCCGGCCTCCCCCCTGCACTGGCCCCCTGGCCCCACAGCCAGCAATCACCCCTCTCATCCACCACCCTCTGCATCTCACTGGTTTAAGACCTCCAGGCCTCCCTCTCCCACCTCTCTCCACCTTCTGACCCTAGACCCTCTCTTGGGACCCCTCCTTCATGGTACCCCCACCCCAGCTCTTATAAATTCCTCCCACATCTCCTCCTCGTCAACCCCACACCCCTGACCTAGCTCCTTCTCTGGGGAGGCCTCACAGGCTGGCTCCAACCCCCTCCTGACCCACGCTCCTTTTACAGACATGGAGTGCTGCGGGTTTTCTGCCAAAGTAGGAGAAGTCTGAGGCTGATCTCACCTCCTCCTTATAGGCTGCCTTGCAGGCTGGGGAGGAGGCAGTGGGGACAGGGAGGCTGAACCTCAAAGGGAGGAGCTAGTAAATGGAGGTGAAAGTGCTTTGTGGACTCTGAGCATCTGGTAGCTTTCAGGTGTTATTTGAATCAGTAAGAGGTTTGAGGCGAGGAGGATGGAGACGGAAGTCAGTTTGAAGGAAGAGGAGGGAGCTTTGCTAGCATGAAGGGAAGGTCCCCAAGAAGGCACCCTGGTGCCCTGGGAGCAGCATATGGCTGGGAGTTTAGGAGGCCAGAGTCTTGGCCAGCCCCAGATAAGCTGTGTGACCTTGGACTGGTTGCATCTCCTCTCTGGGTTGCAGTGTCTCCTTGCTTAAAATGAAATATCCTGGATGTCCCTCCCTATTCTGACCCCCAGAAGAGGAGGGAGAGAGGCCCTTTCTTATGAAAAGGTGCCTCCCTGGGCTGCCTCATCTGAAGCCTTTTTGCTCAGACAGACTCCTATCAAGCCAAATCCAAACACTGGCGCGTACCTAGAACACACCCAACCCCACCGTGTGTTGATGAGAGGCAGCTACACCTGCCAGCAGAAATGGACTCAGCCTCCTCCGTAGAGACACATTCTCCCTCCCCGCAGGTTCCTCCTGCCTCCCCTGTCTCTGTTGGCTCCGTCCTCACTGTGTGAGCACCTGTTCCTGCCCCACAGAACAGACACAGCCCCCACCTCCTCATGGGTTCCTGGCGTCTCAGCTGTCCTGGTACACTGCTGCCCCCACCACATCCAGCCACCTCCCCACAGTTCCCAGCCATCTGGGGGGATACCCCTGAATTCTCCAAGTCCCCTCAGTCCTGAGCCATTTCCTGAAGAGGCAGGGGAGCCCTCTCTTTCCAACACAAATATGCACCGTCCCCTCAGCTGAAACCCAAGGAGAATAAGAGAAAACTGTCCTTGATCAGACCAGGGTTTATCAGGGTGGAGGAGGGGCAGGGGTGTGAGAACTGGGGTGGGAAGGTGTCAGGGTGAGTTGGGAGCAGCTGAGCTTGGTGTAGGGTGGCACCCAGCCCTGCTCCAACCTCTGTGAAAGGAGATTTCATGGGTTTCTCTGCCTACCTATGGACTCACACTCTAGAGAGTCACTCAGGGCCTAACTCTAACCTGTCTGCTGAAATGTAAGTTCCTTCTTTCTTAGACCTTAACCCAGATATAGAAATAGAGCTTCCCTTCTTCCCCAGGATTCTCCTGCCATTCTTAGTGCCATCACTCACCCCTCTCTTCTGCCTGATTTATCCCCATTCCTTTTATCTTTCTTCATAGGCTGTTTTTGGTTTCAACCCCTCCAGTTTGGTCATATCCCTGCCGTCCTGGGCGCTTTCCAGGTTTCCTACATCCCTCTGAGGCTGTGGAGTGCTTTAAACAGAGCCTGAGCAGGCTGGCAATGACCTCACGGGGCCACTATGCACAGTTGCTATCTATAGCCTTATAGGATCATCCTCCTCTTCCTCCAGCCAGCTGAGTCACAGTCAGCTTGGGGTCCACTCAGACCCCACGGTCTTCTCTGCCACTCCAGACCACAGCCCATTACAGCATCCTGAGCTGTTTTCACTGCTGGGTCAGATGCTTATTCTTCAAATTTTCCAAATACACAATGAAAGTGAGTCTTGGGTTCCAGAAAATGGCCATTAAAAAAAATTAACTAATTAATTGGGGGAGGGGTGCACTGCACGAGGCACGCAGGATTAGTTCCCCGCCCAGGCATCAAACCTGAGCCTCTTGAGTGGAAATGCAGAGCCTTAACCACTGGACCACCAGAGAAGTCCCAGAAGATACCCATTCTTGAACCTTCAGTGTTTTTATAGCCCCAGACAGAACTCTTCTCACACCTGTCCAGACAGCCAGCCAATGGCCCAAGTTCCATTCGACTTTGCAGGGGTATGGGACAAAGGGAGGAATTTGGGGAGCAGCTCCTGGGCCACTGCCTGGGTTCAGATTGGATCTACCACTCTTGGGTGAGTTGCTTCACCCCTCTGAGCCTCAGTTTCCTCATCTGTAAAATGATTATAATAGCATAGGGTTTGGGGAAGACTGAATGAGAAATGGACTGTAAAGCACTTAGCACTCAGCCTAGCACACAGTGAGTGTGAAGTAAGTGCCAGCCATTACTAATATTTTATCCTGTTTGGACCGACAGGAAATTGATTCCTGGAGGTCCAGTCTGGCTTGAGTTCTTGCTTTAGGACAGCAGGTAGAGGCCAAGATTCATAGCCAAGACTGCCTAACTCCAAAGCTCTCTATCACAGGCTATGCTGCCTCTGATAATAGCAGAGGTACCACTTACTGAGGGCTTTCCATGTGGTTCAGTGGTAAAGAATCCACCTATCAATGCAGAAGACTCGGGTTTGATCCCTGGGTCAGGAAGATTTCCTAGAGGAGAAAAGGGCAACCTGCTCCAATATTCTTCCCTGGAAAACTCCATGGACAGAGGAGCCTGGTGGGCTACAGTCCATAGGGTTCCAAAGAGTCAAACAAGACTGAACAACTGAGCACACACCACTTATTGAGCACCTACTGTATACGTCAGAAGAATATAATGAAGTAGAAGGACGTGCACACATCTTCTCCTGAGAGAACTCCAAAATCACAACTCGCTGCTGAACAACCATTGACAGGAGAATATTGGATACCACCAAACAAAGATACCCCATGTCCAAAGGCAAAGGAGAAGCCCCAGGAAGATGGTAGGAGGGGCGAAATTGCTTTTAGAATCAAAACCCATACCCTCATGTGGAGGGCTCAAACAAACCTTGTGCACACCAGAACCCAGAGACCCCACAGAGACTGAGCCAGACCTGTGTTTGAGTGTCTCCTGCAGAGATTTGGGTCAGCAGTGGCCTGCCGCAGAGAGAGGGTCTCTGGGTGCAACAGACCTGGGTATGGCATAAGCTCTCTTGGAAGAGGTATCCATTAACGCCACCATAGAGCCACCAGAACTTACACAGGACTGAGGAAACAGACTCTTTGAGGGCACAAACAAAACAGACTCTTTGTGTGCACCAGGACCCAGGAGAAAGGAGCAGTGACCCCAAAAGAGACTGATCCAGACTTGCCTGCGAGTGCCCAGGAGTCTCTGGCAGAGGCATGGGTGGGCAGTGGCCTGCTACAGGGTCGGGGGCACTCAGTGCAGCAGCACATGCATGGGACCTTTTGAAGGAGGTTGCCATTATCTTCATTACCTCCACCATAGTTTGGCCTCAGGTCAAAAACCAGGGAGGGAACACAGCCCCGCCCATCAACAGAAAATGGATTAAAGATTTACTCAACTGTGGTGTTGGAGAAGACTCTTGAGAGTCCCTTGGACTGCAAGGAGATCCAACCAATCAATCCTAAAGGAAATCAGTCCTGAATATTCATTGGAAGGACTGATGCTGAAGCTGAAGTTCCAATATTTTGGCCACTTGATGCGAAGAACTGACTCATTGGAAAAGACCTTGATGCTGGGAAAGATCGAAGGCAGGAGGAGAAGGGGATGACAGAGGGTGAGATGGTTGGATGGCATCACTGACTCGATGGATGTGAGTTTGAGTAAGCTCCAGGAGTTGGTGATGGACAGGGAAGCCTGGCGTGCTGCAGTCATGGGATCACAAAGAGTCAGACACAACTGAGTGACTGAACTGAACTGAACATTGCCCCACTCATCATAACAAGGCCCAGTTTCCCCCTCAGTCAGTCTCTCCCATCAGGAAGTTTCCATAAGCTTATCCTTACCCATCAGAGGGCCAAGAGAATGAAAACAATCACAGAAAACTAATCAAACTGATTACATAGACCACAGCCTTGTCTAACTCAATGAAACTATGAGCCATGCCATATAGGCCCACCCAAAATGGACAGGTCAGGTGGAGAGTTCTGACAAAATGTGGTCCACTGGAGGAGGGAATGGCAAACCACTTCAGTATTCTTGCCTTGAGAACCCCATGAGCAGTATGAAAAGGCAAAAAGATAGGATACTGAAAGATGAAGTCCCCAGGTCAGTAGGTGCCCAATATGCTACTGGAGATCAGTGGAGAACTAACTCCAGAAGGAATGAAGAGACAGAATCAAAGCAAAAACAACACCCAGTTGTGGATGTGACTGGTAATGGAAGTAAAATCGGCGCTGTAAAGAACAATATTGCACAGGAACCTGGAATGTTAGGTCCATGAATCAGGGCAAATTAGAAGTGGTCAAACAGGAGATGGCAAGAGTGAACATCGACATTTTAGAAATCAGTGAACTAAAATGGACTGGAATGGGTGAATTTAACTCAGATGACCATTATATCTACTACTATGGGCAAGAATCCCTTAGAAAAAATGGAGTAGCCATCATAGTCAACAAAAGAGTCTGAAATGCAGTACTTGGATGCAATGTCAAAAACGACAGAATGATCTCTGTTTGTTTCCAAGGCAAACCATTCAATATCACAGTAATCCAAGTCTATGCCCTGACCTGTAATGCTGAAGAAGCTGAAGCTGAACGGTTCTATGAAGACCTACAAGATCTTCTAGAACTAACAGCCAAAAAAGATATCTTTTTATCATAGGGGACTGGAACACAAAAGTAGGAAGTCAAGAGATACCTGGAGTAACAGGCAAATTTGGCCTTGGAGTACAAAACGAAGCATGTCAAAGGCTAACAGAGTTTTGCCAAGAGAACACACTGATCATAGCAAACACCCTCTTCCAACAACACAAGAGAAGACTCTACACATGGACATCACCAGATGGTTAATACCGAAATCAGATTGATTATATTCTTTGCAGCCAAAGATGGAGAAGCTCTATCTATACAGTCAGCAAAAACAAGACTGGGAGCTGACTGTGGCTCAGATCATGAACTCCTTATTGCCAAATTCAGACTTAAGTTGAAGAAAGTAGGGAAAACCACTAGACCATTCAGGTATGACCTAACTCAAGTCCCTTACAATTATACAATGGAAGTGACAAACAGATTCAAGGGATTAGATCTGATAGACAGAGTGCCTGAAGAACTATGGATGGAGGTTCGTGACATTGTACAGGAGGCAGTGATCAAGACCATTTTCAAGAAAAAGAAATGCAAAAAGGCAAAATGGTTGTCTGAGGAGACCTTACAAATAGACGTGAAAAGAAGAGAAGCTAAAGGCAAAGGAGAAAAGGAAAGATATATCCATTTGAATGCAGAGTTCCAAAGAATAGCATGGAGAGATAAGAAAGCCTTCCTCAGTGGTCAATGCAAAGAAATAGAGGAAAACAATAGAATGGGAAAGACTAGAGATCTCTTCAAGAAAATTAGAGATACCAAGGGAACATTTTATGCAAAGATGGGCACAATAAAGGACAGAAATGGTAGGGACCTAACAGAAGCAGAAGATATTAAGAAGAGGTAGCAAGAATACACAGAAGAACTATACAAAAAAGATCGTCATGACCCAGATAACGACGATGGTGTAATCACTCACCTAGAGCCAGACATCCTGGAATATGAAGTCCAGTGGGCCTTAGGAAGCATCACTGTGAACAAAGTTACTGGAGGTGATGGAATTCCAGTTGAACTATTTCAAATCCTGAAAGATGATGCTGTGAAAATGCTGCACTCGGTATTCCAGCAAATTTGGAAAACTCAGCAGCAGCCAGAGGACTGGAAAAGGTCAGTTTTCATCCCAATCCCAAAGAAAGGGAATGCCAAAGATTGCTCAAACTACCACACAATTGCACTCATCTCACACACTAGCCAAGTAATGCTCAAAATTCTCCAAGCCAGGCTTCAAGAGTATGTGAACCGTGAACTTCCAGATGTTCAAGCTGAATTTAGAAAAGGCAGAGGAACCAGAGATCAAATTGTTGACATCCACTGGATCATTGAAAAAGCACGAGAGTTCCAGAAAAACATCTACCTCTGCTTCATTGACTATGCAAAAGTCTTTGACTGTATGGATCATAACAAACTATAGAAAATTCTTAAAGAGATGGGAATATCAGACCACCTGACCTGCCCCTTGAGATATCTGTATGCAGGTCAAGAAGCAACAGTTTGAACTGGACATGGACTAACAGACTGGTTCCAATCGGGAAAGGAGTACGTTAAGGCTGTATATTGTCACCCTGCTTATTTAACTTATTACAGAGGACATCATGCATTATTCCAGCTGAATGAAGCACAAGCTGAAATCAAGATTGCTGGGAGAAATATCAATAACCTCAGATATGCAGATGACACCACCCTTATGGCAGAAAGTGAAGAAGAACTAAAGAGCCTCTTGATGAAAGTGAAAGAGGAGAATGAAAAAGTTGGCTAAAGCTCAACATTCAGAAAACTAAGATCATGGCATCCGGTACCATCACTTCATGGCAAATCGATGGGGAAATAATGGAAACAGTGAGAGACTTTATTTGGGGGCACTCCAAAATCACTATCGATGGTGACTGCAGCCATGAAATTAAGACACTTGCTCTTCGGAAGAAAAGCTATGACCAACCTAGACAGCATATTAAAAAGCAGAGACATTACTTTACCAACAAAAGTCTGTTTAGTCAAAGGTATGGTTTTTCCAGTAGTCATGTATGGATATGAGAGTTGGACTATAAAGAAAGCTGAGCGCGGAAGAATTGATGCTTTTGTACTGTGGTGTTGAAAAAGACTCTTGAGAGTCCCTTGTACTGCAAGGAGATCCAACCAGTCAATCTTAAAGGAAATCAGTCCTGAATATTCATTGGAAGGACTGATGCTGAAGCTGAAACTCCTATACTTTGGCTACCTGAGGCGAAGACCTGACTCACTGGAAAAGACCCTGATCCTGGGAAAGATTGAAGGTGGGAGGAGAAAGGGATGACAGAGGATGAGATGGTTAAATGGCATCACCGTCTCGGTGGACATGAGTTTGAGTAAGCTCTGGAAGTTGGTGATGGACAGGGAAGCCTGGCGTGCTGCAGTCCATGGGGTCACAAAGAGTTGGACACGACTGAGTGACTGAACTGAACTGAACTGTATATTTGGCATGGTATTCTGTATACCTGCTATGTAAAAATTACTATCTCCAATCTTCATGACACTGGGAAGTAACTATTAACCTCATTTTTCAGTTATAGACATTATGCTCAAAGAGGTTAGATTAGTTCCCTAAGGTTATACAGGAAGTAAAAACAAAGTCTGGACTTGAACTAAGGTTCAAATCTTAGCCCATGGTTCCTAGAAACCCAGTTCATTTCTCTGTGTGGTCAGTAAGGCCTTGCCATAAACCGCGTTGGCAGGCTCAGCTCTAGGTCCTTCCCCTTTTAACTTGGCCCTAGCTGGGGATCTCCACTGAAAAGTCCCTTGTCCAGTGGACAAGTCTCTCTCGACATTCGGCCCTGCTTCTCTCCCCAACCCCACTGCCCTCAGATATGGA
The DNA here is from genome assembly GCF_003369695.1 of Bos indicus x Bos taurus. Taxonomy (NCBI): domain Eukaryota; kingdom Metazoa; phylum Chordata; class Mammalia; order Artiodactyla; family Bovidae; genus Bos; species Bos indicus x Bos taurus. Next base: position 107,238,315 of record NC_040077.1, on the reverse strand, counting down.
GCTGGGCTTGGAAAGAGCAGCAGACTCTGGCCTTCATCTCACAGGAACTGGGGTGGAGCACTAAAGATTTTCTATCTGGGAAATATAGGGACCACTCTGCCCTGTGCCACCCTGAGGCCGATCAGGCACTGGGGCTCCCCCCCAGGCTGGAGAGGCTCCCCTGAGTGCACCCTGGCCCCAGACTGCCCCCCGCTGGCCTGGGAGGAGGTTTGGGACAACAGCACCCACAGTTCTCTCTGAGAGGCTGCCTGGAAGACTGGGACTGGGGGCTGGGCTTGGTCCTGTGTCCTCCAAGTTCTAAAGAAACTCTGGGGTCCACTGTCAGCTGCTGGGGATTCCATTGTCCCGGCTCTCAGGCCGGGCATACATTCTGCTTCCCAATTTTAAAGGTCCTGAGAGATACAATTTGTTGAAAACAGCACTATAATTTTTTTTCTCCCCAGCCGGCAGTGGTCAGAAATCTACCTCCCCTACTGTCCCAAAGAGCCCTCCCCATTGCCCCCTCCCCATCCAGCCTCGAAAAGAAGGGCCAGCACACCCTCCCCCACCCCCACCTCACCCCCTCCGCCTTTCTTCTGGCTCCCCAGCCACCCTGGGTACCAGAATAGACCACTGACCACCTGCCCTGGGGGCTAGGAGGGGCCGCAGCCGGTGCTGCCACTCAGGCTGGGGTAGGGGATGGAAAAGGTGGGGGCGAGGACGGCAGGAGGGCGCCCCGGGGGCCCAGTTCCAGCTGCTTCTCTGTGGAGTGCAACGGGTTCCCTACCGACTCTGGACAGGCAACCTGTGCCCCCTACTTGCCAGCCGGACAAGCTGGAATCGCTAGAAGCCCTCTCAGTTCAGGCGGTCTCCGCCCCCCGCCCCCCCCCCCGCCCCCTCTACCTCGCCCCCCCCCCGCCCCCTCTACCTCCCCCCGCCCCCCAGTTGTCTCCCCCCCCCCCGCCCTCTGATCCTCCCTCGCCCCCCACCCCGCCCCCGATCTCTGGCCCCATCTTTGGTCTCAGCTCGCCTCCCCTCCCCTCCAGGTCACTCCTCTTTCTCTCCCCGCCTCCTCGACCTCTAGGTCTGCGTCCACATCCTCCAGGGACTCAGCCCGCCAACTCCCTCCCGGGTTCTCCGGGTCTCTGCCCCTCCCCTCCCCCAGCTCCCTCAAAATGGGAAGGCCCTGGCTTGGTGATCCCACATTCCAGCCTTACTGGGGTCAAGAGGGCTTCCGGCCCGATGTGGGATCCCTGCCCCCACCCCGATCGTCCAGCCGCTGGCCCTTTGCAGCTCCCTTCTCTGACACCTCCCCCAGCCCCAAGCCCGATTTAGCTCCTTTAATCTTCCCTGTAATCCAATCCGACCGTTTCCTGAGCACACGCCGCACTTCCCAAACTGTTAGTCCCTGGAGAGGGGTGGGGTGGGGGAAGGGCGGCTCGGCTCGTCCCTGCATCGGAGCACCCCCGTCCTGGCCCCATCCTAGGCACTCCTGCTGCACCCCTCTTCTTTTCCCCAGCCTTAGGAGGCCCCAGGGAGCTCTGGCTGTGCAAGCCTAGCCATCTGGCCTCCTAAGCCCAGGCCTGAGACGATCCTGACTGCTGACCGCCTGTTTCCCCAGCTAGTCGGAGCTTTCGCTTGGTGCTAATTCCCTCCTCCTGAAACACCCTCCCCTCCACAGCGCACTTCCTAGGAAACTCTTACCCTCTCTTCTCTCAAGGGCCAGCTCCAGCCTGGTTTCCCAAATTCATTCTGGAGACTGCCTGGGCCGCTGATCCCAGGTCTGGCTGAAACCAGCCATGTGGCCCTAGGCAGGTTGCTTCCCTCTCTAGGTCTCCATTTCCTCATCTGTAAATGGGGATCATAATAGTGCATTCCTCACAGAGTGGCTATGAGTTACCTGACACAAGGTGGTTAGAACAATTCCCAGAGAATGGTAAGTGCTGTTTAAGTGTTTGATGAAACTATCTTTAACTGCCTTGTATTACAATGACTTCATTTCCTCCAAGTTGCTGCTGCTGCTGCTAAGTCGCTTCAGTCGTGTCTGACTGTGTGCGACCCCATAGACGGCAGCCCACCAGGCTCTGCTGTCCCTGGGATTCTCCAGGCAAGAACACTGGAGTGGGTTGCCATTTCCTTCTCCAATGCATGAATGTGAAAAGTGAAAGTGAAGTCGCTCAGTCCTGACCCCATGGACTGCAGCCCACCAGGCTCCTCCATCCATGGGATTTTCCAGGCAAGAGTACTGGAGTAGGGTGCCATTGCCTTCTCCAAGTTAAGACATCATAAATTGTGAAATACTTCATTTATTCAATAACATCATTTCCAGTGGAAAAAAAGGAACAATACCACGTAAAATGTACAAAGTATCTGTAAGCCATCTTCCAACTTCATGTATGTGTAAATTGTTCAGTGACAATATTTGTGTGGCAGACTCTCTGCTTCTGTCCAGTCTCCTTTTCAGCTTCATGTATATTCATTATTTATGATGGGTGTCCAAGGGCTTGGGTTCAAGTTCTTATTCCCAAATTGCATTTAGCTAGGGGCAAATCCCATGGACGGAGGAGCCTGGTCTGCTGCAGTCCATGGGGTCGCTAGGAGTCGGACACGACTGAGCGACTTCACTTTCACTTTTCACTTTCATGCACTGGAGAAGGAAATGGCAACCCACTCCAGTGTTCTTGCCTGGAGAATCCCAGGGATGGGGGAGTCTGGTGGGCTGCCGTCTGTGGGGTCGCACAGAGTCCGACTCGACTGAAGCGATTTAGCAGCAGCAGCAGCAGGGGGTGGTTAGGTAAATTCTTTGGCTCCTTTAAGCCTCGATTTTTACTAAATAGCTAATTGAACATAATCGTAGTGAATATTAAACGAGATGCTATATGTTTAAGGCGTTGAGGCCCTCATTGGATATTCAACCAGGAGAGCTATCATTATTGTGATAATTTTAAAACGTTTGTTGAATCTGGGCTCTCCAAAGACTCGAGGCGGACAACTGCTATTTCAAGGTTGAAGTGCCCTCCAGTGGCCGTGTGGAAAAACTGCAGGCTTCCGGTGTGCTTGGGGAGTCCTTCCTTTGCTGGTCCAGGAACTAACTCAAGCCAGCCCTACCTCCAGATCAGGCTTATAGCCCTCCCCGATTTCTTCACGTTATCTTTCCTTTTACAGAGGCCTTAAGAGACTAGGAGCAGAGCTTTATCCCAGGAAGGTTACAGCCTGGACAGACACTGTCTCCAAGCTTGGGGGCCCAAGGCCATGTGACAGGGAGGTAGGGTGATGGAGAGCATCCATTCTGCTCTGACCTGGACACGTGGGATCTGGCCTGAGACCCCTCATGCTGCCCACATCCAAGACTAACGGAGAACAGTGTACCCCTTCCAACTGGCTACTTCTGCGCTGTGACAGATGAGTGTTTTATCTTTCCTTCCACCCTCACCCTCTCCCCACTCCCCATCTTGTTTTCTTCCTTCCTTCCTCCATACATCGATATTTATTGAACACTGGCTGTGTAGCAAGCCCCACATCCTAGGTGCTGGGGGTTAAAAAGATCAATCTTAACAGAGACACAAACACAGCCACCAAGAGTTGTGCACAGTGTCCCAGACACCACACGCAGAGTTAATCCTTGCATTTGAGTGTTTATGGCTTCTCTGTGTGGCTGAGTGGGAGGGAAGACACAGGAACATCAGATCCAGGCTGCCTGATTTCCTCTAATGAAATGTGTCCACAGGGGAAGCTTTGTCTGGCCAGATTTGAGGGCTGACTGCCTCCTCCCAGGCCACACTGCTTCCCATAGCAAACACTGACCACACTCCCAGCTCCACCAGCGTGGGGATACCCGAGCTCCCTTACCTTCCCCCACCACTGCCCTTTTCCCCAGGGCTGGGAGTCAGCCAATACTTAGCATGTAAGCCCAGCTCACAGGCCAGCTCCCCATTGTCCAGGATGGAGAGGAAGGAGCCTTCTGGAGTCACTGAGTCGGAGGGTGGCTGGAGGTACCACGATGTTTTTGGAAGATGTCAGGAACGGAAGGAAGGGAGGGCACAGTGATGCGTGCATGGTTCATGGGCCTCTGTTGCCTCCTCGAGCTGCCCTCCTCCCTCCTTCATGATCAAACTGCTCAAATGTCTTCCCACACCTGTCCTCAGTGTCCTGTTGCTTGCTCCTCATTGTTGCATTTCCTCAGAATTCTTCTCAAATCTAGTAGCACAGGGTCCCTCGCTGGGTCCCCTCAACTCCTAGACCAGTGCTGTCTACAGAAATGTAAGGGAGCCATATGCATCATTTCAAATGTTCTAGCAGCTACATCTTAAAATAGTAAAAGAAACCAGTGAGGTTAATTTGATCATATATTTAACACAATGTATCCAAAACATTGGGCTTCCCAGATGGTGTAGTGGTAAAGAATCTACCTGCCAATACAGGAGATGCCGGTTGGATCCCTGGGCCAGGAAGATCCCCTGGAGTAGAAAAGGGAATGGCAATCTATCCCAATATTCTTGCCTGGAAAATTCCATAGACGGAGGAGTCTGGCAGGCTGCAGTCCATGGGGTCACAGAGTCAGACGCAACTAAGCACGCACATACACCCAAAACATTATTTCAAGCATGTAAGCAGTGGTCAAAAATTGAGATATATATTTTGTCATAATCCAATGTATACATTATTTTACACGTATGAAAGTGAAAGTGAAAAGTGAAAGTGAAGTCGCTCAGTCGTGTCTGACACTTTGCAACCCCAGGAACTGTAGCCCACCAGGCTCCTCCATCCACAGAATTTTCTAGGCAAGGGTACTGGAGTGGGTTGCCATTATAGCACCTCTCAATTGGGACTGGCCACATTTCAAGATGCTCAGGTGGCTGGTGGCTAGCGTGTTGCAGTTCTAGAACCTTCATCCACTTCTTGGCATACACTCTCTCACTCGGTATGGCTCATCATCTCATTTCCATGTGTCATGTCTCCCCAGCGAGATTCAAAGCCTCCTGGGTCAGAATCCTCACTTTTTCATCCCTGTATCTCCTGTGGTTCCTTAAAGCTGTGTGCCACACTCACGAGGCCCTGCAAGCATGTTTGTTGATGGGAGTGAGCGCTGGGAATTGATTTTTGTGGTTTAGTTATGGCTGTAAATGGTGTATTATAGATTGCCTCTATAGATGCACCCTGCTGCAATATTAGCAGAAACAAGCAGCCTGGTTGTCAGCACAGACGGGGGCCTGGGGCAGATGGGGCTCGCCGACTCAGGCAGGGGAAATCCTGCCAGACCACATACCATTTTTCTGTCTTCAGGGCCTGTCGTTGCTACTGTGTGCTCCTCCCTACAACCCCATCTCCCTTAGATCTCAGAGCCCTTGTCAGGGAACATTACACAAAGGATGTGTCTCCAGCATCCTCCCAGCAGGCTGGGAGCTCCTCTGGGCAGGAAACGAGTTTTATTCAGATGGACAAGAGCCTGACCTGCAACAGATGCCACAGAACATGCTTGTCGAGTGAATAAATGAATGGATGGCTGGAGCCAGCCAAACCTCTCATTCACATACTCTTGTACCCAGAAAAATCTTTGAGTGCTTACTATGTGTCAGTAGATACTAAGGATTCAGCCTGAACAAAGTGGATGTGGGCTGTGCCCTCCTGGAGCTCGCATTCTGCAGGTAGGGGGGTTGGATATGGACCCATGGAGCCCCCGGAATACAGGACAGCCTCCCCCAGGTCAAGGGTTATCCTTTAGACCCTGGGCCACAGTAGGCTACCCCCTGAAGCCCGGGTGCTGTGAGGCCCTTACTATTTCAGATTGCATTGATGATGTCATAATGGGCCCTGTGGGATGGACCGAGGACCCTGCAGGTCGCAGCAGAGGAGCCAAAGCAGGAGAAGGAGCTGGTGGTGCCCATTCGACCTCCAACAGACCTAGCTTCAGCTCCAGAGGAGGCAGCAGGTGACCATGGCACTCAGCCTCTCTGCCACGTCCATTCCCAACAACTGGCTCCCAGGCTACCCTGAGGTAACCAGGCCTGTGTCCTAAGGCTGTCTTGGTGGGAGCACCCCAGCCAGTCCAGAGCGCCAAGCTGTGAGCCATGCACTGCCTGGGGGATAAAAAGATGACCAGGACTTCAGGCAGGGACCCTCAAGTTGCTGACACACTAGACCTTGAGCAAGTGGCTTCCCAGAACATAATCACTGTCCTCTTGGCTAACTTGGGCATAGCGGTGAGCTAAGTGGTGATGAAAATAACTCCAGTCCAGTGGTTAGGACTCGGCGCTTTCACTGCTGAGGGTGTGGGTTCAATCCCTGGTTGGGAAACTAAGGTCCCAAAAGCCTCATAGCATGGCCAAAAAAAAAAAAAAATGGAAATAACTCCATACAGCCCCATCTCGTTCCCTGGCTTCTCCCGTGTCATCCCTGAGCATTGCACTGTGCTCAAGGGCTGCCCTTGACACTCTTGGTTTGGAGAATCTAGTGTTTCTCAGAATGTCTAAAGATAGAATTATTTGCAGCATGGTTAAAAACGCACATCACTGGGCCTTCGTGTAAATCTTTCAAAGCAGAATTTTCAAGGGTAGGGCTCATGAATCTGCATTTTAAAAAACACTCAGTAATTCTTACCTTAAGCACTGTCCTAGGGTGGAAATACCTACCAGAGTCCCCGAGTCCCATGTCTGACTGACCAGGGTTGGCTAGTTTCTCTGTCCAGAGATGGGTATCGGCTTTTGATATTGTATTACTGATGAAAAGCCATGATTTAGAGGCTACTGGCGGCCAGCCGTCACTTGGAAGGAATCAGTGGCCACCGAGAACAGAATTCTCTATCTTTTCGACTCATCTATAAAATGCTTACCTGAGCAGACACTGTTTAAAGGCCATTAAAATACCAGACACAGAATAAGCCAGTCTCTGGGACTTTATAGACATATTTACTCAAACCCAAGTGCTTGCAAAGAGTAAATAATAGGGAAGCAAAATGAGCAGCACCCCTAGAAATACGAACTGAAAGTAAACAGCCCTGTTCACTAAAATAAACAGGACAAATCCTGCAAGGATTAAATGACCTCCAGTAAGAGAGGCTCAGAGCCAGCAATGCTCACTCCATCTTGGCTCCCGGAAGAAGGGGAGCTAAGGGCCTGTCCCCACCACCTGGGGGCATCAGCTGGGGCAGCAGGGGGCAGGGAGGGACATTAGGAGGTCAGGGTCAGGTCTCCAAGGGCAGACAGTAGTTTTGGGGGTGTGAGTGCTTCCCAGAACTCCCTGGCAGCCTGCCACAGGGCCTGAAACCTCCAAGATTAAAGGCCTCTGGTAAAATGCACATTTTCTGGAGGTATAGCACCTCAAGTCACTACTATTTGTGATTTATTCATTAATTTCCCAAATGTTTGTTTAGCACTTACTGTGTTTCAGGCCCTGTGCCAGTCACTAAAGATATCAAGGTGAGTAAGGCATAAACCTGCTCTCAAGTTGCTCACAGTTTAGTATGAGAGATAAGACTGAGGAAATAATAATAGCTAACTTTTTCTTGGGCTGCCTAGTTGGTGCTAGTGTTAAAGAACCTGCCTGACAATGCAGGAGACGTAAGAGACGTGGGTTTGATCCCCAGGTTGGGAAGATTCCCAGAAGAGGGCATGGCAACCCACTCCAGTGTTCTTGCCTGGAGAATCCCATGGACAAGCCTGGTGGGCTACAGTCCATAGGGTCACAAAGAGTCGGACACAACTGAAGTGACTTAGCATGCATGCAACATGCTTAAAAAGCAACATGCTTTTCTTAATCTTTTTTTAATTGAAGTATAAATTTACAATTCTGTGTTAATTTCAGGTGTATAGCAAAATGATTCAGTTATATATATATATATTCCTTTTCAGATTCTTCTCCATGATAGGTTATTACAAGATATTGAATATAGTTCCGGTCCTTATTGTTCACCTACTTTCCATATAGCAGGGTGTAAGCATAGCTAACATTTATTGATCATTTATTATTTGACCAGGCTTAATGATAAGCACCTCACACACATTATGTCATTTAATCCTCCTAACGTTATCTTATTACTCTTACTTTTCCTCATTTTGCTTCCCTTGTGGTCCAGCTGGTAAAGAATCTGGCTGCAATGGAGGACACCTGGGTTCGATCCCTGGGTGAGAAGATGCCCTGGAGAAGGGAAGGGCTACCCACTCCAGTATTCTGGCCTGGAGAATTCCAGGGACTGTACAGTCCATGGGGTCACAAAGAGTCAGACACGACCGAGCAACTTTCACTTTCACTTTCCCCCATTTTACAGATGAGGGAATTGAGGTTCAGCATCTGTTGATGTTGGTATGATGGTAAATGTTTAACAGCTTGCTTTCTGGAGGAAAACAAAGCCCTGGTTTGTAGGATGTGCTAGTCACCGTAGTGTGGATTCTCCCAGGCCAGTCTCAAGCCACCAGCCTGCTGTCACTGAATGTGGAGTTGGAAGGGGTGGGAGCGTGAGCTGCCTCCAGCATAGCACTGCAATGGCCAATCGACAGAGGAGCCAGAACTTGAACCTAGGGGTGTTTGATCCTGAGCCCTCGCACATAACCACTCTGTTACACTGTCAGTAACTAAACAAGGTCACTGACATTTGAGAGGGAAACACCTCAAGACTGGTGTGAAGTTCTGGTTTTACAGTGCCCCGTAAAACTCCCAAGGTTAATAAGCAGCACTTCCCTGTATCTCTTTGTTTTAATCACCAACAGAAACAGTTGTTTTTCTTTGGAGGGTCATGGAAAAAAAAAAAACTTTTTATCTTGAAACAATTACACATCTGCAGAAATAGAGAGGCCCCATGTACTCTTCATCAGATATCCCCCAGTGGTTCCCTGTTACACGACTACAATACAATACCACAACCGGGCCGATGATGTTGGGGAAGTGTGTGTGTATAGTTCTATGTCATGTTATCCAAGATTACCAGATATTACAAATACAGGACACTCAGTTAAAAATTTGTTTTTGGTGTAAGTGTGAAAGTGCAAGTGTTACTTGCTTGATTGTGTCCAACTCTTTGTGACCCTATGGACTGTAGCCCACCAGGCTCCTCTGTCCATGGAATTTTCCGGGCAAGAATACTGGAGTGGGTTGCCATGCCCCCCTCCAGGGATCTTCCCAACCCAGGGATGAACCCAGCTCTCCTGAATTGCAGGCAGATTCTTTACCGTCTGAGCCACCAGGGAATCCCATGCACTCTTTGGGACACACTTAGATTAAGAAGTTATCCTTTGTTTATCTGGAATTCAAACTTCACTGGGTGTCCTGTATTTCAACAGGTATCTCTCAAACTTTATCACATGTGTAATCATGCAACCACTATCATAATCAAGGTGTGGAACCATTCCACCACCATCAAGTTATTCCCTGTGGTGCTCTTTGAGAGTCACGCCCATCCCTTTCTCCGCCTTCCTTGGCCCTTGGCAACCACTCCTCTGTTCTCCAAGTCTATAATTTTGTCATTTTCTTAGCTTAGCGTAATGCCTGTGAGATCCATCCAAGTTGCTGTGGTTAGCGGTAGTTTGTTCCTTTTTATTGCTGGGGATTATTCTATGAGGACCATTTCTTGTTATTACTTTTTGGCTGCACTGGGTCTTAGTTGTGGGCTGTGGGTGCTTCACTGGGGTGCGCAGGCTTACTCTAGCTGTGGCCCAAGGACTTCTCCTTGTGGTGGGATGAGAGGCACTTCTCACAAATAACAGAAATTTTATTCCTCAACAGTCCTGTGGTTAAGGGGCTTTCCAGGTGGCGCAGTTAGTAAAGAATCCACTAGCCATTGCAGGAGACGCAAAAGACAAGGGTTTGATCCCTGGGTCAGGAAGATTCCCTGGAGAAGGGAATGGCTACCCACTCCAGTATCTTTGCCTGGGAAATCCCATGGACAGAGGAGCCTGGCGGGCTATAGTTCATGCGGTCGCAAAAGTGTTGGACACAACTGAGCGACTAAATAACAACAATAATTAGAAGACTGTGGAATATTTTCTCACATGGCTATATAATACTTTTGCCAGTCATTTGTAGTTGGACACTTAAGTTGTTTCAGTTCACTATTCTGAATGACACTACACTGAAAAAGCAGTTTACATCTGAATCTGTGTACCTGCATTTCAATCCTGAAGATAAATGTTAAGGTTTGAGTTGCTGTATCAAAGGATAGAGTCCCTGATGGCTTAGACAGTAAAGAATCTGCCCAAAATGCAGGAGGCCTGGGTTAGATCCCTGGGTCAGGATGATCCCCTGGAGAAGGGCATGGCAACCCACACTAGGATTCTTGCCTAGAGAATTCCATGGACAGAGGAGCCTGGCAGGCTACAGCCCATGGGGTTGAAGAGAATCAGACACGACTGAGCATGCACACAGTTGTCAATATCCAGTGGTTAAGACTCCACACTTTCACTCCTGGCGCCCGGGTTCAATCCTTGGTCAGGGAACTAAGATCCCACAAGCCACATAGTGCAGAGAAAAAATAAAATAAAATTAATTCACCTAATAAATATTCATTATTCATCTACTATGTGCCAGGTACAGACATGAGGCATGGGGAGCTGGCTGAGTCAGTCAGGGTTTTCGCCAGGCAAGTAAGCAAACCTAGAGTGAGCCAAGGACTGGAGGCGTGTGCAAGGGAGTGATTACAATGATGGAGCAGATGAGTTGTACCGAGTTGGAGGTGAGTGAAGAGGAGGGGAGTGAGGAATAGGGAAGAGGTAGGATCAATAGTTTTTAGCTCATGTGCGGGTAAGGAATTAACAGAGTTGAGTACATTTTTCTGAAGCTTTTCCTGTCTCATTCCCAATTTATTTTTTGTTTAAAATATCAATATCAAAAGACAATTTCCATATCAGAGGGTAATACAGCTTTGGGGGGGGCATTTTTTAATTTTTAAAAATATGTATTTATGTATTACCCTGTGCCAGGTGTTAGCTGCAGCGTGTGGAATCTTCAGTCTTTGTTGTGGCATGCAGGATCTTTAGTTGGGACCTGGGAACTCTTAATTGTGACATGTGAAATCTAGTTCCTTGATCAGGGGTCGAATCCAAGCCCTCTGCATTGAGTGCAGCGTCTTGGCCACTGGATCACCAGGGAAGCCTCACGTGGGGCTTTTTTTTTTAACTGAAAGCTGTAGGGTTAAACCCTAACCAACAAATGCTACCAACTCAATCACGGTGCAGAAACGACAAACATTTAGTCACAGAAAGCACTCAAAGATTATTTTGCCACCTGTTACTTCTTAGTTTCAGTTTTAGTTTTTTTTAAAAAAACTTTTTCGTATTTACTTTTTAAAAGCTTTACTATGTACACACATAGAAAAAAATTCAAAAACTGCAGAAGGATTTATAGGAATCCTTTTCATAGGATAAAGGAAGTTTCCCTCTACCCTCAACTCTCACCTATCACTTTTCTCCTTCCTAGAGTCAGTTACCATTTTTTGTGTGTTTCCTGACATGTCTTAAACATGTAGGAATATGTAGTCGGATATTTATACACATGAATGACAGCACACCATAACTGCCATTCTGCACCACTTGTTTTTTCACTTAATAATATATCTTGGAAGTTGTACCTGTACAGGCACTCATTCTTTTTAACTAAATAAAATGCTTTTTCAAACCTCCCTCCTGCAGCCTTGGTTGAAAATTATAATCTTGCCTGAGCAACTCTCCTCCAGGCACTCTGGGATTTGTAGATCTTACACAGCTGAGTCTTGCTCGGAAAACAGGACTTGAGCAGAAAACACGTGTTGGAAACTTAAGTGGCCATCCAACAACGACGTAAGAGAACAAATTGTGCCGTGTTATGCAAGACCCAGAAGTGAATTATTTACTTAGTTAAACAACCGAGATATCTACCAGCTATGAGGTACCCAGGACTGTCTTAGCATCAGGAAATCAAGGTCTTCTGATTTAGCTTCTCACTGTACCCATTTTAGCAGACAGGGCAGGACACACACACACACACACACACACACACACACTCACACTCACTCTAAATGCCTTCTCCCTACAGCATTGCTTTGGTCTTCTCTATCCCAAATGTATTATGTGACAAATTACTACGTAGGAACCATCTCTCATAAACTGATCAGAAAGGACACACATATCAAATCAACTCACACTGAAATGTGTAACAGATTGCTGTGTTAACACAGGCATTTGCACTTAAATAGTTGTTCAACCAAAAAGATAAATAATAAATGGTAGCATTGTAAACACCAGATAAGGACTGGTGGGGAAGATTTTCTTGAGGAGGCTGAAGGCAAGACTGATTCTCAGAGACATTTTTTGGATAGATGAGGTCCCTTCTTGACTCTTCACTTCACACCCAATGCCATTTCCTTATCCAGAGATGGCCACTCTCCTTCCAAACACATTGCCATGAATTTACATACATATTTATATAAAATCTAGAAATTTAGCTCATTGTGTGAGTTTTACCAAAATACTCTTGTCCTATAAACATTATTCTGGAAATTGCTCTTTTCCTCCCTCAACAGTATATTTGGTACTTTTTCCTATCATAATACATCAAGATTGACCTCACATCATTTCTTAGTGCCACAAGGAAATCTGAAACATTTTGTCTCAAACTTTTATGTGAATACAAATCATCTAGGGATCTCCTTAACATGCAGCTCTGATTTGGTAGATCTGAGGTAAGCCCTGAGATTCTGAATTTCTGAAAAATTCCCAGGTCAACCAATCACACCTTGCAGAACAGAGGTGTAGAGTATGGGCGAAGTGGTGTGTTAGAGTCAGCTTGGACCAGCTCATAAGAACTGACCGTCAAATTTCTAGGAATTTTGTGATCCTATTGTTAAACACAGCAATCCTTAAAAATGAAATTATATAAACTTAACAACCAAAGAAATTATATTGAAATAGAGGTTATAAATACTCAAAAATCATCACTTTCTTAATTATTTTACTACAAATCTATGTTCCTGAGGTTATTTGTGTCTATTTGCATCCGTTTGGTAGAAATCTACACAATGGTTTGCTTTTCCAAATTCCTTCTCAATTCCACTTTCAGTTCATGTTGGCAGTCTAGAATTAGCCATAGGGAGTGTTTATACCACAGAATTGGGTAGAAAGACATACATGACCCCAGGCTTTCTCCTGCATTTGATATTACCAATCTTTTTCATTTTTGCTAATCTGACAAATCAAAAATGCTATCTCACTTTTAACATGCATTTCCCTGGCTACTTGAGATTGGGTCACACAGATGCTCATTCCTAGTAATTTAACAGTTTCTCTTGTTCTGGTAAATAGGACCTTTTTATGATTATATTTTCTGTTTGATTATTGTACAGGAAAGCCGATGATTTTTCAAATCAGGCCACCCCTTCTTCCAGTTCTAACAGCTCGTCAGTTTATTGTCTTGGTAATTACGAAAGTGAAAGTGGAAGTTGCTCAGTCCTGTCCAACTTTTGCAACCCCATACAGTCCATGGAATTCTCCAGGCCAGAACACTGGAGTGGGTAGCCATTCCCTTCTCCAGGGGATCTTCCCAACCCAGGGATCAAAGCAAGATCCTCCTGTATTGCAGACGGATTCTTTACAAGCTGAGTCACAAGGGAAGCCCTTGGTAAAAAAAATATAACCCACAAATAGGGACAGATTATGCTTTTACATATAAAATCGTTTTCTGGCACTGGCTCTGACTTCGGATCCACATTGATTACCAGTGATAACAGCTCATCAGCTTCTGATTTGAACAGGGATACTTCTGTATTTCCCCACAATGTCTGCTCTAGATTTCTGGAAAACAGCCTTTATCCTTTCTCTTCTCGTTTTCTTGAGAGGATTTTGGTTTTGTTTTTTGTTTGGTTTTTTGGTGGTTCTTTTTTTTTTTTCGGCTGTGCTTGAACCTGCACTCTTGGCAGTGAAAGTGTGGAGTCCTAACCACTGGACCGCTAGGGAATTCCCTGGTTTTGTTTTTATTAAGACTGGATGTTCAATTTTTCAAACATTTACTTTCACTTTCACTTTTTAAGTTTTGCATTTTATTGATATTTGAATTGCTCACATTAACGTGTATTTTTTTAAAAACATGATACATTTTACTTATTTGAATTGTTTTTATTTATTTTTTATTCAAGTACAATTGATTTGCAATTGCTGTGAACAAGTACTCTTCTTTGTGATCAGAACATTAAAGAGTTCTGAGCTAAGTCTCCCTCCCTTACCCTGTTTGCATCCCTGTTTTTGCTCTTGTCACTGTCCTTGAATGTGTTCCTCCACCAGTAGCCAGCCTCTGGCTCCTCAGAGAGCAAGAATGTTCTCTTCATGTCCCACTCAGCAGTGAATTTTTATACATAATGGCATTCCAGGGAACAATGAGGGAACGCCATGAATTTAACCCATCACCTAGTGTGTATATTCCTGAATGTGCTTAGTCGCTCTGTTGGGTCCTACTCTTTGCAACCCCATGGACTGTAGCCCGCCAGGCTCCTCTGCCCATGGGGATTCTCCAGGCAAGAATACTGGAGTGGGTTGCCATGCCCTGCTCCAGGGGAATCTTCCCAACCCAGGAATTGAACCACAGTCTCCTGCATTGCAGGTGGATTCTTTAACAGCTGAGCTACCAGGGAAGCTCATATTCCTGAATACGACATTGCAATATCTATTCCTTTGAATTGAGGGCCGCAGGATCTTTCCAACTACTCCTCACTCCCTTGACATTCCTGCTACTGCTACTGCTAAGTCACATCAGTTGTGTCTGACTCTGTGCGACCCCATAGATGGCAGCCCACCAGGCTCCCGTCCCTGGGATTCTCCAGGCAAGAATACTGGAGTGGGTTGCCATTGATATTCCTACTCCAGTACATAAACAGCAGATTGCTCCATCAACCTGAAATCCCTGGAATGTTTTTAACACCCCTGGTAATTGGCCCCTATGTTGAACCTAGGGACCATCAAGAGTCCTGATCAGAGTCAATGGCTAGGCAAGGACCTGGGTTTTTTTTTTTTTTTTTTAATGTTAACTATACTCCAGTAAAAATTGGAGTATAGTTTACAATGTTGTGTTACTTTCTGCTGTACAGCAAGTGAATGTTATACATATACATATATACACTCCTTTTTAAGATTCTTTTCCCATATAGATCATTACAGAGTACTGAGTAGAGTTCCCTGTGCTATACAGTAGGTGCTTATTATCTATTTTATATACAGTAGTGTTTATATTGGAGAAGGCAATGGCACCCCACTCCAGTACTCTTGCCTGGAAAATCCCATGGACGGAGGAGCCTGGTAGGCTACAGTCCATGGGGTTGCTAAGAGTTGGACACGACTGAGCGACTTCACTTTCACTTTTCACTTTCATGCATTGGAGGAGGAAATGGCAACCCACTCCAGTGTTCTTGCCTGGAGAATCCCAGGGACAGAGGAGCCTGGTGGGCTTCCATCTATGGGGTCGAACAGAGTTGGACACGACTGATTCGACTTAGCAGTAACAGCAGCAGCAGTGTTTATACGTCAATCCCAATCTCTGATCTTATCCCTCCCCTCCTTCCTCCTTGGGAACCATAAGTTTGTTTTCTACATTTGTGACCATAGTTCTGTTTTGTAAATAAGTTGATTTGTAGCATATTTTTAGATTCCACATATAAGTGATGTCATATATTTGCCTTTCTTTGCCTTACCTCACTAAGTATGACAATCTCTGGGTCCATCCTTCTCATTGCAAATGGCATTGTATTATTGGGTTTTTTTATGACTGGGTAATATTCCATTGTATATATGTACCACATCTTCTTTATCCATCGATGCACATTTAGGTAGCATCCATGTCCCAGCTATTGGAAATAGGGCTGCAGTGAACATTGGGATGCATGCATCTTTTCTCTCTCTCTCTTTTTTTAAAATACTGATTTGGCTGTGCTGGGTCTTAGTTGTGGCATGTGGAATCTTTTTGTTGCTGAGTAGTGGCGCAGGCTTAGTTGTCTGCAACATGTGGGATCTTAGTTTCCGACCACGGATCAAAACCACATCCGCTGCACTGGAAGGCAGAGTCTGGTTAACCACGGAAGCACCAGGGAAGTCCCATGTATCTTTTGAAATATGACTTTCTCCAGATATATGGCCAGGAGTGGGATTGCTGGGCATATGCCGTATGTTAGCTCTACTTTTAGTTTTCTAAGGAACCTCCATACTGTTCTCCCTAGTGGATAGACCAATTTACATTCCCACCAACAGTGTAAGGGGATTCCCTTTTCTCCACACCCTCTGCAGCATTGATTGTAGATTTTAAAGTGATGGCCATTATAACCAAATGTGTTCCTGGGTTTTAAAAATTGCTACTTAACACTCTTGACATAGGAATATTGGAATTGCCTACAAGAATATATGGAGTTTGTCTTTTTCTGTCCTTTTTTTTTCTCTTCACAGCTGCTTTCGAGATCTAGTTCACTGACCAGGGACGGTAAAGATATAAAGTTGAAAGGGCAATGAAGATTAAACTACCTAGCGCATTAAGCTTTATTATAAAGCTAAAACTTATCGTCAGCCCTCCATAAACATTAACCATGTTGCTTTTATTACCACCAGAGTGCCTGTGGGGAGAGAGAGCACTTTGTACAACACCCAGGTGACCAGGTGAGCTGGCGGAGGCGTTTTCTCCTGGACTCCCTAACTTGGGGGTTGGGGGTTAAAGAATCGGGCCGGCCGTTCCAGGCTGTCCTAGCACCTCCGGGTCGGCAGAGGGCGTCCGCCACCCCCGTAGAAGGGGCGGAGGGCGGGGCGGGGCGAGCCTCAGGGCCGGGGCGGGGCTATAGCGGCGGGAGTCGGGGCGGGCTGTGCGCAGGGGCCGGGCACTCGGACGCAGGCCCACAAGTAAGGCCATGCAGGTAGGTGGCCTCTGTTCGTCCCCGACGAACTTCGATCCTAGACCCGCCCAGGTGCCCGCCCGGGTCCAAGCTCAGCAGCGCGCTTGCTGACGTGGGGGGCTCCCCTCGACCCTAAACGAAACCGAAAGTCTGATCCCAAGTGACTTTACCTTCCCGGGTTGTTCAGGGGTGAGACCCAGGTGGGGTGTTCCCTAGGGGACAGGGCTTTGGTTCTGGGGTGGGGTCACGCACGTGGTGTACGGGCCCGCTCAGAGTTAGGGGCCTCTGATTGCGAGCTCAGAGTTTGGGAACTGACCGGGATTTCCAGCTAGTCGGTCACGTGGGGATGGACTTGGTGGGGCCGGACTGAAACTCGGATTAGGGGGCGGGCCGTCTGGGACCGGCTGGGCCCGGAGCGCAGCGGGAGGGTTGTGATACTTTCCGGTGGGTTGGAGCCCGGCCTTCTGCGTCTCTTGGTGTGGGGAAAGGGGCGGAAGCCGAGGTCTGAGCCTGCGAGCCCTCACTCGGTGGGGATTGGCTGGAGAGGTTCCCGAAGCCGAGATGGGTCAGGGGTCTTAGACCTCGTAAGCGTATGAGCGCCCCCCCCGACCCCCGTCCCCTAGGTGGCCATGAGCGGCAGGGCCCGCAAAGAGGCGGTTCAGGCCGCGGCCCGGGAACTGCTCAAGTTCGTCAACCGGAGCCCCTCTCCTTTCCACGGTGAGTGACCAGGGCAGGGGGCGGGTAGGGAGCCGGTGTGCCTCCTCCCGGCTTCGATCAACCGTGAGAGGGTTCTTTCCCTACAGCGGTGGCCGAGTGCCGCAGTCGCCTCCTCCAGGCCGGCTTCCATGAACTCAAGGAGACCGAGAGCTGGGATATCAAGCCGGAGAGCAAGGTACTGGGGATGGGGTGGGGGCGGAGAGGTAGGAACCTGGGCTGGGGCTCTAAGTCCTGTGCTCTGGCTAATCCAGCTCGAAACCCCCACCCCAGTACTTCCTGACCAGGAACTCCTCCACCATCATCGCATTTGCTGTGGGGGGCCAGTACGTTCCCGGCAATGGTTTCAGCCTCATTGGGGCCCACACGGACAGTCCCTGCCTCCGGGTAAGGAAGAGGGGCTTCCCGGGAGAAGGGAGGCATCAGGGGGTGTGCAGAGAAGACTTGTCAGCTCCTTCCTCCACTCTTGGGGCCCTTCTGTGTCACACTACCCGTCCTCTCGGCGCCAAATCATGCCGCCTGGCCTTTTCTGAATACTTGTTCCCGGCTGTCCCACTCAGGTGAAACGGCGCTCTCGCCGCAGCCAGGTGGGCTTCCAGCAGGTTGGTGTGGAGACCTATGGTGGTGGGATCTGGAGCACCTGGTTTGACCGTGACCTGACCTTGGCTGGACGTGTCATTGTCAAGGTGGGGACTGGGGTTGGATCTGGGAGGCCCTGAGCTTCAGCTGCCTGAAGAATGACTGTCACCCCCCTTCAGGGAACCTGCAGAGAGCCCCCCAGGGAAGGGGGGAAGGGGCAGCCTGGGTCAGAGGACCACCTTGGTTAGTCTGGGTGAAGTAGGGGATTTAACCAGCTGCGGACGCAGGGCCCCCCAGCCTGGGCTGACCCTGCCTGTTTGGCCACAGTGCCCTACCTCAGGCCGGCTGGAGCAGCGGCTGGTGCACGTGGACAGGCCCATTCTTCGCATCCCGCACCTGGCCATCCACCTGCAGAGAAATGTCAATGAGAATTTTGGGCCCAACATGGAGATGCACTTGTGAGACAGGGTGAAGGTGGTGGTGGCCTGGAGCTGGGGAGGGTGTGGCGTGGGTGATGGTGGGGGGTGCCTGCTGGGATCTCA
The DNA here is from genome assembly GCF_003369695.1 of Bos indicus x Bos taurus. Taxonomy (NCBI): domain Eukaryota; kingdom Metazoa; phylum Chordata; class Mammalia; order Artiodactyla; family Bovidae; genus Bos; species Bos indicus x Bos taurus. The sequence goes on along the minus strand of NC_040077.1, from coordinate 107,219,682 downwards.
GAGACCACTCCCTAACAGTGGCCATGGTCAAGTTCTACCCCAGGGACCCAGCAGATGTCCAGGGCCCTGAGAGCTCTGCTTTGCTGAGAGGGAGCTGGGAATTGAGGGACCAGGGCAATTCCCCATCAGGGGATGCCTGAGCGCAGGGTCCTGATGCAGGGTGTCCCACCTGCTGTGTCCTCCAGCACTCCCCCCACGTCCCCCTCACATGTCTTCCCGCAGGGTCCCCATTCTTGCCACGTCCATCCAGGAGGAGCTGGAGAAGGGGACTCCTGAGCCAGGCCCCCTCAATGCTACAGTAAGAGCCACCTGCTCGTGGGGAGGGGCGCAGGGGGGAAGAGACTGGTTCCGGAGAAGGGGAGAGAGTGGGGAGTGAGCCCTCCTCTCAGCACCCCCTGCCCTGCAGGATGAGCGGCACCACTCGGTCCTCACGTCCCTTCTCTGCGCCCATCTGGGGCTGAGCCCCGAGGACATCTTGGAGATGGAACTGTGTCTCGCCGACACTCAGCCAGCGGTGAGGAACTCATGGGTGGGGACCCTGGGATTCCAGCCGGCGCGAGCATGTCTCCCCCTGAAGCGCTCATCACCTCTGCCAGTCCTTCGATTATACTCATCCCTGTTTTCCCTCATAGCTCAGTTGATAAAGAATCTGCCTGCAATGCAGGAGACCCCAGTTCGATTCCTGGGTCCAAGCACTGGAGAAGGGATCAGCTACCCACTCCAGTATTCTTGGGCTTCCCTGTGGCTCAGCTGGTAAAGAATCTGCCTGTAAGGCAGGAGACCTGGGTTTGATCCCTAGGTTGGGAAGATCCCCAGGAGAAGGGAATGGCTACCCACTTCAGTATTCTGGCTTGGAGAATTCCATGGACTGTATAGTCCATGGGGTTGCAAAGAGTCAACACAACTGAGCGGCTTTCACTTTCACTTCACTGTTTTCCCAGTAGAGACCACCCCGCTCTGCTTTCATGCAGTGATTCTCGAAAATAGCAGGTTTCCCACGCCAGGTCTGCCTACTCGGGCTGTTTGGGTGGGGGCATAAGCTTTCCACAACTTCCAGAGGAGTTTCTGCTACTGGGGTCCCTGTCCACTTTGACCTGTGCTGGCTCCAAACCTCTGAGGACGGGAGGCCTGGACGGGCACCGCCCCCCCTTCCTGGAGCCTGTCCTTGTATCTCTCCCAGTTGCTGACCGTAGGAGATGGCCATGTCTTTGGATGCTCGCCCATGTTTGACATGTGCTCAGCTTCTATTTCTCGCCTAGTCTCCTCTGTTTAGTTCCTTGGCGTTCTCCTTTTCTTGTTTGGTCTCTCCCTTGTCCTGTCCCGTAGGAACTGGTCAGGAGCCGCAGGCCTGCACCCTCCTGTCCCTCAGCTCCAGCCTGGCCCTTCTCCATCCTCCTCTCAGCTCAGCAAAGAGGGCTGAGTGCTCTAGGCCAGAGGGTGGGAGAGGTTGGGCAAGGAACCAAGGAGATGTATTCAAACGCAGCTCCTAGGGAGCAGGGAGAAGAGGCTGAGTCCTGGGGGGGGGATGAAGATCAGGATGACCGTCCTGTCTTTCTAGGTCCTGGGTGGTGCCTACGAGGAGTTCATTTTTGCCCCTCGGCTGGACAACCTGCACAGCTGCTTCTGTGCCCTGCAGGTGAGGAGCGGGGCACTCCCAGGAGCACTGCGCGGGAGGACCGCCTTGAGTCCTATGGGTCATGAGAAGACCCCTGATGCGGGTGGACCATGGGGAGAGGCCTAAATGCCTCAGCCTCAGTGTCGCTCCTCTGGGCCCCATCTTTGCACTGGCTGGGCTGGAGGGATGAGGTCGACAGGAGGGTTGTTCAGGGCCTCACAGAGACTTGTCCTGCTTCCAAGTTAAGCTCTGCTTTAAAGGAAAGACCCTAGCATCCTGTATAGCAGTATCTTCCCCTCCCTTTAGCCTTCCCCCCCAAGCCCTGGCTTAAGCCCACCCAGCCGCCTTTGAGCCTTGGCATCTCATTGGGTGGCTGCATTGATATTCCCCACCTTCTTTCTACCCTGGTCACTTCCTCCTCCTCCTCACCTATCACCCCTGCTCTTCCCTCTGTCCTTTCCGTTCTCCCCTTTGCACCCCGTCCTGTTCTCAGAGACAGGCTTTGGGCTGTAACTGAGACCAGAGCCAGACCTGGGATTCATAGCCACTTGCGCTGCCAGCCAGCCAGTCGCATCACCTCAACGGAGTCACAGTCACCTCTTTGGCCCTTAGTGTCCTTGCCGAGACCAACTAGTTTACATGACCTGTCTGGTCCTTTTGACTTGCTAGGGTTCTCAGCCCTTCCTCTCCATCTTACACACCCTCCTGCCTTTTGTGTGGGAAGGCATGTGAGGGAGGAGAGGGAGCTTTTCCCCCATCTCGTCGAAAAGGCCCCCCGCATGTCTTCCCACCCAGCAGCGCCCTGAGAGATGCAGCCCGGTGACCGCTGGAGCCCGCTTCACTCAGGCCTTGATGGTGGGAGGCGAGCAAGTGAGCCTCCCAGGTGTTGGTGGGCTGAGTTATGGAAGGAGGAGTGGGGAGGACGATGCTTTTGCCTGCTCTCCCAACAGGCCTTGATCGATTCCTGCTCAGCCCCTGCCTCTCTGGCCGCGGATCCCCACGTGCGCATGATCGCCCTCTACGACAATGAAGAGGTGCTTGGGGAGCTCTGGGGAGGGTCTTCTCCGGGGAGTCTTGTGCAGCCAGTGGTATCCAGCAGCTGCCACGGGCCAGGGCTCTTCTGGAGGCTCCAGGGATGAGCCAGACACTGCCTGTGCTTGCTCAGCTCTCGGTGTGCCCTCTGGCTCAGCTTGTACCTGCTCCTAGTGTGACGACAACTCCCATGTCTCTGGGTGCCACGTGGTGAGTTCCTGGAGGACAGGGACTCTGCCCTTTCGCACTAGCAGCCCCAGGGCCTGGCGCAGGCTGGGTCCTCACCCTGCCTGGGTTGGGGTGCTTGGGTTAGGGTGCCAGCTGAGACGCCTACACAGCTACACAGCTTCCTGTAACCGCACACGTCAGGGTTAGCAGCTCCTGTCACATGCACGAAAGAAGATTGACCAGGGAGTTGGGGCACCTGGGCTTGAACCCCAGATGGTCAGGGGATAAGGAAGGCAGCCAGGAATGGAAGTGGATTGGACAATTCTCTTTCTCCCCTGGACATGGCCAAGCATTAGACGGTGGCCCCAGCTCACCATCAGCTTTTTGGTGGTATAGGGTTGGGGAAGTGGCTGATAACAGTCTGCATTCCCACCCACTGATTAAGTGGGGGTTCTGAGCCAGTTTGGGCAGTGGGCCCCTCTTCCTGGCCTCCAGCTCCAGACCCCCAGACCAGACCCCCAGAGCCGGGCCTCTGTTGTCACCAGGTGGGGTCAGAGAGTGCACAGGGCGCACAGTCACTGCTGACGGAGCTGGTGCTGCGGCGGATCTCGGCTTCGCCCCAGCACCTGACGGCCTTCGAGGAAGCCATCCCCAAGTCCTACATGATCAGCGCAGACATGGCCCATGCCGTGCACCCCAACTACCTGTGAGTCTCCTGCACTGGGCATACAGGCCTCACATAGCTGGAGACTGGAGCGCGGCCTGCCTTCAGGCTCAGCCCTGGGCTTGGGGCTCCGCCTCTCCCCTTCCCCTTCCTCCTCATTCTGCCAGGAGGTTCCGTGGGGATTTCCTTTTGACTGCTCTGTAGCCTGACTTGGTCAAAGTCACGTCATGCCTAACCCATCCAAAGAGGCTCTGTCTACAGACTTACTTCTGTACACACCCCCCCGCCCCCAGTTGCAAGAGGCTGCCTGGAGCCCTGTGTTTAGCTTGACTCTGAGGTCCTGCAGACTGGGTGGGAAAGAATGCCGTATTAGCAATGTCTGCCGTGAGCGAGTGGTGCATGTTGACAGCTGCTGTTGGCCATCCCTGGCCCTTCTCGGTCTCTTACAGGGACAAGCATGAGGAGAACCACAGGCCCTTATTCCACAAGGTGAGGCGCTCCTGCTTCTCCTCTGGTGTCTGGAGGCCTGACTGTTTCCAGGCCCTGTCCTATTCCTCTGGACCTGTCAGGCATCTCTGCCTCCCTCTCAACTCCTGGTTTCCCTCTCCCCAGGGCCCTGTGATCAAGGTGAACAGCAAGCAACGCTATGCCTCAAATGCGGTTTCAGAGGCCCTGATCCGAGAGGTGGCCAGCAGTGTCGGGGTGCCCCTGCAGGTGAGGATGGACCCTGCCTGGGAAGGTGGGGTTGGGGGCACAGGCAGATGGTCCCCCAGTAAGGAGGGCCTGGTAGACAGTCTTTAGTGGAGGAGGGTCCTAGTTGAGTGAGGAGCAGTGGGGTTGGATATACCCCCACCAGAGCCAGGAACTGTTCCCAGAGCCAGGAACAGTTCTGGTTCTGACGGGATGCTAGTCCTGTGACCCTGGACTCGTCTCCTGATTTCCCTTGATTTTGTTTCCACTCCTGGAAAATGGGGTTGAAGGTGCAGTGTCCTCGTGGCAAATGGAGAGTTAGTCCTACCGCTTTCCCACCCAGCACCTCCAGCTCCCCTGTGTCTCTCTTACACGCCCTGGGGGCTTCCATAAGAGAAGTTCAGGGCCAGGAAACCTGGAACTCATTGTCACTCTTGCTTTGGCAACGGCCCATCTAGTCAGAGAGAGAGGGAGGGAGGGAAAAATATGCAATGATTAAGATCTATGTTAGGATAATATATGTTTCAAGGGCTGGAGCCCAGGTGGTCCGGTGATAGACATAGCAGGGAGGTCCTAATAAGTTAGGACTAGACATCCTGAACTCCAGCCTAGGGCTCGCTCTGCCCATATAGCTTCCCCCACCTCACACTGTAGAACTGAGTTGTTCCATTCTCAGTAAGGCCTCTCTGAGGAGGTGACATTTGAGCTGAGACCTAAGCATTGAGAATGAGGCTGCTATGAGTAAATAGCATCCCTGCCTGAGGATGAGAATTAGTCACTCAGTCGTGTCTGAGTCTTTGTGACCCCATGGACTACAGCCCGCCAGGCTCCGCTGTCCATGGAATTCTCTAGGCAAGAATACTGGAGTGGCTTGCCATTTCCTTCTCCAGGGGATCTTTCTGACCCAGGGATTGAACCCGAGTCTCCTGCATTGCAGGCAAATTCTTTACTGTCTGAGCCACCAGGGAAGCCCCAAGGCAAAAGCCCCCAGTGGGCAGGAGTGATCTTGGTCCATTAGGAGCAGCCAGAGCTGAGAGCATGAGGGGGAGGAGCCAGTCTTGCTGGGCCTCCTAGGCAGGAAGGGTGTTTGGATCTTTTGCTAAGGCAGTAGGAGGACATTGGGGGATTTCTCTTCAACAGCTTACAGCAGAAGCAGGGCATGTGTACTTTAGAAAATATAAATGGAAATGAGAAAATAAAACATTAATCCCAAGAGATTTGTACGTACTCTTCCAGATTTTTTTCTATGTATATACTTAACACACGTTTTGTTAAAAAAAAAATGAAATCATCTTGGATATATCTTCTGTTTCCTCTTTTCACTCAGTGTTCTCCATCTTTCTACTTCAGAAAATTTTAGTTTCCGTAAATTTATGTCTCATTTCATACACAGATCATTTTCAGTTATCCCCAAAGCATTCTTTACAGTCTGTCCCACTTAGGTTTCCAGTCCAGGATCGTGTGTTATATCTGGCTGTTTATCTAGCATAGCTACCCCACCTACTTTTGTTGTTGTTCTTCTTTTTTTAAATAACATTGACTTATTGAAGAAACCAGGCTCATCATCCCATGTGATGTCTCCTTCCTTTTTGGATTTTCCTGGTTGCTTCCTCATGGTGTCATTGAGTTTAAGCCTCTAGCCCGTGTATTTCCTGCAATCTAGAATTCATATCTAAAGGCTTGATGGATTCAGGTTAAACCTTTTTGGCCAGAAGACATCGTGAGAGGTGTGTCCTCCACGTTGTCTCACCCACATACTATCTGGGTGATTCACCCGTAGTGATAATAAGGTTGATCACCACACTGGGAGGGTTGCCCTCAGTCCCTCCGCTGCGTGGAGGTATTTCTCCTTTGACCGGACAGTAACCTGTACAAGTGATGAGCTTCCCATCAATCAGACAAGTGCTGAGTTTTAACACTAATTGATAATCCTTGCCTAAGTCCATAATTTCATCAGTGTTTACTGAAGAAATGCCCCCGTCCATTTTTTTTATTCCTTTTGCATTTATTAGCTATCATTCTTCTGTGAAGTAGAACTTTCTCCCATCCAGTAGGGCCATTTGATTATTGTGAAGTATGGTTGCTCCTGGAAAGTTAGGACAAATACTTACTGTTCCCTTTAATAACCAGTTTTCAAGGTGAAGTGTTTTCATGGCTGCCTCCCTTTTTGATGGTCTTGTAAATTGAGAATCATAGATTTCCGCTGGTTCAGGTGGATCTGGTCCACATAGTCATGTCATTTCACGCTCAAATTGTCGTGACTTTGACCAGCGGGAGTCCTTTCCACATAACTCCTGTGTTCTCTGTCATGACTCTGGGTAGTTGTCTTGCTTTTTGGCCCAAGAGGAAATTTCAGGCTCATCTTGCTCATTTCTCTCCCCAGACTTGGTGGCCTTTGATGGATATTGATGTCAGAGGCTTGTCTAGCATCATGAGTGTTCTTTGTTATTGTGGGGGCGGGGGGAGGAATGCTTTGGGGTCATTTCTAAGGACATAGGAAAAATGTACATATTTTAAAAATCGTGAGTTAATACTGCGATTTTCATTTTTAAAAAAAGAACAGTTACTACTTGGTTTTGTAATTTTCTTTTATGTGGAAAATCTTGATGTCTATCATCGTTATTATAATGGTATGTTTACCATCACATATTTACTTTTGTTTACCAGAATACAAATCAAGTAGTTTAAAACTTCCCATAGCTATATTTTTAAAACCACTAAGATTCAGATCAGATCAGATCAGATCAGTCGCTCAGTCGTGTCCGACTCTTTGCGACCCCATGAATCGCAGCACGCCAGGCCTCCCAGTCCATCACCAACTCCCGGAGTTCACTCAGACTCACGTCCATCGAGTCAGTGATGCCATCCAGCCATCTCATCCTCTGTCCTCCCCTTCTCCTCCTGCCCCCAATCCCTCCCAGCATCACAGTCTTTTCCAATGAGTCAACTCTTTGCATGAGGTGGCCAAAGTACTGGAGTTTCAGCTTTAGCATCATTCCTTCCAAAGAAATCCCAGGGCTGATCTCCTTCAGAATGGACTGGTTGGATCTCCTTGCAGTCCAAGGGACTCTCAAGAGTCTTCTCCAACACCACAGTTCAAAGGCATCAATTCTTCAGTGCTCAGCCTTCTTCACAGTCCAACTCTCACATCCATACATGACCACAGGAAAAACCATAGCCTTGACTAGACGAACCTTTATTGGCAAAGTAATGTCTCTGCTTTTGAATATGCTATCTAGGTTGGTTATAACTTTCCTTCCAAGGAGTAAGTATCTTTTAATTTCATGGCTGCAGTCACCATCTGCAGTGATTTTGGAGACAAAATAAAGTCTGACACTGTTTCCACTGTTTCCCCATCTAGTTCCCATGAAGTGATGGGACCGGATGCCATGATCTTCGTTTTCTGAATGTTGAGCTTTAAGCCAACTTTTTCACTCTCCACTTTCTCTTTCATCAAGAGGCTTTTTAGTTCCTCTTCACTTTCTGCCATAAGGGTGGTGTCATCTGCATATCTGAGGTTATTGATATTTCTCCCTGCAATCTTGATTCCAGCTTGTGTTTCTTCCAGTCCAGCGTTTCTCATGATGTACTCTGCATATAAGTTAAATAAACAGGGTGACAATATACAGCCTTAACGAATTCCTTTTCCTATTTGGAACCAGTCTGTTGTTCCATGTCCAGTTCTAACTGTTGCTTCCTGACCTGCATACAAATTTCTCAGGAGGCAGATCAGGTGGTCTGGTATTCCCATCTCTTTCAGAATTTTCCACAGTTTATTGTGATCCACACAGTCAAAGGCTTTAGCATAGTCAATAAAGCAGAAATAGATGCTTTTCTGGAACTCTCGTGCTTTTTCCATGATCCAGCGGATGTTGGCAATTTGATCTCTGGTTCCTCTGCCTTTTCTAAAACCAGCTTGAACATCAGGAAGTTCACGGTTCACATATTGCTGAAGCCTGGCTTGGAGAATTTTGAGCATTACTTTACTAGTGTGTGAGATGAGTGCAATTGTGCAGTCGTTTGAGCATTCTTTGGCATTGCCTTTCTTTGGGATTGGAATGAAAACTGACCTTTTTCAGTCCTGTGGCCACTGCTGAGTTTTCCAAATTTGCTAGCATGTTGAGTGCAGCACTTTCACAGCATCATCTTTCAGGATTTGGAATAGCTCAACTGGAATTCTATCACCTCCACTAGATTTGTTCGTAGTGGGCTTTCTAAGGCCCACTTGACTTCACGTTCCAGGATGTCTGGCTCTAGGTCAGTGATCACACCATCGTGATTATCTGGGTCGTGAAGATCTTTTTTGTACAGTTCTTCTCTGTATTCTTGCCACCTCTTCTTAATATCTTCTGCTTCTGTTAGGTCCATACTATTTCTGTCCTTTATCAAGCTCATCTTTGCATGAAATGTTCCTTTGGTATCTCTGATTTTCTTGAAGAGATCCCTAGTCTTTCCCATTCTGTTGTTTTCCTCTATTTCTTTGCATTGATCGCTGAAGAAGGCTTTCTTATCTCTTCTTGCTATTCTTTGGAACTCTGCATTCAGATGTTTATATCTTTCCTTTTCTCCTTTGCTTTTCGCTTCTCTTCTTTTCACAGCTATTTGTAAGGCCTCCCCAGACAACCATTTTGCTTTTTTGCATTTCTTTTCCAAGGGGGTGGTCTTGATCCCTGTCTCCTGTACAATGTCACGAACCTCATTCCATAGTTCATCAGGCACTCTATCTATCAAATCTAGGCCCTTAAATCTATTTCTCGCTTCCACTGCATAATCATAAGGGATTTGATTTAGGTCATACCTGAATGGTCTAGTGGTTTTCCCTACTTTCTTCAATTTCAGTCTGAATTTGGCAATAAGGAGTTCATGGTCTGAGCCACAGTCAGCTCCTGGTCTTGTTTTTGCTGACTGTATAGAGCTTCTCCATCTTTGGCTGCAAAGCATATAATCAATCTGATTTCGGTGTTGACCATCTGGTGATGTCCATGTATAGAGTCTTCTCTTGTGTTGTTGGAAGAGGGTGTTTGTTATGACCAGTGCATTTTCTTGGCAAAACTCTATCAGTCTTTGCCCTGCTTCATTCCATATTCCAAGGCCAAATTTGCCTGTTACTCCAGGTGTTTCTTGCATTCCAGTCCCCTATAATGAAAAGGACATCTTTTTTGGGTGTTAGTTCTAAAAGGTCTTCTAGGTCTTCATAGAACCATTCAACTTCAGCTTCTTCAGCGTTACTGGTTGGGGCATAGACTTGGATTACTGTGATATTGAATGGTTTGCCTTGGAAATGAACAGAGATCATTTTGTCGTTTTTGAGATTGCATCCAAGTACTGCATTTCAGACTCTTTTGTTGACCGTGATGGCCACTCCATTTCTTCTGAGGGATTCCTGCCTGCAGTAGTAGATATAATGGTCATCTGAGTTAAATTCACCCATTCCAGTCCATTTCAGTTCACTGATTCCTAGAATGTCGACATTCACTCTTGCCATCTCTTGTTTGACCACTTCCAATTTGCCTTACATTCCAGGTTCCTATGCAATATTGCTCTTTACAGCATCGGACCTTGCTTCTATCACCAGTCACATCCACAGCTGGGTATTCTTTTTGCTTTGGCTCCATCCCTTCATTCTTTCTGGAGTTATTTCTCCACTGATCTCCAGTAGCATATTGGGCACCTACTGACCTGGGGAGTTTCTCTTTCAGTATCCTATCATTTTGCCTTTTCATACTGTTCATGGCGTTCTCAAGGCAAGAATATGAAGTGGTTTGCCATTCCCTTCTCCAGTGGACCACATTCTGTCAGATCTCTCTGTAAGATTACTGAGTGACTTTTCTTTATGTGTGGGTGGGGTGGGGGTGCATGTTACGAAGCAAGGGGACATAAAGGGTACATATATATTTCCAGTCCCCCTGCCCGCTGCGTGGGGAATGGATTGTGTGAAAGGCAGTACGAGGTAGTTAGAACTGCGCTGGTGGTAATGCAGATGGAGAGAATGGGACCGATTCAGAATATCCTGTCCTTCGGGCCTGCCTTAGTGTCAGCCTTGGGACTTTACACCGGTCACGTCCACTCTTTGGGGAGGTCGGAGTGGACGTTGTACCAGACTCCTTTCAGCCCCTCAGTTCTAAGGTGACTTCCTCCTGGGTCTTAAGAAACAGGTGTTACATGTTGCTCGTGAACGGCCCTTCCTCTCCGCAGGATCTCATGGTCCGGAATGACTCGCCCTGCGGCACCACCATCGGACCTATCTTGGCCTCTCGGCTAGGTCTGCGGGTGCTGGATTTAGGCAGCCCCCAGCTGGCCATGCATTCCATCCGGGAGACAGCCTGCACCACAGGAGTACTCCAGACCATCACTCTCTTTAAGGTGACTCTGAACCCTCTCCCCCGTCACTGTGGAAGCCAGGCTCCCTCCCCATCTGGTACCTGGATCAGTCCTGGGGCACCATCACCAAATGAGCGGCCCGTGCACGGGGCTGGTTGTCTTAGTGCTACCGTGTAGGCAAAGTAGGGTCCCCCTTCTTCTCAAAGCTCAGGGGCCCTCATCAGCCCCCAGAGGATAATGAAAAGTTGGAGAGGAGATTGGGGATGAGAAGACTGACAGCAGTCAACTGTGGGCGAAGCAACTATGCCTTCCTCTCTTGCTGGGCTGTGTTGGTAGACAGTGAGCAGTGGGGCACCCCCCATCTGGTCTCCACTAACCACAAATCCCATGTTGCCTTCTCTTTTAGGGCTTCTTTGAGCTGTTCCCTTCTCTGAGCCGTAGCCTCCTGGTAGACTGAGACCTCTGGAGAAACTTCTCTCACACGTGAGAGGGGAAGTTCTCAGCTGAGCTGAAGCTGGATTATTAAAGTGGATTTTTCACTCAAGCTCATTCCGTTGCACTTATTTGGAGGTTGGCGGGGTGGGGGGTTCAGGCCTGGCTTAAACCTCTGAGTGCAGAACAGGCGGGGAAGTTAGGGTACAGGTAGAGGAGGCCGCAGATCCTGGGAGAGCTCATGGAGACTGGATTTCAAGTCTGTTTTTCTTTTTTCTTAAGCTCATGCCTAAGTGAAGAGGTGGGTGAGTTCACAGTGGGAAGGTCACGTCTTCTCCCATCCCCAGTCCTTCCATTCCCAGAATAGTTTGGGAGCCCAGCCTGGCCCTCAGGTCTGAGTGCTCAGCGTTAGATGCCCCCAGAGCCTCCCTGGGCGGCTCAGGCTGTTCCCCTTTGCACCCATCCCTTTCCCACCCCTCCCAGGCACTGCCAGGAGAGGGACAGAGTCTGGGCTTCAGCTTTGCCCTTCATCATCCTTCACTTAGCAGCTGCTGCTGTTACTTGATTGTTAACATATGACCAAGAAACAATTATCACTGAAAAAAATCAAAATAGGAAAAGTCCACAAGTCTACTTGTAAACTCTTCTATCAAAATAATTGTGCTAAGTGGTGTCTTTCCAACTTTTTGGTTACCAATGCAAAAATTAATTTGTATATAAATACAACCATTTAGGTTTTAAAAAACAGTAAGATGCATAAAATAATAATGATGCCTGTAGGATTTAAAATACATATGATTAAACTGTATAACCACAATAGCATAAAACTATGGAGAGAGAAATGTGTTAAAGTGTGCTTAAGTGTGTTTAAACTTAAGTATCTTGCTATGTTCAGGAGGAGAGGGAAGGAATCAGTTCAATACTATCCTTTGAAGTCAAGGATTTATATTGTAGTTTTTAGGAAAGACACTAAAATAGAGTTTGAGTCAATAGCTTCTATTAGGGGTTGGATTGTCCCCTGAAAGATGCTGAAATCCTAAGCCCCCAGGATCTATCGATGCAATGTTATTTGGGAAAAGGGTCCTGCTGATGATCAAGTTAAGATGAGGTCATTATAGGGATCCCTCATCCAACAGGACTGTGTCCTTATAAAAAGGGGAAATTTGGACACACAGAGATGCATAGAGTGAAAGAGATGAGGAGACCGCAAGAGTGCCATGTGAAAGTGGAGGAGCAGAGTGTTGCAGGTACAAGCCAAGGCATGTCAGAGATGACCAGCAAACCACAGGAAACTAGGAAGAGGCAAGGAAGGATTCCCCTACAGGTTTCAGAGGGAGCATGGCCCTGCCAACACCTGGATTTCAGACTCCCAAGCCTCCAGACTGTAAGAGACCAAATTTCCATTGTGTTAAGCCAGCCAGTTCATGGTACTTTATTACAGCAGCCTGAGGAAACAAATGCGACTTCAAACTAATTGAGTGAGGAAAATGGGATAATAAAAAATAATCGGTCTATTCTGCAACTTCGCTTCAGATGGTTCAGCAAAACCATATTATGTATATGTGTGTGTGCTATCGAATAGTAAAATAGGTTGGCTCTAAGTTAAAAAGCATTGACTCTAAGTGGAGAGATTGAGGGTGTTCATTGTACTATTTTTTTTTTCAAATTTTGTATGTTTGAACATTTTTATACTAAAAATGTGGGGAAATTTTTTTAAAATTCAGAAGGAGAAATGAAAAAAGAAGCAGTAGAAAGCATTTAAGATGGTCGACTGAAACCCAGTATCTCTACTTAAAACATTAATAAATTGACTAATTGTATCATATCTCAAAGTTCTTATTTAAAAAAACAAGTAGACTATTTTAGTCAAAATACAAAGATTGTCAGACTCAGAAAATTATAGCTGTTTACAAGAGACACAGCTAAAACAAAAGGATACAGAAGGTTGACAAAACCCTATGTATTTGTCGGTTTTTGAATTCCACAAATTTCATATACGAAACCATACTCTCTTTGTCCAAATTGTCAGATTTCTTTTTTAACTTGTCTGGCTTTTGATTAACAATTTCGGCTTTTGATTAACAAGATTTGATTAGCATAATATTTTTGAGATTTATCTATGTGGTTGCATGTGGAAGTAGTCCTTTTTTTTGCTGAATATTTTATATATACCATATTTTGCTGAATAATAAAATAATACCATATTCAGCAAAATATACCATATACCATGGTTTCTTTCTTCATTTTCCTATTGATGGTATTTGAATTGCTTCCAGCGTTTGGCTATGATGAAGAAAGCTCTTGTGAACATTCTTATGCAAGTATGCTGCTGCTAAGTCGCTTCAGTCGTGTCCGACTCTGGGCGACCCCATAGACAGCAGCCCACCAGGCCTCCCCGTCCCTGGGATTCTCCAGGCAAGAACACTGGAGTGGGTTGCCATTTCCTTCTCCAATGCATGAAAGTGAAAAGTGAAAGTGAAGTCACTCAGTCGTGTCCGACTCTTCACGACCCCATGGACTGCAGCCCATCAGGCTCCTCCATCCATGGGATTTTCCAGGCAAGTATATTTGTGGACAAATACTCATTACTCTTGGATATATACCTAGGAATAGAATTACAGGTTATAGGATAGGTGTATGCTTGTTTTATAAGAAACTTCTAAACTATTTTACAAAGTGGCTTTTTACACACCCACCAGGAAAATTCTAGTTGCTCTACACCCTCACCAACACTTGATATTGTCAGTCTCTTTAATTTTAGCCATTTTGTTAAGTGTGTAGTAGTAACTGATTGGATTTTAGTTTGCATTTTCCTGGTAAGTAATATTGAGCACGTTTTCACTGGCTGTTCGGATAACCTCATGTGAAGTTGCTGTTATATTTTGGCCATTTACATTGACTTGTTTGTCCTATTCTTATTGATGGATATATAGAATACACAGATGTACACTCAGAACGTAAATTCTGAATGTTTGTATGTTCCTATATAGAATCCAAGTCCTTTGTTGGGTTTGTGCATCAAAGATACTGTCACCCAGTGTGTAGCTAGTAGAAGCTATTGATTTTTAAAATATTTTTCAACTTTATTGTGGTATAATTTACACACAAGAAACTATACCCATTTAAAGTATACAATTTTTTTGAAAAGTATACAATTCAATGAATTTTCACAGATATATACATCTAGGAAGACATCTCCACAGTCAAGATACAGAACATTTCCATCACTCCCCCAAAAAGTTGCCTTCTACCCACTGTGCAATCATTTACTCTCCATCGCTGGGCCCCAAGTGACCAGTGGTCTGCTTTCTGTCACTATAGGTTGGTTTGCATTTTTTGGAATTTTTCATAAAAGGAATCAGGCAGTACGTGCTTTTTATGTCTGGTGCATAATCATCTGATAGTTTCTCCTTAGAACAAGTAATGTAGGGAATTATGCTGATAGATTTTCCTAATATCAAGCCATATATTCCCAGAACAAGTCCCCCTTGGTCATGTCATGTTCTTTTTTAAGGGATCATTAATTGTATTTGACAACACTTTATTTCACTTTATTTGGGATTTCAGCATGTATATTCATAAATAAGATTGATTTGCAGGGTTTGTTGGCATGTTAGGTTTAGCTATTAATGTTACTCTTGCTTCATAAAAAATTTTTTGATGTTTTCCTGGTCTAATTTATTTATGCACTAATTTTTGTAAATTTTGGTTTTAGAAATTAGTCATGTTATCTAAGTGTTCGCATTTATTTGCCCAGTTTAAAGCAGTCTCATTACTATTTCCCCCCGACCCTTTGGTTAATCATTTCCCCTTTAATTTCTCTCTTCTCTCTCCCCCCTCTACTTTTTTTCTCCCTTTCTTGTGTTTGTTCTCCTTTTTTTTCTCAAGTTAGCCAGTAGTTTCCCAATGGAGTGGATTTTTTTCTAAGTACCAGCAGTTGTTTACCTTTGTTAGTGCTAAGTGTTGGTAAGCCCCGCCTGCTATTGTATCACAGTTACCAAGCCTCCCCCTGGCTGAGGCAGGCAGTGTTGATGAGAGGGATCACTCCCTAGTGTTGATGTGATAATGGGATTTCAGAACAGCAGAGACCAGGTGGCAGCACTTTACCACTCAAGCCTGTAGTATTTTCTGTCTCCTAATTAGGCTATCGGAGAAGGCAATGGCACCCCACTCCAGTACTCTTGCCTGGAGAATCCCATGGACGGAGGAACTTGGTAGGCTGCAGTCCATGGGGTCGCTAAGAGTCGGACACGACTGAGCGACTTCACTTTCACTTTTCACTTTCATGCACTGGAGAAGGAAATGGCAACCCACTCCAGTATTCTTGCCTGGAGAATCCCAGGGACAGGGGAGCCTGGCAGGCTGCGGTCTATGGGGTCACACAGAGTCGGACACGACTGAAGCGACTCAGCAGTAGCAACAGCAGCAATTAGGCTATAAGCCAGAGTAATGACTGTTTTTTTTTCCCCCCACTTTGGCTGCTTGGCCTGTGGACTCTTCTTTCCCTGACCAGAGACTGAACCTGTGTCCTCTGCGTTGGAAGGTGGATCCTTAACCACTGGGCCACCAGGGAATTCCCCAGTAATGAGTACTTTTATTTCCTTCTTTCTCTTTAACTGCATGATTTTTGAGGGATGCACAGAGACATTTGGACTTAAGCAGCTGCTGATATCCTGTGGGGACTGCAACTGTTATTTGTGATAATAAAATGTTGAATTAAATAGAGGACATTTGGAAGCCTAGATCATTTTTAAAAATAATGAAATAATAAAAAGTAGAAGGTGTTTGTAGAAGACACTGTGGGTAACCCACCTGTGGGTCTCACTTTCCCCACTTCAGTCCACTTGGGCCCACATCCAACTACCGATATCTGTACTTCTTTACCTGTAGGCTTTCGTCTGCTGCTTAACTAGTTTTCCACTCACGTGGCTGTTGGAAATGCCAGGGAACTAATACTGTCTACCCCAGAGAAGTTTAACCAGTGATTGGCGAGATTTTGTGTATGGATACACAGCTGCACGTGTCTTGGGTGAAGTAACTCTGATGTCTGTGGTTTATACTGACTCCCACAGTCTCTCATGAGAAACGCTGGGCTGGATGAAGCACAAGCTGGAATCAAGATTGCCAGGAGAAATATCAATAACCTCAGATATGCAGATAACACCACCCTTATGGTAGAAAGTGAAGAACTAAAGAGCCTCTTGATGCAAGTGAAAGAGGAGAGTGAAAAAGTTGGCTTAAAGCTCAACATTCAGAAAACTAAGATCATGGCATCCGTCCCATCACTTCATGGCAAATAGATGGGGAAACAATGGAAACAGTGTCAGACTTTATTTTTTGGGGCTCCAAAATCACTGCAGATGGTGACTGCAGCCAGGAAATTAAAAGACACTTACTCCTTGGAAGGAAAGTTATGACTAAACTAGACAGCATATTAAACAGCAGAGACATTACTTTGCCAACAAAGGTCCGTTTAGTCAAGGCTATGGTTTTTCCAGTAGTCAGGTATGGATGTGAGAGTTGGACTATAAAGAAAACTGAGCACCAAGGAATTGATGCTTTTGAACTGTGGTGTTGGAAAAGACTCTTGAGTCCCTTGGATTGTAAGGAGATCCAACCAGTCCATCCTAAAGGAGATCAATCCTGAGTGTTCATTGGAAGGACTGATGTTGAAGTTGAAACTCCAATACTTTGGCCACCTGATACGAAGAGCTGACTCATTTGAAAAGACCCTGATGCTGGGAAATATTGAGGGCAGGAGGAGAAGGGGATGACAGAGGATGAAATGGTTGGAAGGCATCACCGACTCAATCAACATGAGTTTGGGTAGACTCCGGGAATTGGTGATGGACAGGGAGGGCTGGCATGCTGCAGTTCATGGGGTTGCAAAGAGTCGGACACGACTGAGCAACTGAACTGAACTGAACAGTCTCTCCAGCAAAATTAAACTCCAGAATGAAGCCTGATAACAAACCCCTTCATCAGCCAGCCTCCCTTCCTTGTCTCCCACCCCTCCCAATGTTCTCCTTCATCTCCCGAGTATACTTCTTGCCCTCAGATTCTTGTCTAGGGTCTGCTTCTGGGAAAACCCAAACTAAATTAGAATTCCTTTGAGATTGAGAATAAGGCACTCTCCTATTCTGGGCTTCCCAGGTGGCACTAGTGGTAAAGAATCTGCCTGCCAATGCAGGAGACATAAGAGATGTAGATTAGATCCCTGTGTCTGGAAGGTCCCCTCGAGGAGGAAATGGCAACCCACTCCAGTATTCTTGCCTGGAGAATCCCATGGACAGAGAAGCCTGGTGGGCTATGATTCCTAGGGTCACAAAGAGTCAGACACAACTGAGGTGACTTAGCAGCAGCAACCTACTATTCTATTTCTATTCCACACTGTACTGTAGGTCCCTAGTGAGGTAATAAAGTGAGGAAAGTAATAAAAGACAGAAGGGCTGGAAAGGGAGGAGTAAACTTCCTTTCGATATGATTTGTTATAGAAAAATCCAGAAGATCTATTATTTGAATTAGTAAAAGCTTATCAAGATAGCTGGCTGAACATCCATATACAAAATCAATTATATTTCTATATACCAGTCATGAATGGTTAGAAAATGAAATTTTCAAAGGATTACTTCTACAAAGCATACAAATCAGGAACCTATGAATAAACATAAAAATATGGGAGATCGCTACAGAGAAAATTAAATGAAAGTAGGTGGAAGATATGTGTTATTTGTGGATGTTGAACTCAATATTGTAAAAATATCAGTTATCCTCCAAATTGATATATAGGTTCAAGGCAACCCTAATAAAATTGTCATGGGTTCTCCTCCTCCTCCTTGCTTTTCTTGTTCTTTTGTGTGAGTTGACAAGGGGATTCTATAATATATATAATATACTATATGGAAACAGCTAGGGCTTTCCCAACAGCTCAGGATGGGTAAAGAATCTGCCTGCAATGCAGGAGACGTGGGTTCAATGCTTGGGTCGGGAAGATCCCCTGGAGAAGGAAATGGCAACCCAATCCAGTATTCCTGCCTGAAAAATCCCATGGACAGAGGAGCCTGGCGGGCTACAGTTCAGAGTCACAAAGAGTTGGACACAACTGAGCAACTAAACACAATGTGGAAACAGCTAAGACATCTTTGAAGAAGGTCAACTGCCTTACCAGTTGAAGCTTGTTGCAAAGCTGTAGTAATTAAGACAGTGTCTTGTTGGTTCAATGATAGACTGACCAATAAAACTAAGAGAGACAATTGAATATCTGATATTTGATTTGTGATAAAAGTGACAATTCAGATGGGTCTTTTCAATAAATTGTGCTGTGAAAATTGGATATCCATGTGGAAAAATTAAATTGGAACCCTATCTCCCACAATACACAAATCAATTGCAAGTAGGCGTTACATCTAAATATAGATGGCAAAATAATAGAACTTTTAGAAAACATTCAGTTTAGTTCAGTTCAGTCGCTCAGTCATGTCTGACTCTTTGTGACCCCATGGACTGCAGCATGCCAGCCTTCCCGGTCCATCACCAATTCCTGGAGCTTGCTCAAACTCATGGCCATCGAGTCAGTGATGCCATCTAACCATCTCATCTTCTGTCACCCTCTTCTCCTCTCGCCTTCAATATTTCCCAGCATCAGGGTCTTTTCCAATGAGTCAGTTCTTCACATCAGGTGGCCAAAGTATTGGAGTTTTAGCCTCAACATTAGTCCTTCCAACGAATATTCAGGACTGATTTCCTTTAGGATGGACTGATTGGATCTCCTTGCAGTCCAAGGGACTCTCAAGAGTCTTTTCCAACACCATAGTTCAAAAGCATCAATTCTTTGGTGCTCAGATTTCTTCATAGTCCAACTCTCACAGCCATACATGACTACTGGAAAAACCATAGCCTTAACTAGACAGACCTTTGTCGGCAAAGTAATGTCTCTGCTTTTTAATATACTGTCTAGGTTGATCATAGCTTTTCTTCTGAGGAGCAAGTGTCTTTTAATTTCCTGGCTGCAGTCACCATCTGCAGTGATTTTGGAGCCCCAAAATACAGTCTCTCACTGTTTCCATTGTTTCCCATCTATTTGCCATGAAGTGATGGGATGGATGCCATGATCTTAGTTTTTTGAATGTTGAGTTTTAAACCAGCTTTTTCACTCTCCTCTTTCAGGAGAATATCTACCACCTTGGTTAGGGGAAGGTTTAAACAGGATACAAAGAACACTAAGCAAAAAGAAAACACTGGCAAATTTTGCCTCATTAAAATGAAGACATATTTAAGAGAATTAGAAGACAAATTGTGAAGTGAGACAGACATTTGAAACACATATAATTGACATAGAGCTCATAGTCAGAGTCTGTAAAGTCCTACAAGTAGGTAGGAAACATCAGACATCCAAAAGAAAAATGAGCAAACTACTTGAGCAGGCATTTCATAAAAGAAGAGGAAGTCCATTAAATGGGCATTAAATATATGAAAGCATGCTCTACTTCATAAGTCAGCAGAGAAATGTTAGATTAAATAATGTGAAGTGAACTGTGCTTGACCATTTTGACCTACAAAATGGCAATATCATTCAGTTTAACCTAACACAAACTGAAGCCAAGGTTAGACACCACTACACTCATATAATACACTGAAGTTTTTAAATCTGACAATTCCAAGTGTTGGTGAGGCTGTGGAGCAACAGGAACTCCTGTCCAAGGTTAGTGGGAGTGTATCTTGCCACCAGCTTAGGGCACCAGCGTTGTCCTCTCTGACCCAGCTCTTCTACTCTAGGTGTCACCCTCAGTAAATGTATTTGCGTGGGCACCAGGAGACGTGCGCAAGAAGGTTCATAGCAGCACTGTTCATGAAGTCCCAAATGGGAGTAACCCAAGGGCCCGTAACAGTACAACAGATTCTAGGAGAGATGTTAGTTTTGTAGGAGTTGAAACATATAAAACTTGAGGACCCTCTTTAAGGAGCAGAACACCAAATCACAAATAAAATTTTAGTATGAAAGAAAATGTTTAATTAGAGCAAGGACGAGCATTTCAGGAAGAGTGAACACCAATTCTCACAAAAAGTGAAAGAGAAGACAGCACCAGTGTAATCCTGATACCAAAGTCAGACAAAGACACCACATGAAAAGGAAAGAAAGTCATCCCCTATGAATGAGATGCAAAAATTCTCAACGAAAGAGCAAACTGAATTCAGCAACAAGTAAAAGTACTATACACCATAACAAAGTGAGATTCATCCCAGGAATGCAAGCTTGGTTCAACTTATGAAAAGCAATCTAAGTAACACACTGTGTTAATAGAATTAAGGACAAAAACCACATGATCATCTCAACAGATGCAGAAAAAGAATTTAATAAAATCCAACATTCTTTCATGATAAAAATATTCAGCACCCAGAAACAGAAGGGAACTTCCACAACCTGATAAAGGGTGTCTTGAGAAATCCACAGATAACTTTACATTCAATGATGAAAGGCTGAAACCTTCCTTCCTAAGATCAGGCACAAGACAGGGGTGTCTTTTCTCCCCACTTTTAGTCAACATCATATTGGAGCTTCTCTCCTGGGCAATTAGGCAAGAAAAAGATGTAAATGGAATGAGAAAATGTAATGCATTACTTTTGCAAATCACACATAAAGTTCTGATCATGTGGACACATAGCTGGGGCTTCTTCCAGAGCCTTGGAAAGGGTCCATGAAGGTGAAGACTCCCAAAGCTGAAGCTTTGTTAGCCTCACAGTACATCCTAGTCTGAATTGCAATGTAATGATATCACATAGTGGAAGGCAATGAAAATGAATACAATGTATATTTATTATACTCAATATAGTTATAGTCAACAACATGGGTGATTCTTTATAACATAACGTTGAAAAAAAGTCATCACAAGATAATACATATTGTATTTAGTGAGTTGAATAGTGTCTCCCCCAAAATTCATGCCTACCTGGCAACTTAGAATATGCCTTATTTTGGAAATAGGGTCTTGCAGATGTAATTAGTTAAGAATCTTGAGATGAAATTATCCTAGATTTAGGGTGGGCCTTAAATCCAATGAGTAGTGTCTTTATAAGAAAAAAGAGAGGTTTGAACACAGGAAGACAGAGAGAAGAAGTCCATGTGAAGACAGAGGCAGAAATTGGAGTTATGCTTCTACAAGCCAAGGAATGCCGGGGGATGCCCAGAAGGTATAAAGGGAAAAAAAGATTACTCCAGAGAGCCTTTGGAGGAAGCTCAGTCCTTCCAACACCTTGATTTCCTACTTTTGGCCTCTACATCTGTGAGAAAATAAATTTCTGTTGTTTTAAGCCATCAAGATTGTGGTAACTTGTTTCAGTCACCACAGGAAGCTGCTGCTGCTGCTGCTAAGTCGCTTCAGTCGTGTCTGACTCTGTGTGACCCCATAGACGGCAGCCCACCAGGCTCCGCCGTCCCCAGGATTCCCCAGGCAAGAACACTGGAGTGGGTTGCCATTTCCTTCTCCAAAGCATGAAAGTGAAAAGTGAAAGTGAAGTCGCTCAGTCGTGCCCGACTCTTAGCAACCCCATGGACTGGAGCCTACCAGGCTCCTCCATCCATGGGAATTTCCAGGCAAGAGTACTGGAGTGGGGTGCCATTGCCTTCGAAGCTAGTACACCTTAAAATTGTGTTTGTAAACACTACTCTTTAGAAATGTGTACTTATTTATGTTACATTACAGCAAAGATAAGGAAGGATGTTATGCCCATGAAGTCAAGAGAGTGATTAACTTTGGGAGGAAAGAAAGAAGGCAGAGTTGTAATCTGGAAGGGACAAGATGTTTCTGGGGTTATTGACAATGTCCTATTGCCTGGAGACTTTGACATGGTTATTCACACTCTAATAATCTGTTGAGCCTCGCGTTTATATTTTACCCATTTTTATTTATACGTATTTTCACAATCATAAAGTAAAATACTTAAAAAGGGGGAAAAGGCATAAAGTCCTCTAAACACAAAGTTAGCATCAGAAACATTCTAAATTGAAAGAGGAGAGGAGTTGCTTCTAAGAAGAAGTGAAGTGAAGTGAAAGTTGCTCAGTCGTGTCCAACTTTTTGTGACTCCATGGATTCCATGGAATTCTCAGGCCAGAACACTGGAATAGGTAGCCTTTCCCTTCTCCAGGGGATCTTCCCAACCCAGGGATCTCGAACCAAGGTCTCCTGCATTGCAGGCAGATTCTTTATCAACTGAGTTATTAGGGAAGCCTGGATTACTAGAAGTAATGAAACGCCCTCTTTTTGCCTAATAAACCCATGAAGTGTAAGATCAGCCCTAGACAAAGACAGGAGCTGGGCAATTAGGGTCAGGAAAACCTCCTTCCCCGGCCCTTCTCTCCTGGCTTCCCCCAGGGGGCGCTGCTCTCCACTGAACTCAGCTTCCAGGGACAAGAGCCAGCCCTTACTTTGCTTCCCTAGGGCACCGCTAAGGGAAGACTGAAATGTTCAAGCAAAAATGAACCAGAAAGCCAGCCTTGGCAGAGGGATCCAAAGGCAGAGAGGACAGTGAATCTGCACACTCTGGAAGCGAACGAGAGCCTGTTTTCCAGGCTCTGGATGCCTTCAGTCCATGTACTGTCTCAGCAGTAAAAGGCACTCCTCCCCTAGTGCCCCCACTCCTGGCTCCTGATTACCTCCACACAGGTGACATTTCTCAGTTTGCACACATGTGCCAGCACACCTTTATACACACAAGTGCAACATGTACATGCTCATGCACATCTTCATATACCTACACATGTACATACCTCACACACATACATCAACATAACACATGCACGAGTATACGCATTCACGGACATATACACATACAAATGCACATACACAACCATATACACACATAGGCACAACGAATACTCATAGGCACACACGTACATATACACAAATAAATACACATACCATTGTTGTCATTCAGTCCCTTGGTCTTGTCTGACTTTGCAACTCCATGAACTGCAGCATGCCAAGCTCCTCTGTCCTTCACGGTCTCCTGAAATTTGCTCAAACTCATGTCCATTGAGTTGGTGATACCATCCAACCATCTCATCCTCTGCCGCCTCCTTATCCTCTTGACCTCAATCTTTCCCAGCATCAGGGTCTTTTATAATGAGTCAACTCTTTTCATCAGGTGGCCAAAGTATTGGAGCTTCAGCACTAGCATCAGTCCTTCCAAGGAATATTCAGGGTTTATTTCCTTTAGGATTGACAGGTTTGATCTCCTTGCTGTCCAAGGGACTCTCAAGAGTCTTCTCCAGCACCACAGTTTGAAAACATCAGTTCCTCGGTGCTCAGTCTTTATGATTCAACTCTCACCTATGTACATGACTACTGGAAAAACCATAGCTTTGACTATATGGACCTTTGTCAGCAAAGTAATGTCTATGCCTTTTAATATGCTGTCTAGGTTTGTCATAGCTTTTCTTCCAAGGAGCAAGTAAGTGTCTTTTAAATTGTTGGCTGCAGTCACTGTCCACAGTGATTTTGGAGTCAAAGAAAATAAAATCTATCACTGTTTCCACTTTTTCCCCATCTATTTGCCATAAAACATGTCTAAATATACTCATCCATCCACACGAAACTTATATACCTATATATACAAACCCACATATATACACAAACACACCCAACCCCGTACACAATCCTGCGTGCACACACTGCACTTGGTACCCATCTTCCAAGGATCCTACTTCCTATTATTTGGGCCATTGTGCCTTCTTCTTCCACGATGTATTGGGGTTGGTCTGTGTGGCCAATATAATGCAACAGAATGATAGTATGTGACTTCTGAGGCCAGGTTATAAAAATATAGTGGCTTCTGCCTGTTCCCTCTTTCTTGGGTCACTCCTAGAGGAAGGCAACTGCTGTGTTGTAAAGATACTCAAGCAGGCAGATGAAGAGGCTGACATGGCTAGGAACTGAGGCCTCCTGCCAACAGCCAGCACCAAGTTGCCAGTTGGTGAGTGAGCCCCACTGAGAAGGGATCAGGCCCAGTCAGGCCTTCAGGTGAATATAGCCCTGGCTGACATCTTGACTATACTTTCATGAGAGACTCTGAGCCAGAAATACCCTGCTAATCTTCTCTCAGATTCTCGGTTCACAGAAACTGTGTGAGATAGGTGTTTATTGTCATAAGCTACTAAACTTTGAGGTGACGTAATAGAGCAATAAATAGTGAATGCAAATAAATACACCGCACATACACACACATTGGCATATTGTTGTTCTTCTTCAGTTGCCCAGTTGTGTCCAACTCTGTGACTCCATGGACTGCAGCATGCCAGACTCCCCTGTCCTTCACCACCTCCTGAAGTTTGTCCAAGTTCATGTTCATTGCATCAGTGATGCCGTCCAGCCATCTCATCCTCTGCCTTCTTCTGCTTCTGCCTTCTATCTTTCCCAGCATTAGCGACTTTTCCAATGAATCATCTGTTTGCATCAGATGACCAAAACACTGGAGCTTCAGCTTCAGTTCTTTCAGTGAATATTCAGAGTTGATCTCCCTTAAGATTGACTGGTTTGATTTCCTTCTGTCCAAGGCACTCTCAGGAGTCTTCTCCAGCATCACAATTCGAAGGCATCAATTCTTTGGCGTTCTGCCTTCTTTATGGTCCAGCTCTCACAACTGTACATGACCACTGGGAAGATCATAGCCCTGAATATATGGACCTTTGTCAGCAGAGTAATGTCTCTGCTTTTCAACTGTCTAGGTTTGTCTTCGCTTTCCTGCCAAGAAACAATTGTCTTCCGATTTCATGGCTGCAGTCACCATGTGCAGTGATTTTAGAGCCCGAGAAGAGGAAATCTGTCACTACTTCCACCTTTTCTCCTTCTATTTGCCATGCAGCAATGGGGGTGGGTGCCATGATCTTAGTTTTTTTAAGCCGGCTCTTTCACTTTCCTTCAGCCTCATCAAGAGGCTCTTTAGTTCCTCTTTGCTTTCTGCCATTGGAGTGGTATCATCTGCGTATCTGAAGTTGTTGCTGTTTCTCCCACCTATCTTTACTCCAGCTTGGAACTCATCCAGGCCAGCATTTCTCATAACGTGCTCAGCAAGTAAGTTAAACAGGATGACGGCAGACAGCCCTGATATACTCCTTTCTCAATCTTGAACCAATCAGTTGTTACATACAAAGTTCTAACTCTTGCTTCTTGACCCGCATACAGGTTTCTCAGGAGACAGGTAAGATGGTCTTTCTCAGAGAGATGGGAATACCAGACCATGTTGGCAAATACACATACGGATATACACAAATATCTTCTCCCACATACACACAGGTCTCCATATACATAAAAACAGATAAACACATGTGTATGGTACACATTTATACATATATACACACACACATGCTCTGAGAAGCCCGTCTGCTTTTTTTTTTTGGCTGCACTGGGTCTTCGTTGCTTTCCGGGGGCTATTCTGTGTTGTAGTGCTCAGGCTTCTCATCTCAGTGGCTTCTCTTGTTGCAGAGCATGGGCTCTAGACACGCAGGCTTCAGCAGTTGTGACTCGCAGGCTCTAGAGCACAGGCTCAGTAGTTGTGATGCATGGGCTTAATTGCTCTGTGATATGTAGGATCTTCCTTGACCAGGGATCGAACCAGTGTCCCCTACATTGGCAGGCAGGTTCTAAACCATTGGACCGCTAGGGGAGTTTCTGAGAAGCCCCTCTTAAAGAGTCTTTGGGCTATTCATCATCCAGATACCCTTCCAATTCTGATCCAACTCTGAGAAGCTGCCTCTTTTTCAGGAGATCCCCATCAGATATGATCATGTCCTTGAAGGAAGACCCTGTTCCCTGATGAAGGGCATGGCTTGGGTCTTGCAGACCTCAACACAATGGTAGTATCTCCCGCTGGGATATCCAAGTGGATATCAGTGGCCCATGTGTCACACACCGCCTCTCAGCCAAACTGACCCACAGACGGGAAGCTCCTAGGAGCCTCCAAAGCTGAGGCCAGCTTCAGTCCAGCTTTGGTGCAGCTCATTCAGGGGCTCCTCGCCTCATCAGCCGAAAGTGAAAGTGTTAGTCATTCAGTTGGGTCTGACTCTTTGTGAGTCCCACAGACTGTAGCCCACCAGGCTCCTCTGTTCACGGAATTCTCCAGGCAAGAGTACTGAGTGGATAGCCATTCCCTTCTCCGGGGGATCTTCCGCACCTAGGGATTGAACCTGAGTCTCCTGTGTTGCAGGCAGATACTTTACCATCTGAGCTACCAGGGAAGGAGGCAGTGTCTGTTCTCCTGGATGAGCCTGGGTCTCTCACTGCTTCTCCCTGATGAGCTGTGAAGCCAAACTCCTGAGTTCTGCTCCTGATTCTCCACCACACCAGGCCTGCCCTTCTTGGTTTCCAGTTTGTTCACCCACTAATGGGGCTTGGGCTGAGGTCTGAGAACCTCAGGGAGGGTGAAGCTGAAGTGAAGCAAAAATTGACTCACCATGTATTCTTACAACAAGAGACTGTTTTCACAGGGTCATTTCAATTTATGTTGACAGTCACCACCATGAGGTACCCAATGAACAGATGAGAACACTGAGGCAGAGAAGTTTCATAGGGGTCTCTGGACCCAAAGTCCCTTTCATTTATTCAACAAATATTATTGAACATTCATTCACTCAGGTAGGTAGAAATTGCGGATGTACCAATGAAACAAACATGTCCTCTGCCCTCTTGGGACTTACACTCCAGTGGAGACATAGAAAAAAACAAACAAGGAAACAAAGGAATTAGTCATTATATATAGTGATTAGTGTCTAAGGAAATGAAATAACAATGGATTATAGGGAGAAGAAATATTCAAGGGCTTCTCTGAGAAGGTGGGCTCTACACGGAAACAAAGAGGATGGAGGATGGGGAGGTCACTTTTGAGAAGAGCTCAGGTGTTCAAAGAATGGAGAGGAGGCTGCTGAGGCTGGAGAGAAGAGAAGAACTGTCTGGAGAGGAAGGCAAGGCTAGATACTGCCGGCCTTTCAGGGTTTAGTGTTTATTGGAAAGTGTAATGGAGAGCCAGGGAGGAATATTAAACCCAGGAGTGACGAGCTTCAAGTTGAATTTTAGAAAGCTCCCCTGGGGCTTATTAAGAGCTTTTAAGGAAGTAAGAGTATACTCACTGAGAACCTACAGGATATCAGCCCCTATTCTAGGCTCTCGCACCACACTTCACATTGTCAGCTACTGCAAGCAGCCAGCTAAGATGCAAGTTCAATAACAGGTTTTTAAAAATTAATTAATTTGCTTGTTTTGCTCCGGCCCTTAGCTGCAGCACCTGGAATGTTCCTTCTTCACTGCCGCCTGTGGGATCCTCAGTTGCTGCATGGGAACTCTTTGCTTCCCACAGGTGGGATCTAGTTCCCAACTCAGAGCTACCTCCAGACCAACCCCCGCCGCGCCCGGCCCAGGGTTTCAGTCCTGGGGACAGCAGGGATTGCCCCGGGTTGCATGCTTTACCTGTAAGCCCTGGGACCTCCACCTCAAAAGCCCAACTCCCCTCCCCAAGCCCCTTCTGTGGCCACCTTACAGTGCCCTCTCTTTCATTTTTCATTTTTTATATTTTTTTTGTAATTACTTTCAATCTATGTCAATGGGTACTGGTTTTCCATTTACAGTGGCAAAGTTTCTTTTTAAAATCATTTTACTTAGATAAAAAACATGAATCAACTTAAAAGAGAAAGCCAAGAAGTTTGGGAAAAGTTGTTTTAAGCTATAATGCTTCCATTTTGTTAAACTAAATTTAAGGGTGACTTGTAAATAATAACTTTATGGAGATATAATCTACCCATTTAAATAGTTTTACTATATTCATGGAGTTGTGCAACCGTCACTACAATCAATTTTGTAACATTTTCCTCATCCTTTTCTTGAAGGAACCCTTAACTTTTAGCAGTTACTATCCATTCTCTTCTCTCAGCCCCCTTCCTCCAGCCCTATGCAACTACCAACTGACTTTCTGTCTCTTTGGATTTGCTTATGCTGGACATTTCATGTAAATGGAATCCCACAATATGCAACCTTTTGTGATTGGCTTTTTTTTTTTTAACTTAGCATAATGTTTTCAAAGTTGATCCATGTTGTAGCATGTGTGAGAACTTCATTTCTTTTTATTAATGAATAATATTCCATTATGTGGATATACCACATTTTATTTGTCCATTCATCAGTTGATAGACACTTAGGTTTCCATTTTGGGGCTATTATGAATAATGCTGCTGTGAACATTCATGTAGAGGTTTCTGTGTGGACATAATGCTCTCACTTCTCTTGTGGGTGTACTTAGGAGGGGAATTGCTGGATTATACAGTAACTCTGTGTTTAATCTTTTGATGAAGTACCAGACTGTTTTCCACAGCAGCTGCACCCCTTTACATTCCCACCAGCAGTGTATAAAGCTTCCAATTTCTCCATATCCTCACTGGCACTTGTTACTATCTGTCTTTTTGCTTCTTGCCACCCGTTTGGGTGTGAAGTGGTAAGTCATCATGGGTGTGATTTGCAGTTCCCTGATGGTTAATGATATTAGCATCTTTTCATGTGCATATTAGCCATTTGAATATTTTCTTTGGAGGGATGTCTGTTCAGCTTCTTTCCCTGTTTTAAAACTGGATTGTCTTTCTATTGAGGTCTTCACCTTTCTGTATCAGTGTTAGGATCTGCTTGTGAAGTAGAGAAGGAGAGAGAGTCAGGATAGAAAGAAATTTAAAAAATGGCTTCTCTCACCCCGCATCATCTACCTGGACTGAAGAGGGTCTGTGTAGTAGAAAGTTCATGCCACACATTGTGTGGTTGGATGTACTGTGGCTTTGAGGAAAAGAACCTGGACTTGCCAGTCCTACCTGTATGAAACCAAGTTCTATGTCTTTATTCTTCCAAGGATTCCAGAACCCTTTCCATCTCTCCTCCCAGGAAGCAGCTGAATTTCTCCCCCTATCCCTACCCTGTTTTTTTTTTGTTGTTTTTTTTTTGTTTTTGTCTGTCTATTCAGTTTTTGTAGCCATCTGGGGCTCTGCTCATCTGTCCATCCACAGGTCTACAGGCAGTTTGTCCAAGCTGTAAGACTTGCAGCTCTTACCTGCAAGTCTGTGTCAAGCATGAGTGAGACCCAGAGGATGAAGAGACAAAGGATGGATGTGAAGGGAGAGCACAGATGGGGGGAGGGGGAGGCGATCTGGGAGTGACAGTGGAGAACGTGCTTCTCCTGTGCAACCCGGACCTTTGGAAGGCTTTTGGCCAATGTCTCTGCTGATGCCATTCTTGTGCCCTCAGAGGGACAGAGCCAGGTGGAAGTGCAGCTGGCCAGACCCCAACAAGAGGTCATCAACCTGACCATCTAATACTGGCAAGGTGTGCCCCAGCAGCTGGTGCCTCAAGGAGAGACCGAAAGAGCTAGAGGAGGGAGGCTGGACCTGTTAGCTCTAGAGGACTGGAGGGAACTGCAAACTTAAGAGTAAAAGCTCCTTTCTTAGGTTTCTCATCATACCCATCCCTGGAGCCTCACCTGCCCAGACCCTGGGTGCGATGGGGATAGTGTTCTCCCAGCCTTCACAGGGCAGCTTGGACTCCTTACAGAAGCATGATAGAGGCAACTAGAAGTCCCTGGAAGAGGCCTGCATCCATCTCCTTGGGACTAGCCCAGTCTGCACTGCTGTCCAAGTGCTCCAGAGCCAGAAACCATGGGGTCCCCAGCCAGAACCTCTCCCCCACACCATGCACATATCCTGGACTCAGAATTGGGGATTGGGCAGCTCTGAGCGTATAGTGAATAGAAGACATGAAAGATGAGCGTGCAGAGTGGCGGACAACCCTTCCTGGAAGCAGTTTCATGTTGCAGGGTTCAGAAGGAAGCTTTGCTTTGAGTCTGAATTACTACTACTGATAACCATTGTGTCTCGTGGTAGACAGAGCACTGGGAAGGGGATGAGGGTTAGGGCTGCAGGTAGGAGCTGTCAGAAATCCAGTGAATAGAATGAAGAGAAGGTTTGTCTGATTTCAGTCACAGGCAACTCTGTGAGCCATTAGTGATGTTTGCAAAGGGAGAGGTTGGGGAAGCCTGACACTCATTTGCTGCTGTTCCCTATGGTGAGGTTCACTCAGGGATTTTGAAATTCTTCATTTGAGCCTCCTATCTTTTCCTCTGAGCTCTTTGATTTTATCTTCACCCTTGAATCCGGGTTTCCCTCCCCTCAGACCCCAGGGACCAGGGTGAACTGGAAGCAAGATGAACCCGGAAGTGGTTTCGGATAGAGGTCCTGAACCAAGAGATGACCAACCCCACCCAAGGCCTCACTGCAGGTGAGGGCCTAACCTTGTCAGGAAGGTTGAGCCCACCAAGAGCCCATTAAAAGAGGGAGGCAGGGGGCAGGAGGGGGTGAATGTTGGTTGATAAGGAAAGACAGGACTCCACTGAGCCTGACGGAGAGCCTTCTGAAAGAGAGGGCCCGAGGATGGGAAAGAATAGCACTTTCAGTACAGACAGAGCCAACCCAGTCCTGGTTCTGCCACTGCCAGCCGTGACCTGGGACCCATTCTCTAAACTCTTCACGTCCCTTCTTCCACAGCTGTGAAATGGGGATGGTAGTAATGGCAACCCTCACGGAGGTGGCTGTGAGGATTAAAGACAATGTGTGAAAAATGCGTAGATGGTGAAGGACAGGGAAGCCTGGCGTGCTGCCGTCCACACGGTCGCAAAGAGCCGGACACGACTGAGCACCTGAAACAATGAAAAATGCCTGCCAGGGAGGCCGGATTCTAAGGGAGATCCTTCCCCTCCCCACTAGAGGGCGCCCCGTGTTCTCCGTCTCTCACACACCTTCACACAGATTTCATCAACCGTGGGATGCTGGGGCTCTGGGGCCTCCAACAACCCGGGGCTCTGTAAGATCAAGCATAGGAACAGAGCTTAAAGCGCCTGCAGAAATCTACTTCAGAGCTTTCCTAAATTAAAAAA
The DNA here is from genome assembly GCF_003369695.1 of Bos indicus x Bos taurus. NCBI lineage: Eukaryota > Metazoa > Chordata > Mammalia > Artiodactyla > Bovidae > Bos > Bos indicus x Bos taurus. Next base: position 107,188,813 of record NC_040077.1, on the reverse strand, counting down.
TATAGATACACACAGGTTCTGCTTTTCTAAGAAAATCTTGAGTATGACAAGACCCTAGTCCTCCCCTCCATCCATAAACATTGTGTGAATATACCAGAAGTTTTTGTCCTTAAATGGGAGAGAAGTACCCCAGAGCCCCTCCCATTCAGCCTCCCCCTTGCTCTCCTCTGTGCTGTGGAGGAAGTCCACTGAGCAAGGCTTTCAGACATCTCCCTGGGACCCTTGAGTTCTCTGGAGCCCAGATACCTGCTCATCTAGCAGGCATCCATCCATCTTCATAGCTGAGAAACTGAGTGGTCAAGCATGGGGCTGGACCAACCTAAGTCCCAGCCTTCCCCGGCACTGCCGCACCCTTCCTCGAAAAGGCCCCTCAGTAGAGGCTGGGCTGCTTCACACCTCAGGTGTCTTCACACTAAGGACAGCCTGAGAAGGTGACTATTTAAACTTTGACTTAAAGGACACAAGGCAATAGCCCTTGTGTGTACAGAAAGAATAGCACTTTCAGTAGAGAGTGGAGATTTGGAAGAAGAGTCCCTAAGCCAGGGAGAACTGCAAGTACAGTTGCCCTTAGGTTTGTGATGATGGTAGGGCTCTTAGGGAAACAGCTTGATATGAGGCCCAAGACTACTCAGGGTTTATAACCTACAGTCAGCATTTGGGTTTTATTCACAATGCAGTGGGAAATCGTTTGCTGCTGCTAAGTCGCTTCAGTCGTGTCTGACTCTGTGCAACCCCATAGACGGCAGCCCACCAGGCCCCACCGTCCCTGGGATTCTCCAGGCAAGAATACTGGAGTGGGTTGCCATTTCCTCCTCCAATGCATGAAAGTGAAAAGTGAAAGTGAAGTCGCTCAGTCGTGTCCGACTCTTAGCGACCCCATCGACTGCAGCCTACCAGGCTTTTCCGTCCATGGGATTCTCCAGGCAAAAGTACTGGAGTGGGGTGCCATTGCCTTCATCAGGGGATTTCAAAGGAAAGGCATAGGAAAATAAAAGCATTTTCTAAAGATACACTGATGCTGATGGAAAATAGATTATGAAACAGATAAGAGTAGGGACAAGTAGACCTGTTTGGGGCTAGTGAATTATCCAGGTGGAATCTATTGGTGTCTTGGCAGCATTGCTGGGCATCTCCTAGCTGGGCTCCATCCGGAGGTAGCTGGCCCCTCAGAGGGGCTCCAGCCCCTCACCCTTTTCAAAGACACTGATCTCCATTCCTGTCACCATGGCAGCTGGGCCTCTTTAGCTTAGATTGGCTGCTGCACCTCATCAGTGGTACTGTGACTGACCCCGTGGTGGATACTGGTCACCATGGTTCTATCAAGTTGGTAAACAAGGAGCTGCCAATCTCCTCTGGGCTCAGGGGATTGACCAGCCCTGTGTCTAATGGAAAATCCCCAGAAGGAAATGGGATTAGAGATGGGGACAAGGTAAGGGCCTGCAGTCTGACAGTTTCTGAGTCACCAGTTTTAGAGCTTATTCAGATCAAGACTACTATTGAGACTTGTTCTGAATTTGCTTGGGGGCGAGGTGGGCGAGGGAGGAAGTGGCAACACCTGCCTCATGGCATTCATTGAAAATCCCTAGTTTCTTCCCATTTTAGGATGTCTTTGAGCTGTTCCCTACTCTGAGTCACAACGTTGCAGCTGATTAAAGCCTCAGGGGAAGACTCCCACCCCCACACTTTCCCTGGCGCTTTCAAGAAGCAGTTTCAGGCTGACCCAAATTTGGATTATTCATGCCGATTTTCAAGCAAACTCTTTCTACAGGTTTGTCTGGAGGCAGGAAGTGGGGTTTAGAATTGACCAGAGTCTCTGAGGTGAGGGAAGTGGGATCCGAACACAGGGCATGGGACATGCAGAGCACAGCCCCTGTTTGCACTGAAGGCCTTGTTTCAGATCGCTTCCTCCTCCCATGGACCATTTCTGAGGTGGGTAAAAGGCAAGGTAGAATAGTAGCTGAACAGCCGCCATCCCCACCCATACCCCTCCTTTCATGGAAGGAAGTCTTCCCCCTAGACCCCAAGAAATCACACAGAGAATAACACGGCCAAGGCTTTGCACATTCAACAGGTTGATACCTATGACCAGTTTGCCCCTGGGAGCAGGGAGATCAGCCCCAGCAAACTCCAGCTGTCCCATGCCTCGGGCTTTATCGTTTCTCAAAGCACTTTCATACTCAGTTCATTCGATCCTCACAAACGGGAGCACACTGGAAAGGATCAAGTCCACTGTTTTACTCTGTTCAGGCTTCTATGCCAAAACACCATAAACTTGGTGGCTTATAAACAATGGAGATGTATTTCTCACAGTTCTAAAGGCTGTGAAGACTAAGCTTAAGGCACTGGCAGATCAGGTGACTGGGAAGGGCCTGCCTCCTGGTTCATAGAGGGCTCCATCTTGCTATAACCTCACATAGAAGAAGGGCAAGGGGTCTTTCTAGGATCTCTTTTATAAGGGCACTAATTGCATTCATGAGATCTTGACCCTCAGGACCTAATCACCTCCCAAAGGCCCCACTTTCAAATACTATCACCTTTGGGGTTAGGACTTCAGACCATAGAACTCAATCACTTATACAGCCCAGAGAAATTAAGAGACACTCCTCTGGTTGTTGTTGCTATTCTTCAGTTACTTGGTCAGCACTCCAGGCTTCCTTGTCCTTCACTGTCTCCCAGAATTTGCTCAAACTCATGCCCATTGAGTTGATGATGCCATCCAACCATCTCATCCTCTGTTGCCCCCTTCTCCTCTTGACCTCAATTTTTCCCAGCATCAGGGTCTTTTCCACTGAGTCGGGTTTGCATCAGGTGACCAAAGTATTGGAGCTTCAGCTTCAGCATCAGTCCTACCAGTGAATATTCAGGGTTGATTTCCTTTAGGATTGACTGGTTTGATCTCCAAGGGTCTCTCTGTAATACGGGCTTAAACATGTTGCCAACCATGTCCTTTCCTCTTATCCTTGCATCTAAGGACATAGCTAAACATAACCCTCAGCCTATTTCTCTATATCTAGTTCTTATTAACTAGGTTGACCCCAATCACCCACTTTGCTTTTTCCCATCATACATTCACTGTGCCTGGCCACTGCAGTGCATGGTTCCTGCCTCAAGGCAGTTGAAGGCTAGTCAGGGAAAAGAGTCGTAGATACAACATATTCATACAATAGTTGTGTAGCTGACCCTGTAGAAGCTTTGTTTCCTGTCCCCTGGCCTATCTCTGTGCTCACATGTAGGTGCAGGTGGAGGGTGTCTGCATGTGCTGACAGCCTCCCATCTCAAGTCTTGGGACTCTTCTCATCTAGTGGATTTTCTGGAATGCCTGGGGAAGTTGCCTACTTATGCTCAAGACAGGTTTGAAATATTTGGGGATTAACACCCTCTGGGGCTGCCCTCAACCAATTAAGGACTTAATTTAGTGTATACGTTCCAGTATATCCTTCCCTTGGTGGGAGTCGATCTGAAATAAGTTCTACACAGATCCTCAGGGGTCCCCAGCAAGGTTCACTCCAGTTGCTCACTGTGATGATTAATTTTCTGTGTCAATTTGACTGGGCTAAAGCAAAAACAATACCCAGCTGTGGATGTGACTGGTGACAGAAGCAAGGTCCGGTGCTATAAAGAGCAATATTGCATAGGAACCTGGAATGTCAGGTCCATGAATCAAGGCAAATTGGAAGTGGTCAAACAAGAGATGGCAAGAGTGAATGTCAACATTCTAGGAATCAGCGAACTCAAATGGACTGGAATGGGTGAATTTAACTCAGATGACCATTATATCTACTACTGCGGGCAGGAATCCCTCAGAAGAAATGGAGTGGCCATCACGGTCAACAAAAGAGTCTGAAATGCAGTACTTGGATGCTATCTCAAAAACGACAAAATGATCTCTGTTCGTTTCCAAGGCAAACCATTCAATATCACAGTAATCCAAGTCTATGCCCCAACCAGTAACGCTGAAGAAGCTGAAGTTGAACGGTTATATGAAGACCTAGAAGACCTTTTAGAACTAACACCCAAAAAAGATGTCCTTTTCATTATAGGGGACTGGAATGCAAAAGTAGGAAGTCAAGAAACACCTGGAGTAACAGGCAAATTTGGCCTTGGAATACGGAATGAAGCAGGGCAAAGACTGATAGAGTTTTGCCAAGAAAATGCACTGGTCATAACAAACACCCTCTTCCAACAACACAAGAGAAGACTCTATACATGGACATCACCAGATGGTCAACACCGAAATCAGATTGATTATATGCTTTGCAGCCGAAGATGGAGAAGCTCTATACAGTCAGCAAAAACAAGACCAGGAGCTGACTGTGGCTCAGACCATGAACTCCTTATTGCCAAATTCAGACTGAAATTGAAGAAAGTAGGGAAAACCACTAGACCATTCAGGTATGACCTAAATCAAATCCCTTATGATTATGCAATGGAAGTGAGAAATAGATTTAAGGGCTTAGATTTGATAGATAGAGTACCTGATGCACTATGGAATGAGGTTCGTGACATGGTACAGGAGACAGGGATCAAGACCACCCCCTTGGAAAAGAAATGCAAAAAAGCAAAATGGCTGTCTGGGGAGGCCTTACAAATAGCTGTGAAAAGAAGAGAAGCGAAAAGCAAAGGAGAAAAGGAAAGATATAAACATCTGAATGCAGAGTTCCAAAGAATAGCAAGAAGAGATAAGAAAGCCTTCTTCAGCAATCAATGCAAAGAAATAGAGGAAAACAACAGAATGGGAAAGACTAGGGATCTCTTCAAGAAAATCAGAGATACCAAAGGAACATTTCATGCAAAGATCAGCTCGATAAAGGACAGAAATGCTATGGACGTAACAGAAGAAGAAGATATTAAGAAGAGATGGCAAGAATACAGAGAAGAACTGTACAAAAAAATCTTCACGACCCAGATAATCACGATGGTGTGATCACTGACCTAGAGCCAGACATCCTGGAATGTGAAGTCAAGTGGGCCTTAGAAAGCATCACTACAAACAAAGCTAGTGGAGGTGATGGAATTCCAGTTGAGCTATTCCAAATCCTGAAAGATGATACTGTCAAAGTGCTGCACTCAATATGCCAGCACATTTGGAAAACTCAGCAGTGGCCACAGGACTGGAAAAGGTCAGTTTTCATTCCAATCCCAAAGAAAGGCAACGCCAAAGAATGCTCAAACTACCGCACAATTGCACTCATCTCACACACTAGTAAAGTAATGCTCAAAATTCTCCAAGCCAGGCTTCAGCAATATGTGAACCGTGAACTTCCTGATGTTCAAACTGGTTTTAGAAAAGGCAGAGGAACCAGAGACCAAATTGCCAACATCTGCTGGATCATAGAAAAAGCAAGAGAGTTCCAGAAAGGCATCTATTTCTGCTTTATTGACTATGCCAAAGCCTTTGACTGTGTGGATCACAATAAACTGTGGAAAATTCTGATAGAGATGGGAATACCAGACCACCTGACCTGCCTCCTGAGAAATTTGTATGCAGGTTAGGAAGCAACAGTTAGAACTGGACATGGAACAACAGACTGGTTCCAAATAGGAAAAGGAGTATGTCAAGGCTGTATATTGTTACCCTGTTTATTTAACTTATATGCAGAGTACATCATGAGAAATGCTGGACTGGAAGAAACACAAGCTGGAATCAAGATTGCAGGGAGAAATATCAATAACCTCAGATATGCAGATGACACCATCCTTATGGCAGAAAGTGAAGAGGAACTAAAAAGCCTCTTGATGAAAGAGAAAGTGGAGAGTGAAAAAGTTGGCTTAAAGCTCAACATTCAGAAAACGAAGATCATGGCATCTGGTCCCATCACTTCATGGGAACTAGATGGGGAAACAGTGGAAACAGTGTCAGACTTTATTTTGGGGGGCTCCAAAATCACTGCAGATGGTGACTGCAGCCATGAAATTAAAAGACGCTTACTCCTTGGAAGGAAAGTTATGACCAACCTAGATAGCATGTTCAAAAGCAGAGACATTACTTTGCCAACAAAGGTTCATCTAGTCAAGGCTATGGTTTTTCCTGTGGTCATGTATGGATGTGAGAGTTGGACTGTGAAGAAGGCTGAGTGCTGAAGAATTGATGCTTTTGAACTGTGGTGTTGGAGAAGACTCTTGAGAGTCCCTTGGCCTGCAAGGAGATCCAACCAGTCCATTCTGAAGGAGATCAGCCCTGGGATTTCTTTGGAAGGAATGATGCTAAAGCTGAAACTCCAGTACTTTGGCCACCTCATGCGAAGAGTTGACTCATTGGAAAAGACTGATGCTGGGAGGGATTGGAGGAGGGAGGAGGAGAAGGGGATGACAGAGGATGAGATGGCTGGATGGCATCACTGACTCGATGGATGTGAGTCTCAGTGAACTCTGGGAGTTGGTGATGGACAGGGAGGCCTGGCGTGCTGCGATTCATGGGGTTGCAAAGAGTCGAACACGACTGAGCGACTGATCTGATCTGAAGGGATGCCCAGACAGCTAGGAAAACATTATTTCTACGTGTGCCTGTGAAAGTGTCTCTGGAAGAGATTAGAATTTGAAATCAGTAGATTGAGTAAAGAATTCCAATGAAGGGGGTTCAAGTTCAATTCCCGGTCAGGGAACTAAGATTCCACATGCCCTGAGACAACTAAGCCTGTGCCTGGCAACTAGAGAGTCCTAGTGTTGCAGCTGCGAGCCTGCATGCTCTAGAGCCCATGCCCTGAAACAAGAGAAGCCTGAGCACAGCAGTGAAGACCCTGTACAGTCAAAAAAAAAAAAGAGAAAAGGTAAAGAAGACCACCCATGCAGGTAGGCATCATCCATATCATAGAGGATCTTAATAGAAGAAAAAGATGGAGGAAGGGCAAATTTTCTCTCCTTGCTTGAGCTAAGATGTCCATTTTCTCCTGTCCCTGTACGTCATAGTAAAGAATACTAGTTCTTACACAAAGGGCAGAAGAAAATCACCAGAGGTTTTAAGGAAATGAATAGAATGATGATGTAAATTTTTTTAAAAGACTATCCTAGCACTGTTGGAGAATGTACTGAGAGAGGGCAAGAGTAGAACACACAGATCTGCTAGGAAGTATTGTTTCAGCTCAAGGGATGCTCTGGAGGCTTGGACTGGGCAATTGCACAAGGCTGAGCACCTCTAGCTGGCCATGAACTCTACCCAGAGGAGCTTGAGCCTCAGGGGGAATCCAGACCCGCACACTCACCAAGGGAACAGCTTCTGACTCCTGTCACCATGGCAACTGTGCTTCCTTCGCCCAGATCGGTTGCTAGGGTAACATATCAGCACTGAGTGAGCCCCATGATAAGAACTGGTTACCATGGTGTAGTCTGCAAACAACAATCTGCTGTTCTCCAGCTGAGGGTCCTTGACTGGCTCTAAAACAAAGGGAAAATCAAGGGGCTGGAGAAAAGGTCAAACACAGAAGCCAAGGTGAGGCCAGTTTGTGGGGCAGGTGCTGACTCACTGTGCCTCAGGGCTTGCACAAATCAGGACAGTTATTAGAGCCTGTTCTTTATTACGGGAGGAGGAATTTACATTTTAGAGGGGGAGTGATATAGCACATATACACACAAATTGAGAATCCCATGTTTCCTACCATTTTAGGGTTTCTTTGAACTATTTCCTTCTCCAAGCAAAACTTTGCAGCTAATTGAAGCATTTCTGTCCTCCCCACCCCAGCCACCTTGCTATCTACAGGGGCAGTTCTAGGACAGCCTGTTTTTGAAATTTTTAAGTCATATGAAGTATGTTCTCAGGCCACATTGAAATTTAAAAAATAAGTAAATAGCCAAAAAGCCTTTAAAAATCCCCTATAGCAACATCCTTCTAAATAATCCATGGGTCCAAAAAGTCACAAGAAAAATTAGAAAACATTAATCATTGATAGTCAAAACATGAAAAACTAATGCTTAAAGGGAAATGTATAGATCTACATGCCTTTATTGCAAAGAATAAAACATTTAAATCAATGATCTAAGCTACCAACTCAAGAAGTTAGGAAACAATAAGTGAAACTCAAAAAAATAGAAGGAAATAATAATAAAGAATGGATATCAATAAAACGGGCAAACCAGAGAGAAAAAGCAATAAGACCAAATGTCAGTTCTTTAAAATGATCAATAATATTTATCTCTAGTTACACTGATGAGTAAAAAGACAGAAAAATACAAAGTATCAAAATCAGGAATTTAAAAAGTGAAATCACTTCAAATTTCTGCAGCTATTTAAAGGATAATAAAGAAATATGAATATCTTTATGCTAACAAATGTGATAGCTTAAATGTTGTGAATAAATTTTTTGAAAAATTCAAGTTTCCAAAAGAGATGTGAAAAGAAATAGAATATCTGAATAGCTAAAGAAATTAAAATTGTAATAAAACTTACTCACAAAGAAATTCTAACTCCATACACTCAGAAAAATATTAATCACACAGAAACTCTGCTGGAGAGAGTGTGGAGAAGCCTCCTACACTGTTGGTGGGAATGTAAATTGGAACAGCCACTATGGAGGACAGTATGGAGGCTCCTTAAAATATTCAAAATAGAGCTACCATGCACGCACACATGCTAAGTAGCTTCATTCATGTCCGACTCTGCAACCTTATGGACCGTAGCCTGCCAGGCTCTTCTGTCCATGGGATTCTCCAGGCAAGAATACTGGAGTAGGTTGCTGTGTTCTCCTCCAGAGGATCTTCCCGACCCAGGGACTGAACCTGCATCTCAAGTCTACTGCATTAGCAGGCAGTTGTTTTTTGGTTTTTGTTTTACCACTGGCGCCACCTGGGAAGCCCAGAGCTACCATACGACCCTGCAGTTCCATTCCTGGGCATATATCTGGAAGAAAACATGATCCAAAATGATACATGCATCCCAATGTTCATTGCAGCACTGTTTACAATAACCAAGACATGGAAGCAACCTAAATGTCCATTGACAGAGGAATGGATAGAGAAGAGGTGGTACATATATACAGTGGACTATTAGTCATAAAAAAGAATGAAATAATGCCATTTGCAGCAACATGGATAGACCTAGAGATTGTCATACTAAGTAAGTCAGACAGAGAAGGAGAAATATCGTATGACCCCTCTTATGTGTGGAATCCAAAAAAAAAAAAAGATACAAATGTACTTACTTAAAAAACAGAAAGAGACTCACAGACTTGGAAAACAAACACGGTTGCCAGGGGGAAGGGTTGGGGCGGAGGAATAGTTAGGGAGTTTGGGGTGGACATATACACACTGCTATATTTAAAATGAATAACCAGCAAGGACCTACTGTATAATACATGGAACTCTGTTTAATGCTATGTGGCACCTTCACAGGAGGGGAATGGGAGAGAATGGATACATGTATATGTATAGCTGAGTCCTTTCTCTGTTCACTTGAAACTGTCACAACATTGTTAATCGGCTATACCCCAATACAAAATTTAAAGAATAAAATAATTTGTATCCAGATCATGTCATCTGTCAATAAAGATAGTTCTAATTTTTTCTTTCAAAAAAATCATACTGAAACTCTTTCAGAGCATAACAAAAGAGAGAATGCTTTCTGATTGATTTTATGTGGTCTGCCAAATATTTGGAAGAAAACATAGAAGAAAATCTTTGTGAGTTTGGGGTAGGCAAACATTTCCAAGAACCAAAAAAGCTTTAGCCATAAAAGATAAACTTAATAAATGAGATTTCCTCAAAATTAAACATTTTGCTCTTCAAAAAAAAAAGCACTATTAAAAGTTTAAAATGAAATGCTCAGAGTTGGAGAAAATATTCACACACCATTCATCTGTTAAAGGAGTTGTATCTGGAAGTATTGGGGATTCCCAGTTGGCTCTGTGATAAAGAATCTGCCTGCCAGTGCAGGATGATGCAGGAGACATGAGTTTGATCCCTGGGTTGGGAAGATGTCCTTGGAGAAATAAATGGCAACACACTCCAAGATTCTTGCCTGGAAAATTCCATGGACAGATTAGCCTGGTGGGCTACACAGTCCATGGGGCTACAGAGTCAGATGCAACTGAGCACACACACATCTGAAAGTATTAGAGAATTGTGTTAATTAGGGAATAGACATTGTGTTGATTTCCAAATGCTGGTGTAACAAGTCACAGCAAATCAAACTTAGTGCCCCCAAAACAATTTTGTTATCTTATATTTCTGGAAGTCAGAAGTCTAAAATTAAAATGTGTGGACTTCCTGGTGGCCCAGGTGTTAAGATTCTGCCTGCCAATGCAGGGGACACCAGTTTGATCCTTGGTCTGGGAAGATTCCACATGCCACGGGACAGTGAAGCCCATGTGCCACAACTACTGAAGTCCACATGCCTAGAGCCAGTGCTCCACAACAAAAGAAGCTACCACTATGAGAAAACTGGGCACTGCACGAAGAAAGTACCCCACTCTCTGCAACGAGGAGAAGTCCACAAGAAGTAACCAAGACCCAGCAGAGCCAAAAATAAATAAATAAATATTTTTAAAGATAATAAATAAAATGTCAGCAGGTCTCTGCTCCTTCTGGAGGTTTAAAGGGAGAAAACACATTCTTACCTTTTCAGCTTCTAGAGGCTGTTTGCATTCCTTGGCTTGGCCCCTTCCTTGAATCACTCCAACCCCTAGCTTCCAATGTTATATCCTCCACTACTGACTCTAACCCTCCTGCTTCTCTCTGTGAAGACCTTTGTGATGATGTTGCACACACTCAGAAAATCCAGCATATTCTCCCCATTTGAAGTGAACTATCTTCAAAGGCTAATCACACCTGCAAAGTCCCTTTTTCTATGTAAAAAAACATGGTCACTATTTCAGGGATTCAGACGTGGACATCTTTGGGGTTCATTATTCAGCCTACCATAGGTATCATAATGGTATTGTGGCTATGTAGAAAAATATCATTAATTCTAAAAGATGTATATTGAATTATTTAGGAGTGAAATGTCATGGTGTCTGTAAATTACTCTTAAACACTTCAGCAAGTAAAAGAAGCAATTGTGACAAAATCTTAATAACTCTTAAGTCTGGGTGATAAGAATATTCATGTTTCATGTTTATTCATTTGAGTCTTCTCATTTTTAATATTTGAAAACTTTCATAATAAAATTTTAAGTTTAATGAAAAAGATATTCAAATGTCTAGAGCTTAGGAAGCTCAAATATTAGCCTGTAACTAAGAAAGTGTGGACGCTATGGATCAGTTAGTTATTCAGTGGTTAGTTATTGCAATAGCTCTATTAAAATGGGTACAGTGATTTGAACTAGGATGATGGCAGTGGATGTGGAGAAGATAGTTTTGCATATACTTAACAGGTCAAACCCATGATGGTTGGGGATTTTAAGGTAGGTAAGGGTGAAGTAAGTATCAGGAAAATCAAAATAGACTAGATTCATTGAATGCCAGCTATCCAGTTGCTGTACATATTTAACCCTCACAACAAATCTATGAGGCAGGTGCATTTCACACCAGCATTTTACATGCAAGCCCTCTCTCCAACTTTGGGACTGGGAATAGAGGCAGTAGTCCTTGGGATCTGTTTTATTAAAAGAGGAGTGGGCTCCTAGGTTTGGGTGGCTGTGGGGCCGGTAGGGGCTGGGTAGGCGTAGGCAGGGGCAGGGCCTGCCAGCGATTGGCCCAGCTGCCAAGGGAGGGTTGTGCAGATTCAGTCTGGCTAGCCAGCGGGTGGGAATCGACAGTCCGGCGCAGTCCCTCCGGCAGCTGACTGCCATCTCTTCGACTTAGGTGGGGAACCAGCGCAGCAAGCCCGGGAGGATGCAGCGCCAGCTGTGGCTCGGGGGCTTCCGGGGGCTCTGGCTGCTCGTCTGCTTCCTGCTGCTGAACAGCCGCCTGGGGGGCTCCAGCGACGTTAGTGGTCACGGTCAGGAGGAAACCTGGGGTGGGGTGCGGGCAGGGCCAGAGAGTGGTTCTGAGTGAAGTGGGTCTGGGGACCTCAAGGTTAGGAACTTCGGAGGAAAACAATGTGTTTAGGGAGTAAGAAAAGAAAAGTGCGCGGAAGGACGCGCAGGCTTGGAATGGGGCTCGGTGTATGGGATCTGGACCTAAGAGAAGCCGACTCAGGGGAAGATTGGGAATTAGGAAAAAGGACGGAAAAACACAGGGGCTCAGGGAAGTAAAACTGGCATGTGCGGCCACAAGAGAAGCAAGACTTGCCGAGGAGCGGGGGAAGAGATGCCTATGCCTCAGGGATAGTCAGGGGCCAGGATCTCTGGACAGTAGGAGCAGGGATCCCGGGTATCCGGGCCCTGGGAGAAGACTGGGCCGAGAGATGAACCAACACTTCTTTGTAAGCCCCTGGAGCCTGGTATTTGTGATTCAGTTTCCGGGAAGAATGGGAGGGCTAGGCTGGGGGAAAAGAAGATGAGGCAGAAAAGGTCCATCTTCTTCCTCCCCCTTCACTGCGCCATCGCTGACTCACATTTGAGCAGCCAGAGACCGACTGCGCAGACTCGAGGATTCCAGCACCCGGAGCTTCGGGCAGACGCCGCAAACTCCTAGGCTGGCGCCAGCTCTGCTCGCCCGATTCTTGGGTTTAGAGGCCAGTGCAGAGAATTCACGAAAACCTGTAGGAGGAGGCCCGGTGGGTGGGGGTGGGGAGAGGGTAGAACCCTCAAGCTTCTTAGGGATGCCTAGCTCTCTTTACAGCTCAGAGCTTCCTCCATGCCAGGATTTGGCCACCGCTCAGCACCGCGGACAGCGCCAGGTGCCCCTGTAGGTTTGACTGAGGGTGTCCGGGTCACCCTGCCAGTTCTGGGAACGCTGCCCCAGAGAACGATATCTCCTTCCAGAACTTATATTCCTTCTTAGTATGACGTTTTCCTCCTTCTCAAAGCCAGGGAATAATAGAATCCATTTAAATCGGGAGGAGAATTTCCTTTCCATAATGACTCATGGTAATTCCACCGTCGGAAACAAACAACACAACCCCCTCAAAAAAAAAAAAAAGAAAAAAGAAATAAGCAAACAAACAAAAAAAAAAAACAGACTCCAACCCTACCCCATCTACTTGGAATGAGAAAAGTGTATAGCATTAGGGATTATCTCCATCCCCCTAGCCTTTCCATATGCCCAGTGGCAAATTTTAGCCTTCAGGACAAGGATCCAGACACTCAAAACCTATGCATACCAATACTTTCTTCCTCTAAAGATTTCAGGACTCCTCTCCAATTGTCATGCGTGTGTGCTCATGCGTACTCACATACTCAGTTGTGTCCAGCTCTTTGCGACCCCATGGATTATAGCCCACCAGGCTCCTCTGTCCATGGAATTATGCAGGCAAGAATACAGGAGTGGGTTGCCATTTCCTCCTCCAAGGGGTCTTCCTGACCCAAGGATGGAATGATTATTTACCACTGAGCCACACTCCAGTCCCCTTCAATCCCCTCCAGGCTTTAAAGCCTTCCCTAAATGCAATTCCCCTACTTTCCATGCCCAACCTGTTCACCTGATTATCCATTTATGTGTGTGGCTTTTTGAGTATCTGCTTACCTCACCCTCCATGGGCTGCTCTTTGCCTGTAAGCTTGGCTCTTATCTGGAAGTTGCTACCAAAAGTGAATGAGGTGGCAGGGGTTAACAAACAGGGAAGGTGGTGATGGGGGGAGGGAAGAATAAAAAGGAAGACCTGAAAAGAGGAGGGGGTCAGGTGAGGGGGACAGGGACCATTGAACCCAGGGGAGATAGTGGAAGGAATCTGCTTTATTTCAACTGGAATTTGGAAGGCTTCTAGTCAAGATCCTTTCTCACACCACTTTTTTGCCCTCAGATGGTCAGAGCCAAGTGGGAGTGGGGCAGCTCTGGCCCCTCCCAGGATTTACCACCCCGGTCTTCAAGCACTTGCAAGTTTTACTCCAGCAGATTATGCCCCACGGTGAGTAAGAGCTAGAGAAGAAAGGCTGGGGCTTTGTTACATACAGAGGTATAGTGAGGGGCTTTTGATCTGAGAACAGGCTTTCTTCCCCTAATGTCTCTACTTGACTCTCTCTATCATGTTCACTTCATGGAGAATGGGGAGAGACCAGAACGGGGATTGACCTGGAAGGGCAGGCTGTTTGCCCTCAAACCCCTGGAAGGGCCCAGCACAGGCTTCTAGAAGAAGCCCCTGGAAAAGGTCAGCATCTAATTCCTTGAGACTAGCCCCAACTCCAGGCACTAGCAGATTTTTTCCAGAACCAGGAATCTTTAAATTCTCAGCCAGGAAAACATACATATACACACACACTTAAACCTCTGAGTAGGAAGCATAATAAATTGTATGACAAATACAAAAGAGGAAGGAAGGGAGTGGGAAGTCCTTTGAAGACAGATGGTTGACCATTTCTTAGAGGAGACTTTCATGAATGAGGGAAGAGTCAGATAGGAAATCTGGCCAGAATTCGTATTACTACTATCATTACTGATGTCTAATATGTGTGTAATGCCTTAGCGCAGTCATTCTCAACATGCATCCTCAGACCAGTAGTATCAGCATCACCAGGAAACTTCTTCAAATTGCTAACTCATGAACTTCACCCCAGACCTCCGGAATCAGGAACTCTAGAAGGGAAGAACAGCAATCTGTGCTTAACAAGCCTTGCAGAAGATTCTGATGTACCCTGAAGTTTGGGGATCACTCACTGCCTTAGAGTTTTCACAGCACTCTTCACATCCCGAATCTCATTCAATCCTCACAATAGTATCAAATGAGTTAATGAGAAAAGTACAGTCCTAATCTTAGCCAAATATATATTACATGCCAGGCACTGTGCTAAGCAACTTTTATGTGCCATCTCATTTAATTCTCTCCACAAATTGTGATTCTTTGTCTTACTTTGAGGGAAAGGGGGAGTGTTTGCTTCACCCTGGTCCCTGGAGTGGGCCAGTCAGAGCATCCCAGGTGTTAATTCACCACATCTTTCACCCTGCAGATTTGTTCTGGAAGGATGACATGACCCAGGAAGTGATGACCCAGAAGATGGGTCACACCAGCAAACTCCATCCTGAGGATCCATGTGTGAGGAGTGGGCCAGCAGCCTTCCCCACCAGAACCCCGGGGGTGAGGTGTGTGAAGCCTGTGGTCAGCCCATGCCGTCTAGTGGAGGGATGGAGCAGGGAGGGAATGGGTGTTCAAACTGCAGGAAAGAACTGCCAGGAGTACTCTGTGAATGATTCAGAGGTCCTGTCTTGGATCTGCAGGAGAAAATTCCATGAGCCTTAGTGACCTGCAAAGGCAGAGGAGAGGGGTTCTGGCAAGCCTAGGTCCCATTTGTCATCCTCATCTCTTCTAGGGGCAAGCAAGAGGAGAAACTTCGACTCCTGTTCCCCAAGGTGAGACTCATGTGTCTTCTCAAGACTTCTAAAGCCCTGACTTTGAGTTCTATATCTTTTTCTCTGGGGCCCTGACACCCTTTTCAGCCTCCTTCCTGACTCCTGGCTTCCCTCCTCACAGAGCCCAATGGTCAAGGTGAACAAGGATCAATGCTTTACCTCCAAAGTGGTTTCAAAGGTTCTGAAACATGAGGTGGCTAACCCAGTCAAGGTGAGAGGCTCTCGCTTTTTCAGGGGAGGTTGGAATTGCCAAGGACATGTTTAAAGGAGGGAGGCAGGTGTGAAGGAGAGAGTGGGTATTGGGCTGTGAACAGAGAAGCTGAAGAAAAGATCTCTCCCAATTGAAGGGTACCCCCACTTTCCTGCCTTTCTCAGACTACTTGTGAACATCCATGTAAGAGATTGGGGTCGTGATGCAGGTTCCAGGCATCTCTAATGATCATCGCAGACAATCATGCATCGGCATTGAGTTTACAATAGACATGGGAAACTGCAGAGTTTTCAATATTGAGTAAAATGTCCTCCTTTCTCCACACACTCCCTTGTATACAGGAAGTGATAGCAAAGCTTCTTTGGATGAACAGGAGAGAGAGTCCAGAAGACTTCAGCAATTCCTGACTTTGCTCTACTTTGTACCCTGGGCAAGTCACCTGGGCAAGGCTCTGGGTTACCTCCTTAGGAGGCTTGAACTCTTCAGAATCCAGGTTGAAAACACCCATCTAGCCCTCCCATCTATCTTTACATCTGAGACTTTGAGGCCCAGGCTAGTCCAGCAACTTACTCAGGGTTGCATAGGAGGTTATTGGCAGACCCAAGACTGGACCGAGGTCTCCTGATTCTTAATCCTTTCCATTGCACAGCTCCTGCCCTTCTTTCTGCTCAGACACTGCAGTGGGGATGGGGCTGCCCCAGACATCAGACCTCCACATTGACAAAAGTTTTTTGTTTTGTTTTGTTTTTTTTTGACTAAGACCTAAATTACAAGAAGGTGGTAGCCAACAGAAGATATGAAGGAAGGGCCTCCCAGGAAGAGGACAACACAATGAACATGTCTGGAGACAAGGATACTATGGCATGTCTGAGGAACAGATGGGAAAGTCAGTGGTAGAAGATTAGGTTGGAGAAGTAGGTCCAGGGTTGACCACACACCAGCTCATAGATCTTGGTGAAAGTTTGGATTTTATTCCAAGTGTGGTGGCAAGTTGACTGGGAGATTCTGAGGAGGGGGATATTATAATGTGGTATGATATTAAGAGGCCACACCAGTGATATTGGGGATGGACTATAAGGAGAGTGAGAGTGAACACTGAGACCTGTAAGGAGCTGATCAATCTGGTCTAGGGGAGACAAAGGTGTTGGCTGTGGAGCTGGCTCTCCAGAAGCAGTCTGCACCTCTGGGGGCTTCTAGCCCCTCATGCTCTCCTAGGAAACCACTTCCCACTCATAGGATGGCAGCTGTGCTTCCAAAGCCCAGATCGTTTGCTGGCTCCACACACCCAGAGCTGAGTGACAGACCCACCTTGAAGAACAGGTTGTTGGAGAGCTTTTGTGAAAGCAAACAAGGCGCTGCCACTCTTCTCTAGCCCAAGCCCAAGGGCAAACCATGGGACAAGAGCTCTGTGAATTCTGTGTGGGAGTAAAGGTGACAGGCCCTCAATTGATGGGCTGAGTCACTGCGGGCTGACTCAAATCAGGCTGTTATAGAGGCATCTGGGGGAGGAGTAGGTGAGAGAGGGGCCACCTCCCCACGTACTGATTCCGATCTTCTGTTTCTGGTTTCAGGGCTTCTTTGAGTCGCCCCCCACTGTGGGCCACAACCTTGTCGCCGACTGAGACTTCATGTGAAGCCTCTTTGCCCCGGTGCCCTCCTCATTGCCCTCCAGAGGGGCAGTTCTGGGATGATCAAAACCTGGATCAATAAAGTGACTTTGATGCGAACACTCTGTGACTTTCCTTGAGGCAGGACAGGTCAGGTTTGGATGTGAGAGAGGTGGGGCCAGAACAGTGACTGGGGTGAGGAGAGCACAGTTCCCCAGTGCTGCTGGAGAGTGCTTCTGTCTTGTTTTCCTTCCAGTGACCATTCCTGAAGTGAGGATAGTAAGGGTGGGACCACAGCTGGAATGGCAGCCTTCTTTACACGTATCCAGCCATGCTGTGTGGTCCAGTTGCCCATCCTTCCATGTCATTGGAAAAGACCCTGAGGCTGGGGAAGATTGAAGGCAAGAGGAAAAGGGGCCGACAGAGGTTGAGATGGTTGGATGGCATCACCAACCTGGACGGGCCTGGACTCTGCTGTTTTATAAGGGTCTCCACCTCCAATATTATAGCCCCTGCCAGGGCTGCCCCATTCTTTGTGCTCCCAAAAATCAACACACAGGTGCTACAATCAAAGTGTACACACGTTAAATGATATTTTGCTGACTCTTCCCAGTTTGCTCCTGGTAGCTTGTTCAGTTGCTCAGTCATGTCTGACTCTTTTCAACCCCATGGACTGCAGCACCGCAGTATTCCCTGTCCATCACCAACTCCCAGAGCTTGCTCAAAGTCATGTCTATCGAGTTGGTGATGCCAACCATCTCAACCTCTGTCAGCCCCTTCTCCTCCTGCCTTTAATCTTTCCCAGCATCAGGGTCTTTTCCAATGAGTCAGCTCTTCACATCAGGTGGTCAAAGTTTTGGAGCTTCAGCCTCAGCATCAGTCCCTCCAAGGAATATTCAGGATTGATTTCCTTTAGGATTGACTGGTTGGATCTTCTTGCAGTCCAAGGGACTCTCAAGTCTTCTCCAACACCACAGTTCAAAAGCATCAATTCTTTGGTGCTCAGCCTTCTTTATGGTCCAGCTCTCATATCCATACATGACTACTGGAAAAACCATAGCTTTGACTAGACAGATCTTTGTCTGAAAAGTAATGGTAGCTTAAAAATCTTACAAGGGAGTGAGTGATCTGATCATTCATACTCAGCCCAGTCAAACACCAGAATGTCCTATTTGCAAAGCTTTATACTTTCAAGGTACTCTCAAACTCATTTAACATTGCCAGATGTAAGCACATGGGCAGATAACAAGATTTTGTTCCTCTGAAGAACTGGGATTTGGCCACACATCTCATCCAATTAAGCAACCCAGAGAAGTTAAGTGACTAGTTCTTGATGGCACAGAGTCATGGTCATGCTGCTATTTTTTCTCTCTCCGCCTCTACTTGGTGTGTTCAGGAAATGTTTCTAAACCCAACACTAGACCAGTCGCATTCATTTGTACCTAGTTCTCATTAAACTGGGCAACTCCTGCACTTACCCACATATCCCCCTTATTCATTCCCTTTTTATTTCTAAGAAGGAAAATGGGGAGAAAAAGATGGGTATTTTTAAAAAGGAAGGTAAGTTTAGTTCTTATTGCAGAGGAGCAGGTTATATGATTTGGATGATATAATTTGATAGAAAATGGGAAACCAGTGAAGGTCTGTTGAGCAAGGGAGTGACACCATGAAAGCTGAGCTTAAGAAGAACAATCTCACATTTCTGTGTAAGGATGGACTAGAGACTGGGAAAGGGGTGGAAACATGCCAGAAGAACTGCTGAAATAGTGTGGCATGCCACGTAAGGACCTGAATTGGAGTCAAAGAGGACATATAAGAGAGATAGTTTGAAGGATAAATTAATAAGCCTTGGCAATTCTTATGGGTTGAATCCTGTCCCCCCTAAAACTCATATGTTGAAGTACTAATCTCTTGTACCTCAGAACATGATGTTATTTGAAAATAAGAATGTTATAGATGTAAATAATTTAAGATGAGATCATTAGGGTGGACCCTAGTCCAGTATGATCACCTTCCTTACAAAAAGAGGAAATTGGAGACAGACATTCATAGAGGGGAGATGACATGAAGAGATACAGGGAGAAGATGGCCACCAATAAGCCAAAGAGAGGGGCCCTGAGTAGATCCTTACAGCCCAAGAAGGAACCAACTCTTGTAACATGTTGATTCTAGACTTCTAGCCTCCAGAACTGTGAGACAATAAATGTCTATCATTTAAGTCCCCAGTTTGTCATACTTTGTTTCAGCAGCCGTAGGAAACTAATTCAAGTGACTTTTGTTTTTGTTAGAGATGTTCTGTCTCAGTGAATAATGGACATCTGGATGGTTGGTCCGGGAAGAAAAATGGATGTTCTCTTAAAGCTTAAAGCTAAAAGCCTACTCAAGGACATCAAAACGGCAATGTTCTCCTAAGCCATTACTTATTGCCTGCATGCCTGATTATTTTCATCAACATATAAGTATACTACAATATCTCCTTTGTTCAGTTTAGTTGCTCAGTTGTGTCCAACTCTTTGCGACCCCATGGACTGTAGCATGCCAGGTTTCCCTGTCCTTCACAAACTCCTAGAGCTTGCTTAAACTCATGTCCATTGATTCAGTGATGCCACCCAACCATCTCATCCTCTGCCATCCCCTTCTCCTCCTGCCTTCAATCTTTCCCAGCATCAGGGTCTTTTCCAATCAGTTGGTTCTTCACATCAGGTGCCCAAAATATTACAGCTTCAGCATCAGTCCTTCCAATGAATATTCACAACTGATTTCATTTAGGATTGATTAGTTTGATCTCCTTGCAGTCCAAGGGACTCTCAAGAGTCTTCTCCAACTCCACAGTTCAAAAGCATCAGTTCTTCCATGCTCAGCTTTCTTTATAGTCCAACTCTCACATCCATACATGACTACTGGAAAAACCATAACTTTGACTAGATGGACCTTTGTCAGCAAAATAATATCTCTGCTTTTTAATGTGCTGTCTAGGTTGGTCATAGCTTTTCTTCCAAGGAGCAAGTGTCTTTTAATTTCATGGCTGCATTCACTATCTGCAGTGATTTTGGAGCCCAAGAAGATAAAGTCTGTCACTGTTTCCTTGTATCCCCATCTATTTGCCATGAAGTGATGAGACCAGATGCCATGATCTTAGTTTTTTGAATGTTGAAATTTAAGCCAGCTTTTACACTGTCTTCTTTCACTTTTATCAAGAGGTTCTTTAGTTCTTCTTGACTTTCTGCCATAAGGGTGGTGTCATCTGCATATCTGAGGTTATTGATATTTTTCCCCACAATCTTGATTCCAGCTTATGCTTCATCCAGTCTGGCATTTTGCATGATGTACTCTGCATATAAGTTAAATAATCAAGGTGACAATATACAGCCTTGATGAACTCTTTTCCCAATTTGGAACCAGTCCATTGTTCCATGTCCGGTTCCAACTGTTGCTTCTTGACCTGCATACAGATTTATCAGGAGGCAGGTAAGGTGGTCTGGTATTCCTGTGTCTTTAAGAATATTCCATAGTTTGTTGTGATCTACACAGTCAAAGACTTTAGCATAGTCAGTGAAGCAGAAGTAGATATTTTTCTGGAATTCTCTTGCTTTTTCTATGATCCAACAGATGTTGGCAATATCTCCTAAATTTTTTTCCCCTCAATTTCTGCTTCTTCTGGTAATAGTTCACTAGATAATTCAAACTATCTGACCTTCTGACAATTTGTCTTAATCTGGTTCCTCCTCAAATCAAAGCCTGAAATAAGGGTTTACCTGGGGATCATGTAAATTAGGAAGAAACACAAGCTGGAATCAAGATTGCTGGGAGAAATATCAATACCCTCAATATGCAGATGACACCACCCTTATGGCAGAAAGTGAAGAAGAACTAAAAAGCCTCTTGATGAAAGTGAAAGTGGAGAGTTGAAAAAGTTGGCTACTCAACGTTCAGAAAACTAAGATCATGGCATCTGGTCCCATCACTTCATGGGAAATAGATGGGGAAACAGTGGAAACAGTGTCAGACTTTATTTTGGGGGGCTCCAAAATCACTGCAGATGGTGATTGCAGCCATGAAATTAAAAGACGCTTACTTCTTGGAAGGAAAGTTATGAGCAACCTAGATAGCATATTGAAAAGCAGAGACATTACTTTGCTGACAAAGGCCCATCTAGTCAAGGCTATGGTTTTTCCAGTGGTCATGTATGGATGTGAGAGTTGGACTGTGAAGAAGGCTGAGCACTGAAGAATTGATGCTTTTGAACTGTGGTGTTGGAGAAGACTCTTGAGAGTCCCTTGGCCTGCAAGGAGATCCAACCAGTCCATTCTGAAGGAGATCAGCCCTGGGATTTCTTTGGAAGGAATGATGCTAAAGCTGAAACTCCAGTACTTTGGCCACCTCATGCGAAGAGTTGACTCATTGGAAAAGACTGTGATGCTGGGAGGGATTGGGGGCAGGAGGAGAAGGGGACAACAGAGGATGAGATGGCTGGATGGCATCACTGACTCGATGGATGTGAGTCTGAGTGAACTCCGGGAGTTGGTGATGGACAGGGAGGCCTGGCGTGCTGCGATTCATGGGGTCACAAAGAGTAGGACACGATGGAGTGACTGAACTGAACTGAACTGAACTGATTTAAATTAGGATTAGATTTCAAGATGAAGACTGAGAGAATGCTAAGGCTGAAATATGGGGACTCTCTCAGGCATCAAGTACAGTGTACCTGACAACTGTCCTCTGAGATAGAGAAAAGGAGAGTATTCTATAGCCCAATTTCCATTAGATCAAAGGTTTCTCTGTAAGATGCTAAACTCCTCATACATTCAGGTTTTTCTCGCATGAGAATGTCTGAGCAGATTCCCATGGATACCTAAAGCTGTGGTGAAAGAGAGGACTCAGGCCAAAAACAAAAGATCTGCCCTGTTTCTGCTAGTGGGTCAAGTGCTATCAGCTTACATCTGTACGTAGGTGGTGACTGCAGTGATGGCTACACTTAAAAGGTAACCCAGGAGGATGCAATAAATGGTGTCTGATATACCTTAAAAGCTGGTTGTAAAAATACCCAAAATCTTCTTAAAAGCATTAAGAAACTAGCAAAAGACTGAAAAGTGATACACTCGGGTCAAGATCCAGGAAAGGAACAGAATCCAGAGGTGGTAAACCCAATGTTCACAGTTGCTTTGGCCTGGGGAAATACTGCATTTTAAGAAGCAGACAAAAAGCTGATTTAGATAGCCTGTGGAGCTAGAGGAGCAGGTATCAGTGTTCAAGCCCTTGAAAGGAAGAACTGCTCCCTGTTTTGATCTGGGACCAAGAAGCAAACTTTAGGAATAAGGAGAAAATGAAGTCAATCTACCCTTACTCAGATTGCAACATGTATTAAGGTTAAGGTTATACCAGATCACTAGTGCTTTTAGGCACCTGTAGAAGTAAATTAAAATCCTCTAAGACTTTAAATTATTTCTACAAATAACTTTTCAAATGCCATACTCTGCACGATAGATAGGGGTTCCCTGGTGTCTCAGTGCTAAAGAATCCACCTGCAATGCAAGAGAGCTGGGTTCATCCCTGGGTTGGGAAGATCCCCTGGAAGAGGGTATGTCAACCCACTCCAGCGTTCTGGAAAATCCCAAGGACAGAGGAACCTGGTGTGCTACAATCCATGGGGTCACAAAGAGTTAGACACATGAAGTGACTTAGCATAGCCCAGCACAATAGATAACAGAAACAGACTCACTGCAATCCAATGTTTCCAAAGCAAAGCAACTGTGCTTTACCATGTTTAAGTATATAAATGCCAAATTGTAATTTTTGACAAGGATCTAGAAATCACAGAAAGTAATATTGGAAGATTTTTTTTTAAAGAATAAAACATATCAAAATACATGAGGCAAAAACTGATAGAACTGAAAGGAGAAATAGAAAAATTAGCTTTTATAATTGAAGACTTCAACACTCCTCTGTCAGAAACTGATAGATCAAGCAAGCAGAAGATCAGTAAGGATATAGATGACCTGAACAGAACAATTATTTGATTTGATCTAATTAACATTTTGGCAAAGAAAATGGCAATCCACTCCAGTATTCTTGCCTGGGAAATTCCATGTCCATGGGGTCATAAAGAGTTGGACATGGCTGAGTGACTATCACTTTCACTCAAAAGTATAGAATATACCATCCAACAGCAGCAGAATATGCATCCTTCTCAAGCTGATGTGAACTGTTCATCAATACAGACCACCGTAAAGCACGCCTTAACAAATTTAGAAGACTAGAAATCATAAGATACATTCTTCAACCACAATGGACTTAAACTAGAAATCAATAACAGGAAGATAGCTAGAAAATCCCCAAATATATGGAAAACACCTCTCTAGACAATCCATGGGCCAAAGAAGAAATCTCAAGAAAAATTTTAAAATATTTTGAAATAAATGAAAATGTAATTTATCACAATTTGTGGCATGAAGTGAAAGCAGTACTTAGAAGGAAATTTATAGCATTGGATGCACACATTAGAAAATAAGAATGATCTAAAATCAATAAATTAAGTTCACGCTTTAAGAAACCAGATAAAGAAGAGCAATTGAAGTTTAAGCAAGCAGAAGAAAACACATAACAAAAATTAGAGCAGAAATCAAAAAAAACTGAAAACAAGAAAATAATAAACAGAAATCAATAAAACTCAAAATTGGTTCTTTGAAAAGAAAGAGAATCAAATAAAAATTCAAAACCTTAAAAATGTGAGAACCCAAATTTTAAATTAATTGAATAGATATAATGGATTCAGTTCAGTTCAGTTCAGTCGCTCAGTCGTGTTCGACTCTTTGTGACCCCATGAATCGCAGCATGCCAGGCCTCCCTGTCCATCATCAAGTCCTGGAGTTCACTCAAACTCACGTCCATCGAGTCGATGATGCCATCCAGCTATCTCATCCTCTGTCGTCCCCTTCTCCTCCTGCCCCCAATACCTCCCAGCATCAGAGTCTTTCCCAATGAGTCGACTCTTCTCATGAGGTGGCCAAAGTATTGGAGTTTCAGCTTCAGCATCATTCCTTCCAAAGAAATCCCAGGGCTGATCTCCTTTAGAATGGACTGGTTGGATCTCCTTGCAGGCCAAGGGACTCTCAAGAGTCTTCTCCAACACCACAGTTCAAAAGCATCAATTCTTTGGCGCTCAGCTTTCTTCACAGTCCAACTCTCAAATCCATACATGACCACTGGAAAAACCATAGCCTTGACTAGATGGACCTTTATTGACAAAGTAATGTCTCTGCTTTTCAATATGCTATCTAGGTTGGTAATAACTTTTCTTCCAAGAAGTAAGCGTCTTTTAATTTCATGGCTGCAATCACCATCTGCAGTGATTTTGGAGCCCCCCAAAATAAAGTCTGACACTGTTTCCACTGTTTCCCCATCTATTTCCCATGAAGTGATGGGACCAGATGCCATGATCTTAGTTTTCTGAATGTTGAGTAGCCAACTTTTTCAACTCTCCACTTTCACTTTCATCAAGAGTCTTTTTAGTTCCTCTTCACTTTCTGCCATAAGGGTGGTGTCATCTGCATATTGAGGTTATTGATATTTCTCCCAGCAATCTTGATTCCAGCTTGTGCTTCTTACAGCCCAGCATTTCTCATGATGTACAAAAAAGATCTTCACGACCAAGATAATCACAATGGTCTGATCACTCACCTAGAGCCAGACATCCTGGAGTATGAAGTCAAGTGGGCCTTAGAAAGCATCACTATGAACAAAGCTAGTGGAGGTGATGGAATTCCAGTTGAGCTATTTCAAATCCTGAAAGATGATGCTGTGAAAGTGCTGCACTCAATAATGGATTAGAGACTGCTGAAACAGAACTGGTGTACTAGAAGATAGGTCACAAGAAACTTGGTCCATCCCTCCAAAAAATACAAAGAGGCAAAGGGCAGAAAATGTAGAAAGAAAGGATAAGAAACCAAGAGCATTCAGTGAAGAGGTCCACTATTCATTTACTTGAAATCCCAGAAAGAGAAGAGAGAATAGGACATAAGCAATATTTTAAAAGATTACGGCTGAAAAATTTCCAGAGCTGTTAAAAGATATCAACACACTGATTCAAGATTGGCAACAAATATCAAGCAAACTATTAAAAAATAAAAAACTAAAACTAAAGCAAAAAATAAGATGAAACTGCAGGAAAGCAAAGACAAAGGAAAAAAAATTTAAAGCAGCTGCGAATTTGGTGGAGGAGAGGATTACTTTCAAAAAAGCAACATTTAGTCTGATAATTGACTCTAAGACAGCAGCAATAAAAGCCAGAAGACAGAGAAATGATATCTTAAGTGTGCTGAAAGAAAATAACAGTCATCCTAGAATTCTATAACTAGCAAAATTATCCTTCAAAAGGAAAGAGCTCCACTTCTGTCTGGGTTGCAGGAAACTCAAAAGATAAAGACTCTCATTCTAACAACAAGAAGATAGCTGGTTTAACCACAGAATCTTTTTTTTTATTTTTTTTAAGCACATCACAGGAAATGTCTGGTATACACAATGAGACTTCTA